>NC_071509.1:57427799-57727799 GCF_027887155.1 Malaclemys terrapin pileata
TACGTAAGAAATGGGAGCTAATGTCCCACTCTACTTGGTGCTGGTGAGGGCTCAGCTGGAGTCCTGTGTACAATTCTGAGACCCACACTTTAGGAAAGATGTGGACATGTAGAAGAGAGTCAGAGGATAGCAACAAAAAGAGTTAGAAAACCTGACCCATGAGGAAAGGTTAAAAAAACCTGGACCCATTTAATCTTGAGAAAAGAAGACTGAGGGGGTACCTGATAACAGTTTTTAAATATGTTAAGGGCTGTTATAAACAGGACAACGTCTACTGATGATAGAACAAAAAGTAATGGGCTTAATCTGCAGCAAGAAAGCTGTAGGTTATATATTAGGAAATACTTTCTAATTATAATGGCAGTTGAACTGTGGACCAGGCTTCCAAGGGGAGTTGCGGAAGCCTCATCATTTGAGGTTTTTAAGAACAGTTTGGACAAATGCCTGTCAGAGATGGTCTAGTTTACTTGGTGCTGCATCAGCGCTGGGGGCTGGACTAGATCTCGAGAGAGACCTTCAGCCCTACAGCTCTAAGATTCTAAAAGATGATATCCTACTTAAAAACAGACAGAACTTTTTAGTTTTGTTAATTTATTTGGTGTGGCCAATTTGCACAAAGCCAGGCAGGCTGCTGGCATCTCAGATAAGAATACTCTGCGCTGCAATGAAATGCCTCCAGCAAGGACCCCCTCAATGCTCTCTCTTTCCTCAGGGAGCTTGTGCGGGAGTGCCTTTCGCACCGCTTGCCAACTAACAGCGTGAAATGCAGTGACGGGGGGAAGCGTCAGACAGCTGCCAGCACCGCATGGTTTCACGAAACCCTGATGGAGTTAATAAAATAATAATATTCGCACCGTTCTAAGGAGACACAGACTCCAACTCCGGACGGGTCCGCGCTGGGAGCGTAACAGGCACCGCAGCGCCCCGCAACCCCAGTGTCCGTGACCCGCCCTCCCCCAGCGCAGCTACCTTCAGCCCACACGGAGCCCGGGCGCACGGCGGGAGCTGCAGCGCCCGGTGCCGCGGGATCCAGGCCGCGAGCAGAGGCCGCCCCACCCCCGCAAATAGGAACTGAAAACGGAGAGTAGCGCGCGCCCCACGCGGAGCTGGGGAAGCCCCCGGGCCGCGCCCTCACCCCGACTCCGCAGCTTAGAGACCCCCGGAAAGGCGGCCTCCCGCCCAAGTCCCCACAGCCCACCACGCCCGGAAGCCACGCCCCTCCCGCTCTCACCTACGCCGGGCTCACACGGGCGGGGCAGAGCCGAGCCGGGCCGGGGGTGGGTCTGGCTGGGACCCGGCGGCGGCGGAGGCGGCCCCAGAATAGCGAGTCGCACCGAGAAGCGCAGAACCTGCCGCCCCCACCGCACAAAGCCATTACATCATCTCAGCGCGCCGCGCCCTGACCTTTCCATTCTGACCCCTGACCCCGGGAGCGCGCTCTCGGCTCCAATCGCGCTCCGCCTTCCGGGGCACGGCCGGCGCCACCGCCGCGTCCTAATAGATGCGTCCGCCGAGCGGTGATGACGCGGACGTGTGTTGATGTCTGAGAGGACGGTGGCTCGCGCTCCTTACTTCCTGTTTCCAAGCAGAGCCCGGGGCTGAGGGTACCGAAACCGGCCCCGCCAGCGGCCGGGCAGCGCTGCGTTCTCCCCCTCGGGGCGGCGGGAGCTGGGTGGCCCGGGCGCCGCGGGGAGGATGAACTGGCTGTTCCCCCTGTCCAAGGGCGGCGGCTCCTCCTCGTCCCCCGCGGCCCCGCTCCCCGCCCTCACCAGCCTCCAGCAGCAGAAGCAGCGGCAGATTGAGTCCCTGCGCAGCGCCCATTCCGCGTGAGTGACCGGCGGGGTGGGCGGGAGTCACTAACGGGGGGGGGGGGGCGAATCACTCCGGAGCCTCCCCCGTTATTTCCCTCCCGGGCTGCCCTGCCTCCCCCCCCCCCTTTCCCCTCCGGCGGTACCTGTCTCTCCCCCCTGCCCCCCGTGCTGATTCCACTACGGGCTGCGTCTGCTTCTGTCTCCGGGAAGCCCGAGAGCAGCCACCGCCCCAGTGTTACTCGGCGCCGCCCCGCGGGCTGGCGAGTCCGGCGGTGCAGAGAGCCGTTCTGTGACTGTGAGCCCTGCGAAGTCCACCTGGGCCACCAGAGGCAAGCGTGGGGTTCCTTCTCCTGCATCATCGCCAGGGGTAGTGCTAGATTCTGTGGCAAACGTGCATCCTTATTCCCTTCCTGCCTTTGCACATCTGTAAAGGATGGACCCTCCCTCCAATTAATCCTTAAGCGGTTCCGTCAACGATGCAGGGGACTAGCTGTGCCCTCCTTTATTTTGGCTGTTCATGAATAAAAAGTAACTAATTGAATGTTGTTGCTAATTTAGATGAGTGGTATCTGTTTCCTCTTGTCATATTGATGCAAAAACATAACAAAAGTGACTAAAGTTGTGACACTTACGAAAGCCGTAATGTGGAGGTAGTTGGACTAGCACATCTGTTTATAAAAGTATAATTTATTCTCTTAAACCTAAGCTGCATTAGTGTGGACATTTTTGTACAGATATGAATGCCTCCACACTGGTGGGTTTTGCAAAACCCTCCTACTGTGACAAAGTCTTGCAGTGCAAAATTTAACACTCAGTTTGTTCTCTTATCAAAGAGAAGATTGTGAGGCATCATGGTCCTGATGTATTAGTACCTTCACAGGTACCTGGAACTAAAGGGCTCTTCTGCTTAGTGGTGAAAGGTATAACAAGAATCAGTGTCTCAAAGTAAAAGTAGGACATATTCACAGTGAAAGTGATCAACTTTTGAAATAAATTCCCAAGGGAAAGTGGTGGATGGGTTCAGATCAAGACTATATGCCTTTCTAGAAGATAAAATTTAGTCAAACACAAGTTATTTGGCCTCAACACAGGGGTAACCATGAAATTCCATGGTCTGTATTACAGAGGAGGTCAACCCCGATGGTCTAAGGGATCCTTTTAAGCTTAAAATCTATTAATTTTACACAGTTGTGGGATTTAGAATGCAATTGACAGCCCAAACCTCCAGATACAATTGGCTATAACAGTGGTTTTCAACCTGTTTATTACTGTGGGCTGCATATGCAGCCCATAAAGTGTTACCTGGGCTTCAGGTTGAGAACCACGGTACCCCCCACCTAGTCCCCCTCTCCCAAACCCCTATACCCAGCGCTCTCCGCCCAGGACCCCTCCACAGAGTGGGGCCAAGAGCAGAACACAGGGCAGGGATCTCAGACTCTGCTGCTGCGCAGGGTCAGGGGGCAGCCAGAACCCCAGACTCCGACCCTGCCGCTGTGCAGAGTCAGGGGTGGGGAGGAGCAGCCAGGACCCCGGAGCCTGAGCCTGCCACTGCGTGGAGTCATGGGGGAGGCATCTGGGACCCCATAGCCCAACCCTGCCTCTCTGCAATGCCGGGCGGGGAGCCCACAGCCCGACCCTGCTGCTGTGCGGGGCCGGGCAGCAGCTTGCAGCCTGGACCCGGACCTTGGTGCTGTGCTTGGAACCCGCAGCCTTTCTCCCAGCCCCTCAGTGCCCCCGATACAGCTGGAGGGGCCATGGGGAGGAAGGAAAGTAATATCCAGCTGAAGGCAGCAAATGGGGAGTGGAGAGGGAACAAAGAACAGTACAAAGCCTGACACAGAAGGAGCAAAATTACAGAGATTTGAAGTGGTGAGAAGCTTAATTTCCATGTGATAGTAGATAGCGACCCATTATGGGGAGTTGCATAATTAAATTGATGGGCAGTGAAGATGAGTTTTTGGCTGCACTTTATATGGACTAAAGGCATGCTGTGCGTATGTTTCGGAGGCCAACAATGAGAATGTTGCAATTGTCAACTGTCAAACACAGTTTCAGAACATCTTTTACAATTACTTGTTTCATGATGAGATTCCACTTGATTAAATAGTGGCCCTTCAGTGAGTATCACTGCTCTGTCCCCTAAAGAAGATCTTGGAGCGTGTGATTGTTTATCCCCCAAATTGCAGACTTTTCTATTAATATCTGTGCAGTTTCTACAGGAATGACTGTTTTGTCTGTAAACATTTCTTTGTTATTTATAATCTGAACACTGAAGCACACAGTTCCTGTGTCTGAGAACCTGAAAGTGAAACTAACTAGAAACAGGTCAGAGTGACTAATCAATTTACATTATAGTGGTGGTAGTGCAATAACAAAAGATGAATAACCTTCTTTTATTAGCAAACAAGATACTTTTAGCAACACAAGTAAGACATTTTGTTTTAAATATGACTTCCAGTTTGAAAGTGTCTTTTATATATGTGTGTATTTCACTTTCCCCTGTTAGTCTGTCAAAAATGACATGCTATGGGTTTATCGTACTAGATTAAATTTTAATAACTCTTAAAATAAACTGTAACACAACTGTGCAAGACTGACTCTTTCTATAGCTAGCTCACGTAGCTCATGTATAACACTTCAACTACAGATAAAATATGCTATGTAAAATTCATCTATTATGCCAAAGCCATAGCACATCACTTTTGACAGGCTAATAGGAAAAGTTTCAGTGAATTGATGAAGTGGGTATTTAATTTATCATAAACTAGGACAAGAAGTTCACACTCTTCTTAGGATATGTCTACACTGCAAAGTTGTCGACAAAACTTTTGTCTTTCATGGGTACTTTAAAAAGCCCCCCCGCAAAAGACAAAAGTTTTGCTGACGCAGCGCCCTCCTGCCGACAAAGCTAATGCCACTCACAGGACTGGAAGTATTTTGTTGGCAAAAGTGCTGACAAAGTACTGACAAAGAGCGTTTGCACATGCTGACTTTTAGCGACAAGGTTGTGTCGACACAGCCTTGTCATTAAAAGCTGCATGGTGTAGACAAGCCATTAGTCTTGTTGTTTCAGTCTGCCTGGCTACACACTGAAACAAAGGCAACCAGGAATCTGTTCATAGTATGAAGATTATCTTTGCAATTAGAAGGATTAATTACGTTTTGGGGAAATGGAGATGACATTAAATTTACAAAGCCTGGATTTTTCTAGTGCCTTTATGTACACTGCCGGCAGTCATGTGTCTTAAAAATTCACAACCGTCCTTCTCTTTTTAAATTTATCTAGGTCAGCATTCTGTGAAGATATTAAGTAATTGCAACAATTTGTTTTCATTCATTTTTAACAAGTATAGTAGAAAAACAAATCAAAGTAATGTCTGTAAGCTTGTGAATGTTGTACTTATTATTAATTGGACTCTAACAATTTTTTCCTTTATAGCATTGCCGAAATACAGAAAGATGTGGAATATAGGTTGCCATTCACCGTAAACAACCTGACAATTAATATTAACGTGTGAGTAGCGCAAGATCTACTTAAACACAACTTTAGGAACTTAAAATCTTTCCTTGTAAATAGTAACAATAATAAAACTTAAGGCCCCATTCCTGCAAATGCTTACAGATGTGCTTATCTTTACTGTACTAGTAAATGCTCAAAGTTAAGCACATGTCATATTTTCAGGCTCCGTTCCAAAGCAAGCCTACATTTTTTCAGCAAGAAGCTAAGTCACATAAAATGGCAAGCAGTTTCTAAAGTTTGAATTGAATTACTAACTAATAGAAACTTTTCTTTAATTCTCTTTATTCTCTGTACTACAACATCAGTCATACAAGATCATTATTTCATTCATATTTTCTAAATTGAGTTTTTTACAGTGTTTCCTCTGAATTTGCATGCTATGGTCTCTGGCACCCTAGGCTGTTCTAGTTGCACATTTTTACTGCTTTAGTCTAGAGCATTTGCTCTGGTTCCTGGTCACATAGGCTAATTCTCCTGTGGTTCCCAGGGCATCGCCCTTTTCTCTCCAAGGGCTTGTCTACATGGGACATTAGTGGCAAGCCAGGGTGTGCATCTGTGGCACACTAGCTTGCCACATGGTAATGTCCTGTGTAGACCCTGTTCCAGTGCACTAAAAGTTCCATAGTGTACTTTCACATGCTGCTGTTTGAAACAGGAGTATGTATAAGTGCATTTCCAAACTTTTAGTGCATTGGAGGGTCCACAATGCAAGCTGTAGATTCACACCCTGGCTTGCTGCAGTGTGTCTCCTGTTGTAAGCAAGCCCGAAGTTTGTATATCGCAAAACACCATGGAGGTATTTAAGCCTATTTAGCAGCACTTGAGAATACAATCTGCTCTCTCCTTTTCTGAGTCCAATTGCCCTCCTCAGTACCATTTAACATTCTGATTAACATTCTGTTCCTTTTATTGAAGAGACATCATGCAGTTTTTTTTCCTGCTATTTAAACTGATCTGATCCCAGAAAAGAAGTATTCAAAGAGGTCACCATTCGTATTACTGACTCATTGCTGACTCTTTTTTTTCCACAAATTTAATAACATATATCTGAAGTAAAATCCCTCTTATGCACCTCTCTCTGTCTGCATAGTTTTTCCTGTTAGGAAGTAGAAGTATCTGATATTTTTTCTTAATGCAACAGATTTCTAATAAGACAAGTTTATCACAGACAGTTAAAAATGCCAATAATAATAAAGTATTTTTGTGTTTACAGCTTGCTTCCTCCTCAGTTTCCTCAAGAAAAACCGGTGATCAGTGTTTTCCCGCCAATAAGACATCACTTAATGGACAAACAAGGAGTGTATGTGGCATGTCCATTAATAAGCAATGTATGTATAATTTCCCTAACGGTTATATAACAGATTTTATATATGTAGCACTCTGACTTCTCTAGTACATCTGACAACAAATTACTAGGAATACAAAACTTAATCTATATGTGCTTTGTGTAAAAACAAAGAAACAGACAATATTCCTTACTAATCATTCAGAACAACTTCTGTTGCACTACTGTAAGCTTCAGTGACTTGGACGGTTATTGTAGGGTTTCTTAAATATGGATAGTACCATGTGTTGTGACTTAATTCTGATTTGCAAAGATGTCTTCCTGCTTTGTTGTGAAATTGTTGTAATCTAAAATTAGATTACTTTGCAATTTACTGATGCATGCAACACTAAGCAGGTCTTAAAGATGTTAGCTATCCCAAATAACATGTCTTTCATTTGTTTTCTCTGCCAGACCAGGTATATATCGGAGTTGTTTTACTACAGTTCATTATGGGAATTTCCTAGAAAGAATTTTCCACTGTCATTTTTGGATACTTTGAAATAACAGAGCCAATTTTGTACTTTTGACTCTTTGAATGGCTTTTTATTTCAGATTGTGTTAACTTATTGAGCTTTCAGATGAGCATTAGGTCTGTTTAGTCATCTTTCTATCAAACAATTTCATATATAGATAACCCATATCTGATAATGGAACATATACGTAGATTTCCAGCACCCACTCACAGCTCAGGAGACTTCAACTCGTAAAGAAATGACTTATTAAAAACCCTAAGGGCTTGTTTACACACATTTTGAGTTACCACATTAGCTATCTGTTTCTGTACTGTTACACAACCTTCTAATGTGGATGCAATTATACATGAGTTATAGCTCATGTTTAGGCATATTCATATGATATTGCTGTAACGATGCAGCCTCTGGCGGGACACAACTGAGAGTATCAATTCAGGACAAATTGCTTAGAACAGGGCAGTTACAGCCCAAGGCGGGGTTTCCTTTACTATTAAGGCACACCAAACCCGGCAAACAGAGAGGACTTCGGTCTCACTCCACTGGCTAACCATAAGTCATACAAGCAATTCCCTTAGACACTCCAGTTTCCCATTATCACCACCAGTGCCACTCGTTATGAGGACGAATGGTTATGAAAACCAATACCTCAGTAAAAGAAAAAAGGTTCTCCTGCTCCCAAAGGACCAAGCCCCAGATCAATATATAAGTCAGATCTTACCCACAAATCACACTATTGCCAATTCTTTAGAATCTAAAATCTAAAGGTTTATTCATAAAAGAAAGAAATATAGATGAGTTAAAATTGGTTAAATTGAATCAATTACATACAGTAATGGCAAAGTTCTTGGTTCAGGCTTGTAGCAGTGATGGAATAAACTGCAGGTTCAAATCAAGTCTCTGGAGTACATCCACAGCTGGGATGGGTCATTCAGTTCTTTGTTCAGAGCTTCAGTGTAGGAAAGTTCCTCCAGAGGTAAGAAGCAGGATTGAAGACAAGAGGGAGGATTTGCAGCTGCCTTTTATAGTCTCTTGCCACGTGGCCTGTGCTTCCTTTGTTCCAAAAACAAACTACCCAGCGCATGGCATGGAAAAACCTTAGAGTTCTGTCCATAGACATGTCCCTGCATGCCTTGCTGAGTTACAAGGTGTATCTGCCTTCTCTCAATGGGTCAGTTGTATAGCTGATGGTCCTTAATGGGCCATCAAGCAGGCTAGGCAGTGCTGATGCCAAATTGTCTGGGTGTCACCCAGAAGCATAGCACAAGTTTGAAATACAGACAGTTTAGAGCCAATACTTATAACTTTAAATACAAAAATGATACACGAGTACAGATAGCAGAATCATAATCAGCAAATCATAACCATGTCATAGACACCTTATTTAACCTCCTTTGTACAAGATTTGGTGCCACTATATGACCTTGGTTGCAAAAATTATCTATACGGTCACAGTTTATGTCAGTAACATCACAATTGCATTCAAAAGAAATCATGCACTTCTTTTTTGTTGAGCTTCTTTGGTACTTTAGGGGAGTGCTAAATATAATATAGATTTTGTTCTCTACCAGTTCACAATGCACTCTGACCTTGGAAAAATTATTCAGAGCTTACTGGATGAGTTTTGGAAGAATCCTCCAGTTTTGGCTCCTAGCTCAACATCATTTCCATAGTAAGTATACATAAAGGTAAAATTGAGATATCGGACCATTTTCAAGTGTATGCAAAACCTGGACGAGTAATTTCCAGATTCATCTTTAGATTTTCTTAGGAAATGTATGAATGTAACTGTATGTCAAGGAACAAGCTGGAAATAATTAGTATGTAAATTAGTTGGAGGAGAGGCAAAAAGTTCAAAAAATGGTTTTATTTCAGACTGGAAATGTATAATTCAGCCAATTGATAGGCCTGGATCTGTCCACTTAGGGTCAATTTTAAAATGATAAATATAGTTGGCTTTCCTGTATTAGCATGTTAATTTGACTTTAGTGCTTTTATGTTTCTGAAGATTAATAAATGTGTATCAATAGCAAAACAAGCATTTCAGGCAATGATTCCTGTAAGCAGTTGTTTGTTCCTGGATGCCCTGCTGATGACTTCAGGATCTGAAACTCCCAAACTTTAATTCATTTGAGAATCTGTCAAATAGATAATTAGATTAAAATATGCACAGCAGGCCCTAGACACTATAGCCTTGTCCATACTTCAGAAACTATTGAACACTGACAAGCAATGTCATATGCAATTTTGAATTTTAAAAAGTTAATCACTTCAGAAACTGCTTAAAAGCTTTATCTGTTGCTGATGCGCTTAAGTTTTGTAGGGTGAACAAACCCTAATAGACATTTCAACTCAGTTTTTTTTAAGGGCTTCTTAGTGGAAACCAGGTTTAAATTGATGTTTTCGCAAACTTCTGAGAAGCATAAAACTTGAGTTCACATTTGCAATTGGCTCTACATCAAATCTGAGAGTATATAACTTTGTTTTTCAACTCTTTACCAGGATAGAGAGAGAATTGAACTTACTTCATTGTGAAAAGCTTTCTAAGTATTATTGTATAAATAGCAACATACGGTAAAGTATCTCTCGCAGAATTATCATTTTTATTATTCTCACTTTTATTATTACTTTTGAGATAAATACTTGTGTACTACTTCAAAAGCTCAACAACTGAGTACCTTGCATGTGTGCTAGTAATTTCAGATGTATTATTAAAATATCATAAATGAACAGTAAACAATTAGTTGCTGATGGTAAATTTTTTGTTTAGTCTTTACAGTAAACCAGCTGGAATGCCTCCTTATACTCCTCAGGGTTTTCCGTTTCTTCCTCCATACCCCCCACAAGAAACAAATAGATCTATAGCTTCTGTGCCAGTTGCTGACTCAGGTTACACTACAGACAAACCCGCTGCTCCATCCTATGGCTTGATCACAGACCTACCATTACCTGTTCCAACAACAGAAGCACTATTACAGGTTTGTATGTGTAGTGAGATTTAACATTTAAGCAGTTAACACCTACATCCCTCAGAGCTAGTCCAGACATTGAATATAAATCCTTCTCAGGGCAGATGTGTGCTGAGGCAACCATTCTCGCTATGGCAAGGGCTTTTTAGATGGGATTAGAAGCAAAAGAAAGAAATTACTATTCAAAGTTTAAATAATGCTTTTAAACTTCTGTTCAGGTGGGCCAGAATGGCTTCACTTACAAGATGCCTGATGTTCCTGATGCATTTCCAGAGCTCTCAGAATTAAGGTAAGATCTTGGAGAGAGAAGTAGTTACTTTGTGGTAATGCATATGACAATTACTACTTCAACTGGAAAAGATTTTTTTTTTTCTTGTTGCTAGATAACCACCAAAAAGTTTCATTAGAAGAAAACAGTACTCATATTTACCATGACTTCCTTAATTTCTGTAGGTTGCTACATATCTTTTATTAACTCAGTTTTTTTTCTTGCTCAGGATTTTTTAATAGGAAAATATATTGGGAACTAAAGGTAAATGCTGTCTTACATTACTCTGACAAACTATAGAAGAGTCTCTTGCTGTGTCCTTCAAACTGTTTTCCTGTGCTTCACCAGGCACCCAATAAGTGTAACATCTGGAAAAAGAGAGTCACAAAAAAAAGGCAGGAAGGCATATACTGTATTAAGGCAGCATACAGCAGTCCCCCCATAGAAAAGACTTCCACTTTTGTGAATATTTATAACTTGAATTGTAAATACTTGCTGTTACAATAAACATTTATCCATACTGCATAGATACTCACAGACACTTCCACTTGACTGACTGACTGTTATTTTAAGCTGTGGCAAGGCATTAACAGTTAGCCTTCACTGGAGAATTTCCTTCAGGCTTTTAAAACAGCCTCCCAAGCCAGATATATCTGTCTGAAAGAAATGGACTCCTCAATTAAATTAGTCTCAGATAATGGATTTGCTCACCTTCTGATGTCCTACTCTTAACCCCTGTTGTAATAGTTGACTAAACCAAAAACTCTTTCTTGTAGAATGCAAATCAGTTGACCTTTCCTATACATTTCCAGGTTTGGCAGGATGAACAACAGATTCTGAGGGTCTCTGGAAACAGAGAATTCCTTCTTAAGGGTGTGTCAAAAGTTATGCAGGCTGTCAACAAGCAGTTTATATATGAGGCTTGTAAGCACTAGTAGCATATATTTATATATAGCAAAGAGGGTTCATTTGGTTTTTTCTTATTTTTAAGAAACTTTACCAGCAAATCTGAGCCTTCCAAGATGACTAAAGAGAAATGTGGACTCAATGAATCATCTCCTAAACTTTTCCATAGGGCTCCAGAATTTGCCAACAATATTATGTTTCTAGTCTAATTTCTCAAATTGTGTTGCATCAGAACTAGATAACACATTCAGGAGCACAGTAAGGAAGTAAAGATTGAAACTAAAGGCACTAATACACCACCTTTCAAAGCCTGTCCACTGCAGATGGTAGCGTCCAGTGCAAGAAAATATAAAACAACATGGCTTCTTTGCTGGAGGAAAAAAAATCCCCAATAAGTTGCTAGGTTTCATTTTTGATTGGCCTTTTGCTGTATATCCTTTTCTTTTTTTAATCCAGTATACCACAGCTGACAGATATGAACGAGCAGGAGGATATTTTGCTGGAACAGTTTGTGAATCTGCCCCAGCTGAAGCAAATCATAATGGATAAAGATGACTTAGTGAAAAGCATTGAAGAGTTAGCAAGTAAGACTTCAACATATTTATAACTATGGGTGTGTTTTCAGAACCGTAGTCTCTTAAAATTAAACAGCTTATTTATTTTACAGAAAAAAATTTACTGTTGGAACCCAGTCTAGAGGCGAAAAGGCAAACAGTGCTGGATAAAGTAAGTGAATAAAAATAAATTTTCTGGAAAAGAAATAGCTGAAATGTTCGTTGTTTTTAAGAAATATTTTTCCCCCCCTAGTATGAACAGCTTACTCAGATGAAAGCCACCTTTGAGAAGAAGATGCAAAGGCAGCATGAGCTTAGTGAGGTATAACTTTATTTTCATGTTGTCTTTTGAATAACATTCTACAAATTATGGACAAAAGTATAATAAAAATTTTAAAGAATATTCTTCTGGCCAGATTCTGTTTTTATGTTAGTGTGCATGGCTCCCATGATTTGAGTAAAGTGGAGCTATGTAATATTTCTGTTGCAGTCGGTTCTTAGGTGTAAAGTTAGCTTAAAAACAAAACAGAAGGTGGTAGTACAACCAAGATTCTATTTCACATTCAGTGGTACAGTAGCAAAAAATCTGTCAGATGCTGAGTGATGGTGCCATTAGAATTGTTCCTGACAAATTTGGTCAATGGCAGGTATTGGGGAGAGAGATTGACCAAAAAAAAAAATTCATTAACTAAGCCAGTTAGCAAGATGATTTAATCAAACTCTTCATTGTGATGAGAGGAGTTGTAACAGACTAGATGATAAAATCAAGAACACAGTTAAAACCTAGCTAAGAGTTCTAGACCAGGCACTATAAACTTACCTCAGGGGAAAGAACACCAGGGCCAAAGTCCAGCTTAGATCTCCACATAATATGTATAAAAGTACCAACTATAAGTAAGTCATTCTCACTTAATAATATCAGTATCACAGTTTAACAAGACTTGACTATTTTCAAGTGCAGCTAAAGTGTGTTACAAAAATAGAGATGTGGCCAGCGTAATTGGCTTTGAGCCTAGCTGGATAAAGAAAAGGTGACAGGAGTTGGTTAGCTGAAAAGTTGGTTTTGAGCTGGCATAAAACTTTTCTTCTTTGTCAAATTGGTGTTTAGTCAGGAAAAATACCAGTATGTTCAGCTTAAATTTCCCTTTGTCTTGATGCATTCAGTTATTTTGTTTCACATAGATACCAATTTACAGCTACAAGCATGTTGCTGGGACTAGAAGAATAAACTATTTTTTGAACAGGATTCCTCCTAGAAAAAGTAAACTAAATTATTCAGTCAGTTGTATTCCAAAGGTAGCTGAAAGCCATGATTATAAAGATTTTGTACTTTCACCTGGCTCCACTTACTCGGGTTCATGACCAGTCCTTAAGTTTCTGGCGTGAACTTCAAGTGTGAAGCCTATTGATTACTTTTTATATTTTGCTTTAGAGCATCTTTTAATAATGACTTCTAGAAACAGTGATCTCAAAGGCCTTGGGGACCCTGCAGTCAGATCTGTGAGGGTGGGCTTTAACAAACACACACAGTATCACTGAAATCAGTGGAGCTCTGCACAGGTGTAAGGGTAAGTCAGCCCAAATCAGTTACTCTGCCAAATGTCGTCTTCATTCTGTGTTCCCGTCTAGATTTTTTTTTATCAATTTAAACATTCACTGATTCCTGTAGGTGGCAAATTTCTAAGTTGCTTAGCAGTCTTAATTTTAAGATACTACAGTAATGTTCTCTCCCACACCCATAAGCTGTTTTCATGCATTCCTTTATCTATCTTGTGTAAAATAAACATGGTTTTCAATGATCATTTAACATTAGCAGGAAACTTTTTTTCCTCAGAGTTGCAGTTCCAGTGCTTTGCAGGCCAGACTGAAAGTAGCTGCTCATGAAGCCGAAGAGGAGTCTGACACTATTGCAGAAGATTTCTTGGAAGGAAAAATGGAAATAGATGACTTTCTTAGTAGCTTCATGGAAAAGAGAACTGTATGTAGTATACTCTCGAGCTGAAATTAATTGTACAAGTGGGGTGTATGAAACCAGTATTTATCACTTTTAAGAGTGGAGCAATTCTGTGATTCAGAATGCTGGATTCTGTGACCTGCTGCACACTTCTTAAAAGTCTTAACTAATTATGCTGATTCTTCCAAGATGGCAACATGTCTTATATAGCTTGTCAGTAACATTAGAAATGGTTTGTAGTTTTGTAAATTCACTCTCACGTACTTGAACTCTAGCTTATTCTTGTATGTGCCTTCTATATACTCCTTTTTATTATGCCCAGTTCCCCTAATCTTAGAAGGTGCTTTGTGACAGAGCCTTGCATCTCCTGTGGTTTTGCCACACTCCGATAGCAGTGACCCTTTAACTTACTTTGCTCTCTGTGTGTGTATATATATATATTATGTCTCATTGACCAAAAAAAAAAAAAAAAACCGTGCACCCTCCCCCTTTACAGTTTAGCACATATATATATTTTTGTGTGTGTGTGTGTGTGTGTGTGCGCGCGCTAAACTGTAAAGGGGGAGGGTGCACTGTTTTTTGTTTTGTTTTTTTTTTGTCAATGAGACATAATGTCATTGTTACAAGGTGGACAGAAATGTGTATGCATGATGAAATGTAACCTTCCATCCCATTTTTTGAGCAAAAGCAATGAGATGTATCTTTGAGTGAGCCAGGTAATACTTAGTCCTGACTCAGTGCAGCGGACTGGACTAGATGATCTATTTAGGTCCCTTCTAGTACTACATTTCTGTGATTTCTCCCACATATAGTATTGTCCTCCCATTCTTGCACAGAAATAAGGAAGAAAACCAGTTGGGCAGTTTTAAGAGGGGTAAGGAAGAGACAGGATATGTAGAATAATGTGCTATGTTAAGAGTCTCAACCTCATAACTTTTAAATTTCCTTAACTCTTTAAGGATGAAATAATAGAGAATAATTAAAATTGATAGTCTTAAAATATGGTTCCTGATCACTGCACATGCAGGTCTCTGTTCTTGTTTCCTGCAGATAAATCATAGTAAAGTCATCTAATGATACTGTAAATATTTCCCTAATTACTTTTCTACATAAGCAACTGCTTCAGGAGTGTTCTTGCAAATATGAGTGAATTTTGGTGGAATTGCTGGTAGGGAAGTGGTCCACAGGTCAGTCTCTCTTAAGATTCCATGAAATAGGCAACTTTTGAACTAAAAAAGAAAGAAATAGGGATTAGGTGTATAGAATACAAAAATGAAACATAGTAGGTTATTCTTTTCAGAGCTAACTGGTCCACTTTGTTTGTGTTTTAGATTTGCCACTGTAGACGAGCCAAAGAGGAGAAACTTCAACAGGCAATAACAATGCACAGCCAATTTCATGCTCCACTATAGGTAAACTGCTGCATGAAGGCAAACTTCCACACACTTTGCATTACCTTCATAGCACTTACTCTATATTTATTAACTGCAAATTGTCATGTTAACATTATTAGTATTTCCCATAACATTTCTTGATGTAGATCAATTTCAAGTCAAAATTCCTTGTTTGTCTGTTTCTATACAAAGGAAGGAAATAGTTGGTATTTTCAAAAAGTGTGGGTTGGGGAGAACATCTACTTCCTGAAATATGTATCTGTAACTGGAGGGAGGGAAGGAGCTGCAAAATAGCTTTTTAGGAGGTTAAACTGTCTAATTATAGAAATTTTTGTCTTCATAGACTTTCCTGCAAACTAGACCTGCCAAGAGAAGAGTGAACAAACCCAACAAAGCACATTTTCTAACACCTATTTGCAAATAAGCATTTCATCATAAATGGTTGTATTTATAGAACAGATTGTATACAGTGCTGGGACTGTTTTGTACAAATTAGAATGACTCTTTATATTCTCATTTTATTCAAGAAATCCTTCTATTGCAATCTTTGCACTAATATTTCTTGTATTTATTGTTGATAGTCCTTACCATATTTAAGTTCCTGCTGCTATCCTGCCATTCTTTAGAGATTAAATATCTAAACATGTAACTTTGGCTAGCTTTGTACATTTTATAAAACATAATTCATACCTTTTGTATTTTGAATTTGAAACATTTGCTTGGGTTACTTTATGAAGACTCTTGAGGATGATGAACTTTGTGGGGAGGAGATTGGTAACGCTTTTTATAATTGTCAGTGAAATATCAGACTTCCCTTCCTTGATGCCAAAAATCAACACCAGTTTATTTTTATTTCAAATAATATCAAATTAAACGTTGCCTGCATCCTGTTGAATAAGTAGAATCAGTTTAAGGAACAGATGCTTTGGAAAAATATTATACCAGCAGTCTGTAAATATACTATCTATTATACTAAGAGTACAAATGGACTCTTCATTCTGAAGTGACAAGGCACCCATCACTGTAACTAGCTACAGAGCTTTCAGCCAGACATCATCTTTCATTTTAAGCAAAACCAAAGGAATTTGTTGTTGCACAACATAAAAAAAAAATCAGGCCACCTTTTTACATAATTTTGGTGGTGTTTATTGTCTTTCATCTGAGGAACTCAAAGCACTTTACAAGCTTTAATTTAATTCTCACTTCCCTTGTGAGGTGGTAGTTACCTGGATTTAATATACAAGGAAACTGACTTTTCAGTGGCTGTGCAGTGAGTCATGGTAAGGGCCATGAATGGAACCCTTATCTGGTGATTTCTAGATCTTTGTCCTTTGATCACTAGACCTGTTTGTCAGGTGCGCTTCCTTTTAGGGGAGGGGATATATATTTAATATGCATGAACTGCAAATTACAAACAAAGTTCTACAGGTGAAAAATGCAACCCTAAGTACTTTTTTTTTTTTTAAATGTTCTAGTCTGTCTTGCCACTGAATTGAGTCATGAAGTGAAAATACAGATTCTAGAGAAATAGATACATTTGCTACATCCTGAATTTTGGGATAGAGTTAGTTACTGCAATTCTGTTTTATTTCTATCATAGTTGTAACTTTCTTCAGGAATCTTGATATTGTTCTCTCTCTTCCCCACACCTCTTCTGAAAAGGTGAAGAGAAGCAGGGTGGAAATGCATTAGACTTTCTGAAAAGAGAACTTTTTTCATGATCTTGAGTCTGCAGCTACACTACTTAATCCTGTCAAATCCGACAAGCTAAACAGGGTTAGACAAGGTCAGTACTTAGAGGTTAGAGTGACACCTACTGGTAGGAAACCTTTAAGTCAGTACTGAATTGAATGCTTCCAGCATTGTGTTAATATAGCCACTGTGTTCCTGGAAATGCTGGTTTTTTGGGGGCTTGAGGTAAAACTTAAATCTGACTCTTTGTAGTCAGTAAAGATCCATTAGCACTTCTTACAAGTGTAGGAATATTAACCCATATATGCTGTCCAAATTTCAAATGGGGTAATATTCTTTTTACCTAAATTACATTGATGGGTGCTTTTTATATTCATATAGTTACCTGGCAGTTTTATTTAGGAAAACTTATTCTCTGTGCTCTATACTGTGGTGTGCTGTTTTAAACAGCTGCTAATATGGTGGTGGGCAAAGTGATCCCTGAGCATAGTTTCAGTTTGTAAACCAGATAGAGATCTTACAGGATGAGAGGTATTAGGCAAGTGAGAGACTACATGATGATTATATTCCTTGTACCAATTAAAGCATTACCCTTAAAGATGACTTGTACATTTTAATCCTCAAAAAAACATTTGAACATTAAAATGTACAGCTGGGAGAAGTTTTGCCTCAAATATTTTTTTTGCTGAAAAATGCAGATTTGGATCAGCTAAAACAACTGGTGAATTTGGATTGGTCAATTGGAAAGGGGCACCCATCAGAGATGTTGAAACAGTTAACTTCAGCATTTTTGAAAGTTAAATGATTCAACTTTTGTTTAAGAAAAATATTTTTGAATTTCCCTCAATTTTATTTTTAAAAACCCTCAATCTAAACTTAAATGTTTTAGATTGACACTCTACTTTTTTTTATATTAGTTTGCTGATAATTGCAAAACATTTTTGTTTCAGGCTGACCTGAAACTTTTTTATTTTATTTTATTTTTTGCACCTGCACCAAATATTACGTTCTTTTGTAGCCCTCAGAGTATGTTCTACACACTGATTAATGAAAGTATGTGGGTGTGGCTTTCAAAACAATAAGTAGCTCACAATTTCCCTCTTCCCTTCCCTTTTAGTGCATGTACATTAAGTAGATTTACTGCAACTCCACTCTGAAATAGCTGTCCCATTGAGAGTGCTGGAACATGAAGGCTGCTGTTGGGCCTATGGAAAGTCTGTTTTCTATAATATTGCATGTTCTAGGCCTAATGAAACTTTAGGAAATGCTTAATACAGTATTAGAGAAGACAGACAGACTAATGCCTGTTGACAGCCTGCACTGCATAGCCTCACACTTTGTGCCAAAGTATATACAGATGTGTTACACCAAGTGAAAAACGGTGATATTCAGAAAATATTCAGTTCAGTAATTTGCAAATTAGGAACAGAGGACCCAATTTGTCATCAGTATTCCTCTACTTTAGTTGGTTACGTCTGTACTGCAGTAACTGATTTAATTTCTCTATTTACTGCTGTTTAATGGTAATTACCTTATATTAACTTCCATCTCAGCAGTAACATTTTTTGTATTTAATGTAAATCTCTATCCTTCTCCTTTGGATCAACTGACAGCTGACATGCAGAGCTGAATTCTCTGTGTAGGGGTCATAACACTTCATATATTGAAAAGATTTCTTCCACCTGCAGTATAAAGCAGCGAAGTCAAATACGTTCCTTTGGGAATGTCTTGTATACAACAATAGCTGGCTGACAAGATCTCCCACTGGGATTACACACTCTTGAAAGGGGCCATTTTAACATCTGCCATATACTTCCCAATCTGTTTCACATTCTTTTATTCTAAAGTGAGGTTGATAACTATCAAATTTCACCAGCACTATGAGCAGCAGACTTTATTACATATAAGCAGATTGTAAGTTACTAGCTGGGTCAGTTGCATAACCATTTTATAAACAGGTTTGGAATTAATCACATGGTTTTTTGCTCTTCAGATGCTCCTATAGCTGTACCACTTTGGAACTTGGCCAAAAACAGGTTAGAAACAGTCAGGGCAAGCAACCGTTTCTTACCAGTCTTCATTATTGTTTCCTTTTAAAGACCTAGGAATATGTCCCTTGAGGCTCAAAAGTAAGTCTGACTATAAACCTTGGGGGAGAAAGTTTAAGGTAGTTGTGTATATGTACCGGACTGACTAGTGTACATTGTAATATGTGAAACTCTATAAATAAAGCTTTTTAAAATAATCAATCTGCTAGTCCTTTACCTACCATGTGGATACCATGTACTCTGACTGCAGGACCTCTTAGTGAAATTGGAACCATTTATCATGTTTCTTAATTGCTATTAGTTGTAATATAGTCAGTGCTGGACAGGCTGTTTTGTATCCCTGTGGCTGGTGCTCAGATAATGGCACTGGGAAGCTTCTCCCACACAACCAGTGAATGTGGAAGCCAGCCTGATACTGGGATAAATACTCAGAGCCAACATGCCCAGCCCTCTGTACTGAATTACTCTGTCCCTCTTAAGTCTTGACACCATCAACTCCCCGTGCTTCCTTCAGAAACTAGTTTCAGCTGAGGAGTGGCTAGTACTATGGTGTTAATCAATGGTCAAAATTATTGGCTTTCATAGCTCTCTTTATCGCCCTTGTAAATGACACATCTGACCTGCCTTTAAAGATCAAGACAATTTATAGCTTTTGTCCTTTGTTAGAGAAGTTAAGATGCATCATATAGCCCTCTGTATGTGTCTGTGGAAACTACAGTGCATGCAGCAGCTGATGAAAGTTGAGTAAATGAAGGCGACAAATACTGCCAGCTACTAGAAAGAAAAAAACGTATCTGGGCTCCATCCTCATAAGTGCTGAATAAACAAATGCCTCATTGGATTTTCCTCCAGTGTACATCCTTTGTATCTTAAACAAAAAAACCTGAAGCTCTGCTTGGAGAAGATCTAAATTAGAGTTGATCTGACATTTTTTCTTCTGCTGGCAACTTAGCAACGTTTAGTTTAAAATTGAATTGCTTATCTTTTGTTGTATGTACCCCATCTCTGGTTATGTCTTCATGGCAACCTAGGTCATCAGCACCCAGGCTAGCCACGTGTGAGTGGCCACACCCAAGTTACTGGGTCCACATTAGTACTACACTCACCCATGGAATGTGCCAGAACTCCTGGGGATATAGCCCATAGTTCTTAGTGCTGCAGTAAGCCAAGTCACTATGATTCCTTCCCAGTGAATTGTGGGAAGGCAGTGCAGGGCTATAAGCACTTGAGTGGTGTGGCCTGCATACTCCCTGCAAAACTGGCAGGTTACTAACCAATGTGTAAATAGCACAAAGGCTTTAGCCTATATCCCAGGACTAGTCAGCTTGCTCTGATGTAAATCAACATCATGCTTGGCTGAGAGGGTTTTGTGGAGAGCAGCAAGGTTAAAGGCAACAGCCAAATTAGAGCCCAAGTTAACTCTTGACTGAAGACCAAGCCTCTAATCACTGCAGGCACCATTCTTCCTCGTCATGTAGCCTTGTAATTGGGGGTTATTTTTTCAACTCCTTGTGCTTTGTCCCCCACAGACTCCAACTCCTGCCTTCTCGTTATCAAACTGACATGAGTGCATGTCTCTCGACACCACTGAACCTAGTTCAGGCCCTCCTCATCGCCCATCTGGACTAGTGCACCCTCATCTCCAGCCTCACGAACCAGCATTGCTTTCTACCTTCTCGCCCCATCCACTGAAAATATGGCTTCTAGCATTCTTTTTCTTGCTGGTGGCTCTGACCACATAATTCCTCTCCTTGATTATTTTAAAAACCTGCATTGCCTGCCTCTGGTTTTGAGCCAGCTAGTTCAAATTTCTTCATCTCACCTTCAAAGCCTTTCCCAATTGTCTGTTGTTTTTTACCATGTTGTGTACTCCACCACTAATGCCCAATCATTCCTCTTTTTGTCCGCTTCTCCCATGCCATCTCCATGCAGCCTCTGAGTGTAGAAATGAATTACTTATGAATTAATCTGTGAAATTGCCAACCCGCCCCTTCAAATTTCCACTCCAAATCCTGGTTGGAAAAAAAAGTCAGACAACCAATGATACCAGCGTTTAGGGATTTTTTTTATTATTATTATTAAATTAAAGATAGGTGAAATCCTGGCCCCAGTAAAATCAATGCCCTCATTCCCATTGAGATCAACAGGATTTCACTGTTAGAACCATCTGCCACCATAAACACTTAACCTATATTACGTGGTTATTTTAATTTCTTTCTTCTTCCCATCACACTCATTGTGTTGTGTCTCAAATTACAGAGTAGTCATGCAAAAGTTCTAGGGTGACTAAAATAGGATTTCATAATAGTGGTCATGTCCGTTTTCTGCAAAAATGGAGATAATGGCTAGCTGATGTAGGAGAATATGGGGGAAAAAATCTCTCATTCCAATTGATATGCCTCTTGAATTTCCTAAGCATTATGTTACAAAGTTATGTGAGCAAGCCTCTCTTTAATGCACTAATGTGAATCAACAACATGCAACAGTTGCAGTTTATTTTTTTTAAGTATTTTTCATCAGGCTAGTATAATGCTACAACACACACATTTACAATGAAAATGACTAAACCAAAGTTCCAAGCACTGTAAGGCATACAAGTGGGAACTGCTCTATAAAGATGGGTGTCTAAAACAGTCATATTTTACATATAAAAATCATTACAATAATTTCACACGCAACATGAAGCTAGTGCTTCCATTTTGCATATATAACATTCTTAAGTTTTGCATCTATTTCTAGATATGTCTAATAGCGCAGACAAAGTAACACCATAATCTACACAATTACATTTTAATGTGCAACAATATTGTGAGAATCTCTGAAAACTACTAATCTTTTGTATTTTAAAGCAGAATGTATTTGCATAACTTGTTCTCGTTGCCATCTTGATTGTGTGTGTATATTTCTTCAAGAAAACCCATTCAAAATTGCCTTTAACATCAAACTTTACAGCCCATGTTCAAAATATAAAATATGAAATACACTTTTTCAAAGTACAATTAAAATCAGGACTTTCATTTATTAAAAATGCATAAATATTTTAAAATATATAGGGCCAGAGTCTCAGCACAGTATAAATTGTCATAGTTCCATTTACTTGAATAGAGCTACAAGGATTTATGCAAGCTGAGGATCTGGTCATTGAATTTAATGCTAAAATAAGGCTTGCTAAGAGCAACTAACTTTTTTGTCCAATTATGGCAGCTCCCCTCTGAGGCTGGAGGCTAGCTGTTCTTTTTACACACAAGGCTTCTTATCAGAATGAAAACTTCCCTGCAAAAGTGGACTAAATTACTAGAATTTTATTAAAAATCAACACATTTAGGAATAGGTATGGCATCTGACTATGCAAACGCTGCCTGTAAAACCTGTTCTTGAAACATTAACAAGAACTACAACTAAAGCAAACTTGCACCTTTACCATTTTATGTTCAACTACTTCAAAAAGATAAGGAGAGAGGACCAATAAATTAGATTTTTAAATGGTTCAATTGTAAATGCTGGCACACAAAATAAAAGACAAAGTAAAGTAATTTAGTATAAACAAGAGACTCCAAAATGTTAGTATTTTACTGGCTTCTACTTCAAACAGAGTTTTAATTTTTTTAAATTGCATATTTCCAGACCTTCGTTACTAAGATCTTAACTTATTAAAATGGATAGAGGTTAAAAAAAATCATTTTAGACAACATATTTTGTTGCTTTTTTTCACTTCACTCAGTGAAAATAAATTACTTATTTCTAGTCAGTTTCCCATATAGGTTTTTACATCCTAGCAATATTCAACCGTGTTTGGTTGGCAAATACAGCAAGAGAAATTTACATTCAGATGAAAATGTCTTCATTTAATTTATTTTAAAACAAGACATTTCTATCAGTGTTAGGATTTGAGAAAATATTTTTTGCAATATCTAATTTCTGGGCCTAGTCTACTGAAAGTATCTTTTTAACTTCAGTTTTGGGGTAATATTTTAAAAAGTAACTTAGGCCCTTAGGTGCTTAGGGTAAAATTTTCAAAAGTCTCACTGAAAGTCAATGGGACATAGGCACTTTTGAAAATTTTAGCTGTGGTCTTTAAAAATTGACTCTTTTTGGAATGATTACAGAAATAATACAATGTAAAGGCTAGAAAAACAACACTATTTATTACTTAGATTGTAAGCCCCTTGGGTAGAGACTGTTTTTGTTCTATGTTTATATAATGCCCAGCACAGTTGGGTCCTGCTCCAAGACTTGGGCTCCTAGGTGCTATGGTAATACAAATAATAAATAAAGTAAACTCTGATGCCTATCATTCAGTGCAAAGTCATGGTTTACCAAAATGTTTGTGCGTTTATTTTTATATTCTTCCTGTTTTACTCAAAGATCCACCCACACAGATCCAGCTGGAGGGTCAGGGTCCCATTTACACACCCAAGTAATCCTGTTCATTTGCTTCTGTCATTTCTACTTTTACTCTGCTGAAAGAACATAAGAATGGCCGTACTGGCTCAGACCAAAGGTCCATCCAGCCCAGTATCCTGTCCACCGACAGTGGCCAATGCCAGGTGCCCCAAAGGGAGTGAACCTAACAGGCAATGATCAAGTCATCTCCCTCCTGCCGTCCATCACCACCTTCTAACAAACAGAGGCTAGAGACACCATTCCTTAGCCATCCTGGCTAATAGCCATTAATGGACTTAACCTCCATGAATTTATCCAGTTCTCTTTTAAACCCTGTTATAGTCCTATCCTTCAGAACCTCAGGCAAGGAGTTTCACAAGTTGACTGTGCGCTGTGTGAAGAAGAACTTCCTTTTATTTGTTTTAAACCTGCTGCCCATTAATTTCATTTGGTGGCCCCTAGTTCTTGTATTATGGAACAAGTAAATAACTTTTCCTTATTCACTTTCTCCATATCACTCAAGATTTTATATACCTCTAGCATATCCCCCTTAGTCTCCTCTTTTCCAAGCTGAAAAGTCCTAGCCCCTTTAATCTCTCCTCATATGGGACCCGTTCCAAACCCCTAATAATTTTAGTTGCCCTTCTCTGAACCTTTTCTAGTGCCAGTATATCTTTTTTGAAAGGATTTTAATAGAAATTTTTTCACAAAATTGTTAAATTTGAAAATTTTAAGAAACAAATCCAATATTTCCACAATGTACACAGCTACCTTCAAGGCAAAAATACTCAACAAAAACACAGTTATGTACAGTAGGCATAATTATGGAAATATAAAAATAACATTTGGAAAGCAAAAATAAATTAATAATTCTTTATGGCTGATAAGGTTAAAAGAAGCAACCACAAGGGGCTTAAATAAATGTTCATAATAGCAGAGATTAACATTGTGTCTTATTACAGCTAATAAGTGGTTGTTCTGCCTGGACCTTTACATACACAATTGCACAGCTCCTTTTCTTTGGAATTTTTTTAAATGTTCAAGGACAGTGCCTGTTCTTCATCTGATGAACAGATGTCATTTCAGACAGTGAGAAACACAGCCTCATCTGAATCTTTGCCACTGTCTTCACTAGGCAGGCAACAACCACCGCTTGGGGATCTGCAGCTCAAATCTTCCACACCTGACTCCTGATCACTGTTGGCTGAGAGGTCAGGATCAGAGCTTTTCAGGTTGTCCTGGGTCAGAATCAGGGCTGAGTCTTCTTCATCTCCTTGTGAAGGGCTCCGGGATGGGAATGATTTCACATTATTAATGTAATCCTGGGGTGTGTTAGCTATGCTGTTGTTAGAGGTAGAAAGCCCTAAGTGTGTGTTGTGGTCTTGTTGCTTAGAGTTTTCTTTTCTATTGTTTAACTGCACTTTTTTGAGATCTGCCAATCTCTGAAAGAGAAACAATATAGTTTATATATTACACACACATGCACGAGTTTCGGACCCAATTCTGCTTTTGCATACCTTGGTGATGGGCACAATGTAAATACTTAAGGTCAAAATCTGACTTACGCCCTTTGCAACTATTTATTTGACAATCAGAATTCTTCCCTCAACTGCAGTGGGGTTACACAGACCTTTAATCATGTCAGCCTTTATGCCATATGGGACCAAAAAATTAACTTCTGTGGGAGTGTGTGTGTTTTGTGCAGGTACCAGGGCAAAATTTCACCCTATCCCCCAAAAAACCCCACTCCAGGCTTCTACAGATGTCAAAGGCAAAAAATTCCCATTGAGTTCAGTCCCAGAAACTCCCTCTGTGTTTGAAAAGCACACAGCAGATGGTAGGTGCCACCACTTTTTAAGTAATAGTATACATTTATGGATTATTCTTGCCATCTTGGTATTATCTATGCCTGACCTCCATTGCACATGTCCTGTAGAAAGGTGAACAAAAACTACCTATTTAGCTGAAATTCATCAAAGACTTCCCCAATAACTAGCCTTATTTAGAGAATATGAAGTCTGGGAAATCAGATCAAGTGTCTTTACCTGTTCTAAGACTTTCAGCTCTTCCTCTAACTGCTGAGTTTCTTCTTTCACTGCCATCAGGTAATCGGTAACTGACTGCCGGGGATGCATCCCCTTTTCAAAGCGGGTGTACATACCACTCCAGAACCTGGAATTGATAGCAGGGACTATCAGAAGTGTTAAATGCAGACGGTATGCAGGAGTACACGGTCTTAAACATACGTAAGCACTTTACTGCATGATGTTAATTGAAAAACAGATTTACTACCACAAGATTATGTTTTACTACCTTTGATCATGTATGACTGACAATGAAAAAGAAGCAGAAGAATGTAAATCTATAGACTAATACTGTCATAAATCAATTATATACAATTTTAAGAAACATCAGGCTACATTTGATTTAGACCACAGCTTTGATCTAATCTGTCTGGAGTTCTGAGTGATAGTAATTCTTTTTAAAAAAAAAACTTTTAAACTTATTAAATGTATTTACTGTCAACAAAAATGTATGTTCTGTCAAAATAAATACACACCTTTGCTAAGAAGAACAATAACTTAAGTTGTATTTTTTATTTGTTCTATACCCTTTATTTAAAAATACTATAGTGCAGTAGTAGCTGCATCAAAATTAAGTTTGAAGCCAGCTTTCCATTAGAAGTCCAATTTTAGCCCCTCTCCAGTTTTCCTCAAGAACAACTGGTCCTCCTGAAGTTTTGTATGCCACAGCTCATTTGAGCATAGTTTTTTTCTGGAAAGTTGGGTAAAAAATCAGAAGCGTCATCTAAAAGTTATGGTGTGAAATGTTACTTAAAAATTCATATTTAACAAAAATGTTTAACAACAAGAGCCAAAAAATATCTCAAGGATGAGTTTGTGTTTTGTTGGCCTGGCAGAAAAGTACTTTTTGGGTACTTGGTGTAGCTAAGCATGACTCCACTGAAATCAACGGAGTTGTACCCATTTACACTTGCTCTAAATTTGACCCTAATGTTAAAAGACAAAACAACACATATTGGCACAGAGATGTCTCAATATGTGTTCACAAGGCAGTCTATGAAATACCCGACAGATTTATGGGGCCTGTTTCCACCTGCTGTATCACATGGGTAAAACAGTATTTTATTATGATGATTTCTTCTCAGATTGTCACTGTTCAATCATAGGTTTGATCCGGAGAGGTGCTGAGTGCCACAACTCTCAATGAAACTAATGAAATCTGCTGGTTCTACTCAGATACTCTACATCTTTCAGAATTAGGTCCCAGATTGATTCAGGAAAGCGTTTAGGGCTAGATCCACAAAAGCACTTGGATGCCTAACAGCCACTTTAGGTGCCTAAATCCAATATTTAGGCATCACTGAGATCCTCAAAACCCCCACACAGCTGCTGCCTAACCCTACAGGCATCTAAATTTCCACTGTTATAGTCCCCTAGGTATCTCAGTTTCTGACAGTGAACGTATGCATAGTTATCTCAGTCTGGGCACCAGACGCTTATCTCATCCCTAAACCCCACTGGGGGTCCTGCCCTGCCCCTCTCCCCTGCAGAGCCTGATCCAGTAAGTGTTCTCTGACCCCTAAACCCACACAAAATGCACAGAGGAAGACATGGCAGGGATGGTGCCTGCACCCACTCCCCCACCCCTTTTATAACTTTTAGCCCAGTGGTTAGCACATTCACCTAGGATGTGGGACACCTGGGTTCAACCTCCCCCCACCCCGCGATGTGGAGGCCTGATCTGAACTTGAGTCTCTTCCCCTCCCTGTATTAATTATTTATACACAGTGGAACAGCTCCAATAGGAGAGATTGCAAGAGACCCGACCGGATAACCCCATAGCTTAGCAATTAGGGCACTCTTGTGGGAAGGGGGGAAACCCAGCTTCAAATCCCTTCTCCCCATCATGCAGAGGGTAGAATTGAACTGAGGTCTCCCACATCCAGGGTGAGTACCCTAGCTACTGGACTAAAGGTTATAAGGGGGACTCCTCGTTTAGCATTTTCCAAAAACTGGCTTAGGTGTCATCTCCAGGTGTGTGTTTATGGCTGTGAATCCCAAAAGGAGGTAGGCATTTTCCTCCAACCCAGATTTACCTAACTCCCTTTGAGAGGCAGGGCTTAGAACATGCAGAATATGGATGGATTTAAGTACATGCTAAAGTGCATTCCTGAAAGGAGACCTTAACAACTGATTCTATGAAATCTTTGCAGGTTAGTGATACCAAGCTATTGTAGACTGCACTACAATTAATTTAAAATTGGGGGGAGGGATAGCTCAGTGGTTTGAGCATTGGCCTGCTAAACCCAGGGTTGTGAGTTCAATCCTTGAGGGGGCCACTTGGGAATCTGGGGCAAAATCAGTACTTGGTCCTGCTAGTGAAGGCAGGGGGCTGGACTTGATGACCTTTCAAGGTCCCTTCCAGTTCTAGGAGATGGGATATCTCCATTATTTTTTTTATTTTTTTTTTTTAAAGTAAGAGACCTGTAAAATAATAACCCAGGCTAAAAAAGAAGCCCTTAGGAAAGTGGAAGCAGCCTGGGGTTTTACAAGCCAGTTTCTGTGTATTTGCTCCTTAGCCATGCACCCATCTGCGTGATCTTGTGTGAATTGTTGACATAGTTCTCAGTTAAATAACTGTTCCTGTTAGCCTGCAACTGAAAAGTCAGCTCAGAGGAGGGTGTATGCCATAAGTATGTTTGGATAATTGTGTAATATCACTCCTCCCCTATTTTCTAATTCTCTGGTAACATGTGGCCAGCACCTGACTATCTACGTAAGTAGCTCAGCAGACAGATTAAGTAACAGACTTGAATTAAGAATTCATCTGTCTAGCCAAAGGGCTGGCAGAGCTGTTCCAGGTAGGGTGACCAGAGGGCAAGTGTGAAAAATCGGGACGGAGGTGAGGGTAGTAGGTGCCTATATAAGAAAAGGCCCCCAAAATCGGGACTGTCCCTATAAAATTAGGACATCTGGTCACCCTAGTTCTAGGAAATTTTTACCTAGTATTAAGTGGTTTCTTTTTTCTTTGCCAAACAATCTATGTTAATTTAGTTATGTCCCCCCTAACCCTATATTCATTAACACAAAAAGCCCAATCCTGCAAACCCTTATTCAAAGTAGTCGATTAAAGTCAATGGGATTACTCACATGAGTAAGTGTCTGCAGTATCAGGCCCATATTTTGGAAATCTCTTTTGCAAATATCGTTGTACCTAAAGGGACACTGACAGATTACAATTAGAGTTTTTAGTTAAACTGTTTTTTTAAACCTGGGTTACAAATGTGACCTAGAGTGTTAAACATGAAAGAATATTAACATTAATTCATTTTTAATCACTTAGGTTGTTTGTTTACATTTTAACATATCCTTTAGCTTGGAATATGAAAATATTCAATTGTACTTATAATAATTTTTAATCACTTTCACTTTTCTTGTATTAGCAGCAAAATAGATTGTTATTTGAAAAAAACAATAGAAACATTTTGGATGATATTAGCCTCTATAGAAACTTGTAAATACCTAAAAATATGTGGGGCCTAAGTTACCCTCCCAGTGTTACCTAGAATTTAGCAGCAACATTGGACAGAGTATTTTATTTGCTTATTTACTGAGTACTTGTTTTAACAAATGTGAGTGAGATCCTATGATCTTTCTGAAACCACTTGTTTCACCTGTGATGCTGATTGACCCCGGGAATCAAAGATTCATCACAAAATCTGATATGGCAGAAATCTAGTACCCACAGTGGAACAAATGCCTATGCATGTAATAAGCACACACAACTATCAATGCAGTCTTAGTCACAAGCTTCTTTTGTAGCTAATCCAATGCTGTGACATAGTGTAGAGGCCCTGTCTGAGTATTGGCAGGCAGGGAGTTTACTCACTGTAGCTGGCACTGAATTTACCACTGTATCTATCAATGTACTAGAATAAAATATACAGTACAAGATTAAGTTCTGAGATGAGAAGTTTTGTTCTAATACACCCCACTAGTAACCTGCACTGTGCAATGGCAACAATAAGTGAAGTCACCTACTTGTACAAGAAATTGCAGGGAGCTGTCTGTGGGCGCAGTGTCCCCTGGGTCTGACTGTGGTCTTCTCTATACAGAGGATTCATGTAATCTGCACGATTCTTCCACAAATGAGCCCAAAGCGAATATGTTCGTTCTCGAATTCTGAGAAAGGATTTAAAAGAAAAACACATAAACTGCTTTCCAGAGGTGCAGGTATAGCTAGAGACTAGGGAAGACATTTCAGTGCTCTTTGCTGGTCACTACAATCAGCTTCAGAGCCTCTTAAGAAAATTACACAAATTATAGCTGTAGAATGTAGAGGCCCATTTTCCTTCATTGGACTTTAAAGGTAAAATCCAATGCACCTCTGAAAAGCCAGAGTAACTGGACGTGGAATGTATGGGGGTTGAGTAAATAAAAACGTAGCCTCCATTTCAGGACCCATGCCCAGGGCTTCTATGAGTTGAAACAGCAGCCACTGATCCTTTGTATCAGTTCTGTGTTGTGGCCACTGAATCTGTATATTCATGAATCCCCGGGCCTCTTCCACAGCTCCTCGCTCTCCACCACTCTTCTTGGCCTTGCTGACCTACATGGGCCTGGGGCACAGACACTTCCTGCAGCATGTAATGGATCAGGCACTCCACTGCAGCTACTTATTCAGTGATTAACCCTCCTCCCACAGCCCATAAGTGCACAGAGGACTTCCACTGGTTCTCCACACCATGGGTGAATTTCAGCCACATGCAAGTGTGCTGACATTTCAAGTTGGCACCAGATTGCTGAGCAGCCACAGTAGCACTCTGTGCCAGATAATGGCGACTCTGCCTTTCCAGGGGGAATGGCCAGTTACCAGTGGGGCACCATTCCCTTACAGACTACAGGAGTTATGCCAAGTTCTACTTTTTTCTGTGGGTGGCTCACCGCAGGTTCTGGGGATCAGCAGTTTGTGCAGATACAATTTGAAACAGTTGTGTGCTGTGTGACATATGGTGCTAAAAAGAGGCACTGTAGATGTTGTGGCTCAGCCTGGAGCTTGGGCTCTGAAGCCCAGGAAGGAAGGTGAGCCCTTTGGAGGAATCACAGGTCTTGAACCTGGGTCTCCAGGCCACAGCCACCACATGGCAGCTTGCTGATACCAGCAGGGAGCGTGGGCTGCTGGACCCTAGCTCACCATAGGCACTGCCCACAAAGCTCCCAACTGGAGGAGATGTCCAGCCTCTTTGCGTGGCTCAGACTCACTATTTAAGCCAGAAGGAGACACAGGAAGTTGTCTGAGCAACTACAGGAATCCTTGGCTGGATGCTACGTTGGATTCTGCCTTCTTTCCTGATTCCTGCCCAGCTCCTAGTTCTTGCACTCCTGTCTTGCTCCAAGTCCCTGCTTCTATGCCCTGGCTCTAACCCTGGGCTTGATTCCTGACTCCGTCTCTGACCTATAGTTCCTGACCACTACTGCTCTGACCACTAGGTATGACTGCCTACATTCTGGTCTATAACACCCCTTACTGGGAGTAAGAGGCATAGAAGCAAACAGTCAAATGTAGGGACAGATTTTGTGGACTGAACAATTTTTAAAAGCCTCAATCCTTCAACTTGAACTGACTCCTGAGGCTTACAGGAAAAGATTTCTGGGGCTGCAAAAGCACAATGAGATGACTTATATGGAAGTGTCAGCCCAGAAGGGAGAGTACATCTGCAACCAGGGGAGCCACCAGATGATTTGTGTGCACTGGGTGGGTTAGAACAGTTTTATGGTGACCATCCACATGACCTTAAAATGGGACTAGTGGACAAGAAACCAGGAAATTTGTACTGCTGGTCAGTTCGTGGGATGAGTATGTGATGAACACAAGAACTCCAGTACAATCAGAGAGTACAAAACTAACAGCGCAAGAGGTCAGTTCACTGTTTCCCCTGACCAGGATAACCAGGGTGTCACCAGCAGGAACCCCAGTTCCTTACCCAAAAGGAGTGGGTGGGACAGAGAGGAATCTGGCTCTGGGGAAACTTGAAGATTCAACCCTAGGAGGGGAAATGGATTTCTCATACATACATAGCTCTGGGATGTGAACAATCACACTGAGGAGTATGCCAAGGCTCAAGAGAGGCCCTAAATCCCTTTCCCACCTATAGATTATATACACAGCATTGCACATTACAGAAGCTCAACTTTTTTTTGTTAAATTATCTTGCCAGATAAAGGCAGGCAAGAATTGTACATTGCTACACTTTGTGGCATGCAAATTTATATAGACATTTTAATCTTTAATACAGACAAAATCTGCAAAACCCACATATACCTATGTAGTTAAAGAACAGAAAAATCATACTTCAGCTCTCGCCTCTCCTTCTGGCTGTTACACAGAAAGTTACCAAACTGGCAGGAATAGATATGATGTTGTATGTGGATCAGGAATCTTTCATTGAACTCAAAGGCACAGGGAAACTGTTCCATTAGCTGCCAAATGCACTCGATGAACTGATCAATAACTGGGGATATCTCTTTTGGATCGCCATCTAAATAGCCATACCTAAAATAATGCAAGATATTACCATTATAACCTGAAATCTAATAGGAATCCTTTATGAAAACTAGAGCACTACATGGTTGAAAAAAAATGCTTTGTGGGAGAGAGTTGAGTCATGGGTTTCATGGTGAATTTTTAGTCACATCACAAAATCAGGCAGGTGTGGAAACCTCTGTTCATAGAACCAAAGGAGTGCTGTGCTTGCCAGTCAGGAACAGAGCACACAGGAGAAGCTCTGTGGCGAAACTTCCAGAGTCCCCTGCTGTTTTATACCTGGTAATAGTGTGCGCTGCAAGTCTCTCACGTCCATGAACACCCTTAGTCTATGTACTATTAATTAGCACATCTCCAGGACAACCTTTGCTGAGAGACTTTTATGGTGCCCTCCCACCCACCCCTCCAAAAAACCCTCCAATCGTAGTTTAAGGCTGCCCTCTGTTGGTGGAATTCCTTGGGGAGAGCATCCTAGGGCACAGCTACATTCTGTTGTGTTAGCAGGTGTGCTTTGAACCGCTTCTCTATATAGAATTAGGTTTACTGGTGTTGTTCACACTGGATTACCTCAATTAAGAGGGGACTGAAAATATGTAATGCATACAGTTGAGACAATATGCTGTATGTTTGACCTTGACCTGTAAAAGAGGAAGTATCTTTAGTTGTTTGTTCTGTATCTAGTATATATAGGCCAATGGAGTAGGAAATCATAAAAATAATTTCTTATAAATTAGAACCTGCCATTACTTAAATGCCTCAAAGAGGCATAGCAGTATCATTAAGGAGATTACAGTTATCAATGGTGATTGTATGCCTACAATATCTTGTAGAAATTATTATTAAAGATATTGTAGAATGTCATTTTAACCACTGAAACTCTTGCTGGAATCTTATAAGAACTTTATTCCAGTAAAAACTGCCTCAAATTATTGAATGTTATTTAAGAACTGTCACTGTAGCATCAGCCTATAGAGAAATCAAGTAATATGACAATGAACCTTCAGCATAACTTTTGTGCTTTGAATGTTTTTCTAAGGACTTGACTTAACCCACAAAAGCAGGGAACTCTAGACATATGTCCACATTATGGACAAAAAGCCTGCAAATTGTTTAATTAGCAAAAAAAGACAGTTGAGATTTGGAGGCATAATACAACTTGTCAAATCAGTACATTGTTTTATATTTCCTTTATTTGACGTATCTTTTGTTTTAATTTGATGGAATATTTCCCTATAGACTAGGAAAGAAGGACCCATTGCAGGAAGGATGGACTCCAGATAAAGCAAAATGGAGCCAGACTGCTGACATGTACATTTAAAAACATTATAGAGGAATTTTTAAACAAGGGCTGGGGGAAAGTCGACAGGTACGTAGGAGCACATGGTTTGGACAGAGACATCACTACGAGAAGCTCTATTAATGGGGATTCTCTCTTTTCTAGTAAGGAGGAGAAGGTAGAAGTTGATAAAGCACAGGTAGGAACTGAAGAGAAACAGTCAAATGAAAAAGAGTCCCATTCAATTGTATCTCATAATGGCAAACAACTAAAAAGTAACAAATTTTATAAGTGCTTGTATACACATGCTAGAAGTCTAAATACTAAGATAGGTAAACTTAAGTGCCTGGTATTAAATGAGGATATTGATATAACACTAAAACTTTGTGGAATGATGATAATCAATAGGACACAGTGATACCAGGGTACAAAATATATAGGAATGACAGAGTAGGTTGGGAAGTGGCACTAGATGTAAAAGAAAGCATAGAGTCAAATATAGTAAAAAAACTTAAATGAATCAAACTGTACCATAGAATCTCTCTGGATAGAAATTTCATGCTTGAATAATAAGAGTATAGCAATAGGAATATACTACCAACCACTGGACCAGGATCGTGGTGGTGACTGTGAAATGCTCTGGGAAATTAGAGAGACTATAAAAATAGAAAACTCAATAATAATGGGGGATTTCAACTGTCCTCATACTGACTGAATATGTGTCACCTCAGGATGGGATGCAGAGATAAAGTTTCTAGACACCATAAATGACTGCTTCTTGGAGCAGCTAGTCCTGGGACGCACAAGGGGAGAGGTAGTTCTTTGATTTAATCTTAATTGGAGCACAGGATCTGATCCAAGAGGTGAATATAGCTGAACCACTTGGTAATAATGATCATAATATAACTAAATTTAACATCCTTGTGAGGGATGAAGAGATGGGAGGAAACACCAAAGAAGCAGCATTTAATTTCAGAAAGGGGAACTACACAAAAATGAGGAAGCTAGTTAAACAGAAAGTAAAAGGTATAGCAGGGGTAGGCAACCTTTCAGAAGTGGTGTGCCAAGTTCACTGTAATTTAAGGTTTTGCGTGCTGGTAATACATTTTAACGTTTTTAGAAGGTCTCTCTCTATAAATGTATATTATATAAATAAACTATTGTTGTATATAAAGTAAATAAGGTTTTTAAAATATTTAAGAAGCTTCATTTAAAATAAAATTAAAATGCAGATCTTATCAGTTTAGTGTGATCCTTGCCCTCGCTTTTCCTTGCTGAGTTTTCCAATGTGGGCTACAGCAGGGGGTGACTAAAGAGCGCTGGGTCGAGGCCAGCAGCAGATGGGCTGGCTGCCGGTACTCTAGGCTGGCAGTGGGCTGAGCGGGGCCGCTGGCCGGAACCCCAGACCAGCAGCGGGATGAGCCGCTCAGCCCACCGCCGCTCCGCTCAGTCCGCTGCTGGGCTGGGGTTCCAGCAGGGGTGAAAGTAACTTAAATTGATTACAGGTACTGTCATATTGCAACCCCCCTTGGGGGGAGGAGCTCAGGGGCTGGGGATGTGTGGAGGAGCACTCAGGGCAGGGGCTGGGGATGTGGATGATGTAGGAATCAGGGCTGGGAGCATGTGGGGGTGCAGGAGTCAGGGTTGGGTGGCAGGAGGGGCTCAGGGCAGGGGGCTGGGGTGTGTGTGTAGGGGGGGAAGTCCTGGAGGGACAGGGGGCTTGGGGTGGCCTGGGACAGTCCAGGTTGCAGCCAGGTTACCTGGATGGTGGATGGGTCCTTGCCCCACGCTGTTCCTGTTCCTGCCAAGGGAGCTGTGGGCCAGCTGTGTGGGGCCACTTCATGTGCAGGCAAATGGGGGGTGGCGGCAGAAGACCCCCTGGCCTGCCACTCCCTTCCCCTTTCCCCCGAGGGGCCACAGCTGCGCATGCCGCAGGGACGGCACGTGCCTGCACTGCCCTGGTATCCAGCCACAGTGGCGAGAGAGGGGCAGCAGGACAGGCTGGGACGCGGACACCTCCACCGCGCCTCCCGCCGGCCCCTTTCACACGCCTGACTGCCTGCTGCTTAGTCCAGTGCACGGGGCCACCAGCACCAGCCTGCAGGAGAGTTCCAGCAACCAGCAGGACCCCAGCTGGGAGCGCCCCAGCATCGGCCAGCACCGCTCAGCCCCATGCACGCTCCGCCTTACTTTCACTTCTAGGTTCCGGCTGCCAGCCCCTTGCCAGCCGGGGTCCTGGCCGCCGGGACCCCAGCTGGCAAGGGGCCAGCAGTCGGAATCTAGAAGTGAAAGTAAGGCGGAGCGTGCACGGGGCTGAGCGGGGCCGGCATGCCATTAAAAATCGGCTCGTGTGCCACCTTTGGCACGCATGCCGTAGGTTGCTGACCCCTGAGGTATAGTCTCAAAAGTGAAATGCCTGCAAGCTGCATGGAAACTTTTTAAAAACACCATAATAGAGGCTCAAATTAAATGGATACCCCAAATTAAAAAAAACAGTACAAGGACCAAAAAAGTGCCACTATGGCTATACAACAAAGTAAAAGAAGCTGTTAGGGGCCAAAAGGCATCCTTTAAAAATTGGAAATTAAATCCTACTGAGAAAAACAGAAAGGATCATAAACTCTAGCAAGTCAAGTAAAAATGTATAATTAGGCGGGCCAAAAAAGAATTTGAAGAGAAACTGGCAAAAGACTCAAAACCTAACAGCAAAAAAAAAAAAAATTAAGTACACAAGGAGCAGGAAGCCTAACAAACAATCTGTGGGGGCACTGAATGATCAAAGTGCTACAGGAGCACTCCAGGAAGATAAAGCCATTGCAGAGAAGTTAAATGAACTCTTTGCATCTGTCTTTACTGCAGATGATATGTGGGAGATTCCCACACCTGAGCCATTCATTTTAGGTGACAAGTCTAAGGAATTGTCTCAGATTGAGGTGTCAATAGAGGAGGTTTTGGAACAAATTAATAAACTAAATAGTAATAAGTCACCAGGACCAGATGGTATTTACCCAAGAGTTCTGTAGGAACTCAAATATGAAATTGGAAAACTACTAAGTGTGGTATGTAACCTGTCACTTAAATGAGCTTCTGTGCCAGATGACTGGAGGACAGCTAATGTGATGCCAATTTTAAAAAAAGGCTTCATAGGTAATTCTGGTAATTACAGGCTGGTAAACTCAACTTCAGTACCAGGTAAACTGGTTGAAATTATAGTAAAGAATAAAATTATCACACACATAGATGACCACGATTTGTTGGGGAAGAGTCAACAGAGCAGGAATAAGTGGTCAGTTTTCACAATGGAAAGCGGTAAAGAGTGGTGTCTGCCAGGGATCTGTACTGGGACCAATGCTGTTCAACATCTTAATAAATGATCTGGCAAAAGTGGTAAACAGTGAGGTAACAACATTTGTAGGTAATCCAAAATTACTCAAGATAGCAGTCTGCTTTGGGGTTAACTAAGAGTTACAACAGGATCCCACAAAACTGAGTGATGGGGCAACAAAATGGCAGATGAAATTCAATATTGATAAACGTTAAAGTAATACACATTAGAAAACATAATCCCAACTATACATATAAAATGATGGGATCTAAATTAGCTGTTACCACTCTAGAAAGAGATCTTGGAGTCATTGTGGATAGTTCTCTGAAAACATCTGCTCAATGTGCAGCAGCAGTTACAAAAGCTAAAAAAATGTTAGGAACCATTAGTAAAGGGATGGATGGATGGATGGATAAGAATTGGAGGAGGACAACAAAAATGATTAAGGGTATGGAACAGCTTCCCTATGAGGAGAGATTAATAAAACTGGGACTTTTCAGCTTGGAAAAGAGACAACTGAGGGGAAATTTGATATTATGAATGGTGTGGAGAAAGTGAATAAGGAAGTGTTATTTGCACCTTCACATAACACAAGAACCAGGGGTCACTCAATGAAATTAATAGGCTGCTGGTTTAAAGCAAACAAAAGAAAGTACTTCACACAACGCACAGTCAACCTGTGGAACTCATTGCCAGGGGAATATTGTGAAGGCCAAAACTATAATGGGATTCAAAAAAGAATTAGATAAGTTCATGAAGGATAGGTTCACCAATGGCTATTAGCCAAGATGGTCATTGATACAACCCCATGCTCTGGGGATCTCTAGTATGTGACTGCCAGCAGCTGGGAGTGGACAACAGGAGATGGATCACTTGATGATTACCTGTTCTGTTCATTCCCTCTGAAGCACCTGGCATTGGCCACCATCGGAAGACAGGATACTGGGCTAGATGGACCATTGGTCTGACCCAGTGTGGCCGTTCTTATGATATTTGGAGGCATAAAACAATTTGTAAAATCAATACATTTTATATTCCCTTTACTTGAAATATGTTTTGTTTTAATTTGACAGAATATTTGCCTATAGACTGAGTAGCTCTCAGATCACAGATCCTTGATGTCAACTGCACTTAAGCACATGCCTAAAGTTAAGTGCTGTCCTGAGTAGGGATGCTTTCCTGATCTGGGCCTTAATTCTGCATGAGTGAAATCCTGTCTCCTACTGAAGTCAATGGCAGAACTCCTATTGACTACAATAGAAATTTCTCTCCAAAATAAATGCTTCAATGGTAAAAGTAAGCACAAGACAAGCATCCAATATACTCAATAGTAAACAATGGGGAAAGAATGGTAAAAAAATAACATTTCAATTTTATTTTCCAATGGTCTATAATAAATAATGAAAAAAAGTTATGAGGAATAACTTGAGGGCATCATGTTAGTTTACTTTCTCATTGCCATTTTAAAATCAAATTAAAATAGCACCAGCAGAGAGCTGACCCTACCTTATGAAAAAAGTGTATATTGAAAACAAACCTGAGAGTACCCTTACCTGTGATTAAATTTGTGCCCAAAGGAAACCCAATCTTTTTCAATTAATACCTAAAATGAGAAAAGTGCACTTAAGTGTCATGTAATGGAATCAAGATTAATTTTTAGAGCAAGCAAAAGAATGATGGAAATGAGCACTGCTGTATTTCAACAAAGCTTGATTCCGAATGACCACCTATCATTTTTTATTAAACTCTACAAGCCTTGTAAACCTATCTTTGCAGGAATGACCATAAGGTTGGTAAACATTCGTGCATACTCTGCCAGAGCCAATTTGTACATCGGTCTCCTTGTTGAAAAGGAACAGATTTCAAACGTGTTTTCCCCAAACCGACCCCTGATTTGCACCCAATTTTGATAGGCAAAACTTCAGTGCCCATCTTTGAAAATTTTATCCTAAATATAAACTTATGCCCCCAAAACAACATCTTGGGCAACAAGACAGTTTTTTTGTCATGGTTCAAAAAACAAAGACGGACTGCACTTGATGGAACCAAATGTTTGATGTTAATTTGGATAATTTGGCGTTGATAATTTGAACCACTTTGTTTTTTTTAAAACTTTCTACTTAAGAAAAAAAGACATTTTTAAGGAAAAGGTTATTTTCTCTACACACACAAAGAACATTAGTGTTAATACTGTGCACATGATGTCATAGAACATTTACGCCCTCTGTAAAATAGGCTTGCTTACCATAAATCCCTTTATAGTTCGGTAAAATGGATCTAATAGAAGGCTTGCTACAGAGCAAACCTGAGCTGTTCTGTCCCAGCCATCTGAGCAATGAACAAGAACACTCACGCCTTCCTCTGCCACAGCCTAAAAATACAGAAAGATTCACAGAAGTAGTAAATAAGGTTATGGCAATGAGTAACAGTAGAGATGCACGCTAGTCAAAATGGTTTAGGGTGCTAGCCTAGCATGTGGCAGGCCTGGGTTCAGAAGGCCTGCTCTGCTACAGACTTCCTGTGTAAGCCAAGGCCCAGGTCATCAAAAGCTTTTTAGGTGCCTAACTCCTATTGATTTCAAATGAGCCTCTCTGTGCCTCAATTTCCCTATCTATAAAATGGGGATAGCAACTCTTCCCTACCTGAGAGGTATATTGTGAGGGTTATTGCATTAAAGAATGTGAGGTACTCAGATACCATGGTAACAGTGGCTATGTAAGTACCTAAGGTATCTAGACTGATAGCAGTAGTATCTCCATCTGAAAAATAGCTTCCTCAGTTCAAGGACCTTACTAAACACAAGAGTATCAGACCACAAAGCACATAGAGGGACTTCAGAGGAAGCCTGTGTTTATGATACATGTCCATATTCGATATGCAAGATTTGAAGTCTGTAATCTTAATTTACATTATCAGGAAGAGAGCTGTTTCATGCATAGTATAAGTGATGTATACAAGGAAGGGGTTATGTTTAGTAAACCTGAGAGATCCTTTTGGGGAAGTTAGATCTCATTGTGGATTAAAAGGATTTATTTTAAATAAGGCTGTTGCCCTTTTTTGTTTCTTTATGATTTCTAAAGAAAGCTGTACTTAAATCTCAATGGAGAAAAATAAAATGAGTTAAAAAAGATAGTATCTAAACAAATAAACTCTTGAAAACTTTAAATGGAAGTGGAACAATGACTAATAATGAATCACCAATGTTTATTTTAGGAGGCAGATAATGGAATCATGTGGGCAAAATGCCAATATTTAACATTCGGCAAGGGTAAAAATCTGGATACTAGAGACTAGCCAGAAATAGAGCAAAAATTCCAAGTAGCTTTTTATCCAGGATCCAAAATTATACAAGTAGATCTGCATTCCAAAACAGAGAGAAACAGGAAGATGGTGGGCACATATGCAACAAAAATAAAGATGATTTGCAGACATTACTTAAACTCGCCAGTAGGGGAAAGATGGCAAGTGCTGAGGTGAATGAGTGAAATCCTGACAGCAGTGGAGTCAATGGCAAAATGCCAATTGACTTCAGTGGGGCCAAAACTTCACCTACTGAATTCTACTATAGATAGACAAACACGTATATCTAGCCTGTTTTGGGGATAAAACAGACAGTTACAGCTGCATATGGGAAAGGCAGAAGCAAGGCAAGAAAGAGAACTCTGATAGTTACTGAGTGTCAGCAAAAACATGAGAGTGGGCACATCATTTAAAAAAAATAGTCACGTAAACACTTATATATTAATTACCACTAGAAGAGCAAAAATGAGAGAGCTGGAGTGTCTGACATTAGGAAGACCTACAAGTAGTTGACATTTCAGAAACATGAGGCGTATGCGATTATCAAAGGGATAGCATAATTCCTATTCACTAAAAAACAATAGGCAGGGGAATAGCATTAAACACAAGATACTACGGACTAACAAAATAAAATTTCTGAGTAGAATACCATGAAGTAGAACTGCTCTAGCCAGAAACACCAGGTCTTTACAATAAAATACACTAGTTGGGACAGTAATAACAGCCTCAAAAGTAGAACAGTGACAGTAAATGCAAAATACTGGGATAAACAATTTCTCAGAACTATAAGCAACTGCTTCTTGGGACAAATAGGTAAGTATGCAGAGAAGAGGCTTCTCATGAATTAGACATTGGTAACAGAGAGACAAGGTGGGTGAGGTAATATTTTTTATTGGACCACCTTCTATTGGCAAGAGAGATAAGCTTTCAAACCTTCAGGACTGGGAAACTTAGAGTGTGACAGATAAATACAAAATGGAACAGATTGTTTAGTTAACACTGTTTAGTTAAAACAATGAGGAATCCTTGTGGCACCTTAGAGACTAACAAATTTATTTGGGCATAAGCTTTTGTGGGTTATAACCCACTTCATCAGATGTATGGAGTGAAAAATACAGTAGGCAGGTATAAATACACAGCACATGAAAAGATGGTGGCTGGGTCACTAGAAAAAGTAATTTTCCCTCTGTTGATACTCACACCTTCTTGTCAACTGTTGGAAATGCGCCACATCCAGCCTGACTGAATTGGCCTCGTTAGCACTGACCCCCTACTTGGTAAGGCAACTCCCATCTTTTCATGTGCGGTATATTTATACCTGCCTATTGTATTTTTCACTCCATGCATCCGATGAAGTGGGTTCTAGCCCACGAAAACTTATGCCCAAATACATTTGTTAGTCTCTAAGGTGCCACAAGGACTCCTTGTTGTTTTTGCCGATACAGACTAATATGGCTACCCCTTTGAAAACTGTTTAGTTAAGTAAGTTAATACTAGGAGCATAAATTCATAACTTTGCTAGACACTAAAAATCATGGACTGAATAGAGAAACTGGATTTATGGCTTATTACAACAGTCTATAATCCACTAACACTACTACCCTCCCCACCAGCTGCTTTCCCCACTCCCACAAGCTTTCTGCCCTATGACTGGAGGAGAGTTAACAGGCCACTTATCTTGAATGGTCCCTTGAAATATGTGTTAACTGCTTAGGCGGGCCGGGCTGGTTTGTTTACCTGCCGTGTCGGCAGGTTCAGCTGATCTCAACTCCCACTGGCCACAGTTTGCCATTCCAGGCCAATGGGGGCTGTGGGAAGTGGTGTGGGCCAAGGGATGTGCTAGCCGCTGCTTCACACAGCCCCAATTGGCCTGGAGCGGTGAGCTGCGGCCAGAGGGAGCTGCGATCGGCTGAACCTGCTGATGTGGCATGTAAAGAAACTGGCCCGGCCCGCCAGGGGGCTTACTCTGGTGGGCCATGTGCCAAAGGTTGCTAATCCCTGGCTTAGAGCATCTTCACCAGAAGCGCTACGCAGCTGCATCAGTGGAAGTTTGTACTGTAGACCTGCCCTCTGAGTAAGTTTCCCAGACCTGAAGAAGAGCTCTGTGTAAGCTTGAAAGCTTGTCTCTCTCTCACAAACAGAAGTTGGTCCAATAAAAGATATTACCTTACCTGCCTTGTCTCTCTAATATCCTGGGACCGACATGGTCACAACACTGCATACTGTAACTTTGGTAACATACAGGAGTTGGTTCAGGCGACAAATGAAGTTGAGCCATTAAATATGTGGGACCAGAGTATAATTAAGATTGACAAGTGTGCACAGGAACAATCATACCTAGATGCAGTGCTGCAACACTTAACTTGCAACAAGGGGAACTTAAGGAGAAACAGGTTTAGCAACTGTCTGCAGGGAAAAGTTAGGAAATTAAGATATACAACATTGGTTAGTGGAGGCAGCACTGCAATTCAGGTAATTAGCGCACAAGAATAGAAGGGAATAAAACACTAATTTACAAGCAAAGTGTCCAAATGACAACTTTTGCCACACTAAAAATTGTCTCTTCTCCCATCACAGAAACATTACACATTTAGGGCCAGATTATTTTCTAGTGTAACTTCATCTAAGTCAATGGAGTTTCACCAGCAGTGACTCTGGCCCTCAGTTTTCTGCATCAGGTCAATCAGTTTTGATTTAGTTTTACATAATTTACCTTTGCAATGAAGATGCCCGCATCCATGATGGCTTTGATGTGTTTTAGCCAGCCAGAATTCTCCAGGCCCCACAGGAAGTCACTCATAGAAGGGGACTTCAGCTCACAAACTGCAAAGTAAGTCACGTTTTTAATGCACAACATAACATTTTAACTCGTAGGTTCCGACTTACTATTCAATCTAAGTATTGATACGTTTGCAGATTCTCTGCATAAAACAGACATATTCTGAAATGGAAAGATTACTTTTAAGTATATTTAAGGTTCTATACAGCATGAATGAAAGCATAAATTAAAGGGACAGCGCTGGGTGAAATTTGGCCCAATGTGTAAAAAAAAAGTTGTTAAAAAAAAAGTAGGTTTTACAAAACTTATAAGAGAAATGCTTCTTTTAAAAGATTCCCAAGCAGTACTTTGGAATTTATATAAATATTTCTTCTGTGGTGCAGGTTTTCCATACGCATAACCATTTTAACAGTAGCAATGAAATCCATGATAGTGGGGAAGGGTGATCCTGTGATTAATTATCAGAAGTTGGAGTCAAGAGGATTGTGGTTTCCCCCCCAGCTTTGCCACAGATTTCATGTGTGACCTTGGCCATGTCCTGCAGGATAAAATTTTCAAAAGTGGCCATTAATTTGGCCATAAAGAAATTAAGCCAGCCATTGAAGCTGTTGGCCTTAATCTCACGGTACCTCAATTTCCCCATCTGTAAGAAGGGTTCTGAGTATTAACTCAATAATACTGTGAAAACAATTTGAGCTCCTCAGATAGAAGGTCCTAAAGAAGTTAAATAATATTGAAAATAAATGTATCAGGAAATCTAAATCCCACATTCTTATGCTCTAATCAGCAGTTATGAAGGTAAATGGTCATATTATTCATATATGTGCTGGGCTAAGCATCCAAGATTGACATTCAGAAGCCCTGTATACAGCAAAAATATTTGATGTTTATCTGGATACCCTGCAAATGGACAGGGTGAATAAAATCCATTCTCTTGGCTGCCTGTGGGCTCCAAGGCACCTCTTGTGATACAGCAGGGGCCCGTTTTCATCCACTATTGCCAGAGACATTGCCCATTGCACCAATCCATTGAGAACAATTTTTCTCTCACAAAGAATCAATACTGTTTGTTAGAAGCCCACCTATTATTCCAAAAGTTATTTTCTTGGTATACGTTAGTGGAAGTGCAGACAAGTGTTCTCCTGAAACTGGCTGAGGTGTTCTGGACAAGCCAAGTGAAAAAGGTCTGAGAGGGAATCCCAACAGCCATGATCTCAGCAAGAGTCTAACTTGAAATTACAACACCATTTAGCTGGACTATCCTGGGTGAAGATTTCTCTTGTAGTTTTTTTTTAATTTGTATTACTGTAGCACTTAGGAGCCCTAGCTGTGGACCAGGACCCCATGGTGCCCAGAACTGGACAAACACACAATAAAAAGATAGCCCCTGCCTCAAAGAGTTTATAATCTCTATTAATTATTTCCCTTTAATTTTGAAATAACACACACAATTCATAGAACATTCAAAGCAGATAGCAAATATTGGGGGGAGGGAGAGTTGCTCAGCTCATCTTTCCAATGTTGGTGGCTTTAATAGGATGTCCAAATCCCAAATGTGAATGCTAAATCAATATGTAGATATACACAATGAGAACTTATGTACCTAACATGGGATTCAGATGTCCTGTTAAACCATCTCTGAGTGAAAATTGGACATGATATATTACATGAAAATTCATCCGTTGAAATCTTATATGCTACACACAAATTATTATAACATTAACATGTTTTCATCTCTATAAAATGTCTGAATTTTTTTTAGTCTGTATGATATAGTTTCATCCCACTGTTAAGTGTCTGTCTTCATTCTCCCTCTTTCTCTCTCTCTCTTTTTAACTATTCCAAAATTAGTAACATTGGCCAAAAAAAAAAATATCAAAAAATAAAAAAGCACCTCACTCTGATCTGAAATCTGGCATGTGGTCTCAATCCAGTAAAAAACATTCTTTAAAAGGACAACAAAATTCTGTGTCAGCCATTATAAAGTTTCATGTGCCATATCCATCACAGACATAAGACCATGCAACTCTGGTGACTTGGGTACAGCTGCACCAGTTTTTCTCATCGGTAAATTTGATCCTAAGAAAGAAATTTCCATTTTCTTCAGTGTAGCCAGGATTTCACTCTATAAGCAAAATTCATAATTAGTCCACCCCAGGTCTCAATTTCTGACTTTTTTAACCCTTTTTCATTCTAAGGCACAGTAGCCTAACGTGTATTATATAAAGCATTTCAATCTTTGAACACAGAGGTTCTCACAGAAGTTTATTTTACAAGTCATTTTTGAAATGCTTAAAAAAAACCCTGAGTAATAGTATTGAAAGCAAACAGTCTTTCAAATGATTAATGCTCCTGTGCAGATGGGAGCATAAGCAATTAGTAGTTGAATTTTAATTGAAGTTGCTGGCTCTGTTTGCAAAAGCCCAGGGTAAAGCTGAAATACTACTTTGCTCATACCTGCTACCAAATCAGAATAAATATTTACTTACCATTTTACTGAGCAAAGGCCATTTTGTCCCAAATTAGAGACATATGCCACATATTTTAAGTGATACTGGCTACTGATCTGTGATGCTGGCTACTGATCTGTAGTTTAATACTAAATTCAACTAATGCTGAATTCAGTTACTAGGCAAAACATACATGAAGCCACAAAAATATCTGTGTATCAGAAGAAAAGAAATCAAAACGTTTGAACTATAAAAGGCTCTGCAGCTATTTCACATGGAGGAGGGTATGGGGCAGAGATGACTTTATGCACAGGAAAATCAAGGAGCCACTTGGGGCAGTACATTGTATGGAAGCTCAGCAACTCATAGGCTGCCCTTATTTTTCTCCCCAGTAATTGGACTGGAGTGGGAGAAGAAACAGCATACTGTCAGATCTATAGTGCCCACCAGCAATAGCACCAGATGGGGAGGCAACTGTTGGATTAATTTTCCCATTTCTGGCACCTTGAGACCCCACAAATCTTAAAGCTGGCCTTTGCTCAGTTGGGGGAAGGGTTAAAGCAGTGGTCACCCCCTCCTGCACCCAAACTCTCTGCCCCAGACTCAGCCCAGAGTCTCCCACACTGCGAACCCCTCAGCCCTAGCCCAGAGCCCGCACCCCCTCCCAAATCCCAACCCCCGACCCCAGCCCAGTGAAAGTGAGTGAGATGCGGGAGAGCAAGCAGCAGAGACGGGGGGGGGGGGTGGAGTGAGTGGGGTGGGGCTTTGGGAAAGGGGCAGGGTAGATTCTGGGTTGCCCTTAAATTCAAAAAGTGATCTTGGGCGTAAAAAGGTTGGAGACTACTGGGTTAAAGTCTGTGAGCCAAACCCTGCAGTGCTTACCCAAGCAAAACTCCCAGTGAAGTCCAAAGACCATAGGTTTTGTTCCTATCTAAGCAACTGATGCTCCTAATATTAATAGAAGAGAAGTCCCTACTCACTATTTTTTTTGTTCAAATACAGACGAAGAGCATGTTGTGCATCATCTAAATGTAAAAATCATAACAGATCAAATTCTGGTTGCCACCTGGAAACAGGAGCTAAACTCACACAATGAGGAATACAAATATGCTACCAAATCAATATTAATGGGCCCCTCAATCTTGGCTATAGGGTGACCAGATAGCAAGTGTGAAAAATCGGGACAGGAGTTGGGGGTAATAGGAGCCTATATAAGAAAAAGCCCTGAATATCGGGACTGTCCCTATAAAATCGGGATATCTGGTTACCCTACTTGGCTGAGACCAGCCCTACACACAGCTCCCTTGGGCATTCTTTTCTGCTTAGCACAGGAATGACTTGGCAGAGGGTTGCGCATAAGGGCTATTACCTGGTCACAGTGACCACAAACATGTACACACACGAGGGTGTGGACCACACTGCCTGACCCTTTGGCCATGCCCTGTTATGTCCGTCCAGACATATGAGGAGCAATCTCCCTGCAGCTTTTCAGAGGAGGCAGGATACGGTCAGCCAACTTCTGCCCAGCACTCCAAATGTCGGCTGTGGATCTTCTGAGGTGCGCATGTGGAGCACTGGCCAGAATTTGGCCCTTCGTTAATATAATTCAGTACATTAAACATTACTTTTGTATTCATTTGGACAACAATTCAGTGAAAGTTTATTGTCCTTAAACTTAGGACTAAATCCTGTTGGGGGAGGGGGGAGGGTAAAGCAAAATGGAACAAAACTGAGGAAGGGTAATTAGGGTGTGGGGTGCTGCAACAGATGTGTTCCTCCACAGAATGAAGAAGAATAGTGGTTGTAATCATTGTTCCAGAGTTTCAGGTATTTCTCTCTACTGCACATATATCACCCCTATGTTCCAGCACAGAGAGCCACTGCAGTACTCAGCTCCTTTGTAAGCGGGCTTCCCCATGCAATGGATGTGCAGTTCATCCACTGTTTGAGTTCTCCCATGGGTGAACAGAGGGGTAGGATTTTCCCTTAGTCATTAAGTGTGTAACCTAGTATTACAGTTAAATTCTCTCACACTAATTAGCAAAGAATGAGCTGGTTGGAAAATGGAATTCCATCCCATGGAAAATTCTGACATTTTGAAATCTGTTTTCATTCTGAATCAGGACAAAAAGACAAAATTTCAAAACTTCTCCTGGAATGGAAATTCTGAAAACTTTTTATTCACAATCATCAAGTTGTTTTGGATGTGTAAATCTTAATATAAATTATATATAATATTAAATACATTCATCAATATACAATAATGTCAAAATGAAATTACATCAATTGATAAAGCCAAAAAGAAATATTTTTACTTTATCAAAACAAAATTGAAATGAACTGTTTTGACATTTTCCCATAGAAAATTTCTTCTTCACAATTGACATGTACCTGTGAAATGTTTCAGTCTCAAAGAAACTGGATTTTCCGACGGAAAACTGTTCAGTCAAAAAGAATTCAGCCACCTCTATCGAGAATTTATCTGAGATCCATCATAGAAAAGCCATATGCAACCTTCACTATCCTAGACTCAAGAACCAATTCTCCTCTTGCTCCATCTTAACTCCACTGACGTCAATGGAATTACAGTACAGTAACTCCTCACTTAACGTTGTAGTTATGTTCCTGAAAAATGCTACTTTAAGCAAAACAATGTTAAGCGAATCCAATTTCCCCATAAGAATTAATGTAAATGGGGGGTTTGGGTTCCAGGGGAAAAATTTTCACCAGACAAAAGACATTATATACATATACATTATAAGTTTTAAATAATTTTAAACAAACAATTTAATACTGTACTCAGCAATGATGATTGTGAAGCTTGGTTGAAACAGGCGTGTAGAGGGGTTGGGGCATGGGGGCTTGCCCCATTCCGCCCACCTGGCACTCCTGCCAGGGAGCGGGGTTAGGGGCTTGCCCTCTCCCTGGCTAGAACGCCGGGTGGGCAGAGCAGGGCGAGCCAAACAACCTTGTAACAGAACATTGCACGACTTTAAACGTGTATGTTCTCTAATATATCAGCAAACTAATAACAAAACAATGTTAACTGGGACAACTTTAAGTGAGGAGTTACTGTACCCCTATTTTATGCCAATGGGAGATCAGAAACAGGTGCTCTGTGTCTCCATATTTTCTTCTCCACACTGACCACTTAAAACCAGCAGCAGCACATGGTAAACTGAAATCATTTTCGATCAGCATCCATAGCTTACTCTTTTAAAAGATTTCTATGTTCCCTGAAATGTTCCACAATGTCTCACACTCAGCAGACATTGTGTGTGTTAATATCTAAATATTTGCTTTAAAGTAAGAAAAACAAACATTTACATTGTAGAATTGGACTGGGTTAAGCTAAATACACATTGATAAAAAGGTTTAAAACTAGTATTAAATGTATATTAATATTATCTGTCTCCTATGCATCCGAAGAAGTGGGCTTAGCCCATGAAAGCTTATGCTCAAATAAATGTTAGTCTCTAAGGTGCCACAAGTACTCCTGTTCTTTTTTTGAATCAGAATTACTTTTTGTGAACAGTTTAGGCAAGACCTTTTGAAAAAGGCCAACAAGAGAAGCAGATGATGGCATGCTACTGTAACTGGGAGAAGAGAAAGGCTCCAGAGTACATGTTTGTATATTATAAAACATCTTCAACTGTTTTAAATTTGATTTTCTGACTCTTAAAACAGACATAACCTGTCCTCCTGAGCTGAAAGCCATAAGGCTCAGTAAAAGATTCAATATAATGGTGATGTGCTTAAATATTTTGGTACCTGTAATTATGGCCTGGGCCTCTCAAACTTCTAATTTTTATCAATCCTTCCAGGTTTATAGATGGGAGATTGTAAGAAAAAAAAAGACTGCTTCAACATGCTGTCTTCTTTAAAATAGATGCTGAGATGTTTAGTTCCCACACTGTGTGAGATGTTAAGACCCTAGATACATAATAAATAAATGATGTTGCTTGATCGGGGTTTTGGGCATGGTCCCATCTGATGAACTTTTGCATCATTTTAGAGCCAAAGCACATTAGTATCCCACGCAGCTTGGTGTTTTTTTACTACATTATCTTTGATGGACTCGTGCTGAACAAATACAAGGACAGGTTTATTCACTTGGCATTACTTCTAGCCAAACAATACATTACCATTAACTGGAAATCCTTTGTGCCCTCATCCTAAGACTCTTAGATCAAGGAACTTAATAATAATACCCCATAGCGAGGCTGATGTATTGTATGAAAATAAATTGCCTTGTAGATATTGAATTAACCAGCTACCCCACTTAGGGCCAAGTTTACATGGGTGCATAATTGGGAAGACGTGCAAGGAGACTCTCCACCGAATCAGACAGCAAGTTTACAGGCCAGGAAAGGCTACAGTCCCTCCAAACTCCCCTGAGATGTACTGTGTCCAAACTGGGTGGTGGTTGAGGGGGTGTTGTGGCCCCCTCACCACTCTGTATCAGTCTACAAACTGAGACTGGTATGCAGCAGGGGTCTATGCTGCACCATACAAAGGAGAGCAATTGTGACTGCATTCCACATTACAAGTGGACAGTCCAGGGAGTTTCTTCCCTTTGCATCTGGCCTGGAGGCTGTGACTTTCTTTCAGATGCAGATCTCACTACCATGATTCATGCTTTTGTCACCTCAAGATGATATTAAGGCAATGCACTCTACTTTAAAGGTTTTAGCTAACCCATTAGCTGAAGATTCAGGTGTGGTCTGTAATTCACGCAACACATACGCTACTGCAATAGTTAATTCTAGAGTTTAGGTGATAGGGAATAGCCAGCATGGATTTGTAAAGAACAAATTGTGTCAAACCAATCTGATAGCTTTCTTTGATAGGATAACGAGTCTTGTGGATAAGGGAGAAGCTGTGGATGTGGTATACCTAGACTTTAGTAAGGCAGTTGATACGGTCTCGCATGATATTCTTATCGATAAACTAGGCAAATACAATTTAGATGGGGCTACTATAAGGTGGGTGCATAACTGGCTGGATAACCATACTCACAGAGTTGTTATTAATGGTTCCCAATCCTGCTGGAAAGGTATAACAAGTGGGGTGCCGCAGGGGTCTGTTTTGGGACCGGCTCTGTTCAATATCTTCATTAACGACTAAGGCCTGGTCTACACTAGGCGTTTATGTCGAAGTTAGCGCCGTTACATCGAATTAACCCTGCACCTGTCCACACTGCGATGCTATTTAGTTCGACATAGAGGTCTCTTTAATTCGACTTCTGTACTCCTCCCCGACGAGGAAGGTAGCGCTAAATTCGACATGGCCATGTCGAATTAGGCTAGGTGTGGATAGAAATCGACGCTAATAGCTCCGGGAGCTATCCCACAGTGCACCACTCTGTTGACGCTCTGGACAGCAGTACGAGCTCGGATGCTCTGACCAGCCACACAGGAAAAGCCCCGGGAAAATTTGAATTTGAATTCCTTTTCCTGTCTGGCCAGTTTGAATCTCATTTCCTGTCTGGACATCGTGGCGATCACAGCATCACTGGCAACGATGCAGAGCTCTCCAACAGTGATGGCCGTGCAGTCTGTGAATAGAAAGAGGGCCCCAGCATGGACTGATCGGGAAGTCTTGGATCTCATCGCTGTGTGGGGCGATGAGTCCGTGCTTTCTGAGCTGCGCTCCAAGAAACGGAATGCAAAGATCTATGAGAAGATCTCAAAAGACATGTCAGAGAGAGGATACAGCCGGGATGCAACGCAGTGCCGCGTGAAAATCAAGGAGCTGAGACAAGGCTACCAGAAGACCAAAGAGGCAAACGGACGCTCCGGATCCCATCCCCAGACATCCCGTTTCTACGAGGCACTGCATTCCATCCTCGGTGCGGCCGCCACCACTACCCCACCACTGACCATGGACTCTGAGGATGGGATAGTGTCCACGGCCGGTTCCTTGGACATGTTAGGGGACGGGGAAGATGAGGAAGGAGATGAGGAGGGCGAGGCAGTCGGCAGCGCTCACAACGCTGATTTCCCCGACAGCCAGGATCTCTTCATCACCCTTACAGAGATCCCCTACCAAGCGTCCCCAGCCATTACCCCGGACACAGAATCTGGGGAAGGATCAGCCAGTAAGTGTTGTAAACATCTAAACATTTATTTTTAACAGAACAGGAATATTAACAATTAAAAGAATGGGTTGTTCATGATTACTTTGCCCTAGGCGCTTAACCGTTCAGTCATGGGCAGTGCAAGTTTTGAAAAAAAATCTAGCAATGTCCGGTTTTCCGTGATTGTCCTGCCCAAGCCGCTCTACTGTTTAGTCCCTGCTACTGCAGCTACAGTAAAATGCGGTCTATATGTCTGGGGATAGAGCAGTAATCCTCCTGGGACATCTCAATGAAGCTCTCCTGGAGGTAATTGGAAAGCTGTTGCATGAGGTTCCTGGGGAGAGCGGCCTTATTGGGTCCTCCGAAGTACGACACGTTGCCGCACCATGAGACTATCAAGTACTCGGGAATCATTGCTCTGCACAGCAGGGCGGCATATGGCCCTGGTCTTTGGAGGCTTTCCCGGAGCATTCTCTCTCTCTCGCTCTCAGAGATCCTCATCAGGGTGATGTCGCTCATGGTGACCTGCTTTGAATTAGGTAGGGGAATGTTAGTGTTGGGACTGCTTGCCCGTTCCTTTACAGAACTGTAACCGCTGGTTTGCAGCCACGCGGTGGAGGCGGGAGAGGGGCAGCCGAAAGGGATTGTTCCCGGGGACAGCCGCGAGGGGGTGGGACAGGGGCAGAGTTCCCGCTTGCCGGATTGCTGGCAGCAGGGACTGACATTGCTTTAAATGTGAAATGAGGCCAGTGGTAATTTAAAAGTTTTAAACTGCCACAAGTCTACGGCTTACCATGTCTGCCTGCAACAGAAATTCTGTTGTGCTGCCCCGCTTCTCAAATGTGCTGTGCAAGACCCCAGGCACTGAATGCGAAGGCTGAGAATTCGACCTTGTGCTGAGTGCGCATGTGATAGGTGCTGTGCATGGTCTTGTTCACAGAGAAAGACTATGTTCTTTGTTCACAACTACATTTATCTTTCTGAGGAATTCACTCCCTTTTTCCCATTTCCACAGCCCCATCTGCGACTGTCTCACAACCTAGCCTGGCATCACACTCCCAGAGGCTAGCGCAGATTAGGCGTAGGAAGAAGAGGACACGGGAGGACATGTTCTTGGAGCTTATGGCCTGTTCCCAAGCCCAGGTAGCACAGCAGACCCAGTGGCGGGAGAACTTGACCCAAATGCACCAAGCAAACATGGATCGGGAGGAGAGGTGGCGGCAGGAAGACCAGCAGGCGACTCAAACGCTGCTTGGACTACTGAGGGAGCAAACAGACACGCTCCGGTGCCTTGTGGATGTTCTGCAGGAACGGAGGCAGGAGGACAGAGCCCCGCTGCAGTCTATCTCTAACCACCCTCCTCCGCCACCAAGTCCCATACCCACCTCACCCAAAGTGCAAAGAAGGAGAGGCGGCAGAGTCCGTGCTAACTCTCACTCCACCCCTGCAGAGAGCTCTAGTAGCAGAAGGCTCTCATTCCCCAAAATTTGAAAAGTTCTTTCCTTCCTGCCTGACACAAGCCCCCGTCCAAGTTTCACCTCCCAGTTCCATGTGTAGTTGATAATAAAAAATACGTTTCTGTTAACTACTGTTTCAATCATGTTCTTTTGGAGGAGGAGGGGAAAGGGGGTTGGTAATTGGACAGGACAGTCACCTTTGGCAGGGTACATAGGTGGGGGCAGGTACAGCAGCAGGGCACATACACAGTGCAGTGATGCAGTGACTAGTTACCCTGGTTAGTCTGGGAGGTGGTTTTCATGTTATGTGGTGGGGGGTGGGTTGCTCTGTGACTTTGTGGCGGGGGAGGGCAGTTACAGATCTTAAGCGGCGGTCCTTATGCAGGATCACAGAGCCACGCAGCAGGGGATCTGTAACCGTCCTCCCCCTGCTACAAAGTCACATAGCGCCCCCTACACACAGTCCCAATCAGGAGGGGTGACAGGCTCCGTTGAAACAACCATCCCACCGCAGCGGAGCTTGTCAATCCTTGAGTTTAGAAGCTTCATTCGCGTCACTACACTACACCCGCTCCGCACCACAGTCTGCGTCCCAGTTTTAAAAAATTCCTGCGAAAACAGTATTAAAGAAAACGGTGTGCATTAACAAAGTAGAACTATTTTTATTTCGAAACGTGTGTTGGAAGGGGGGTGAAGGGGGTATGTAACTGGATAGGATACTCAACATTAACTGGGTAAAGAAACGGGGGCAGGTTCAGCTTCTCTGTACACAAACTTTAAAGTCACAGGTTACCCTGCTCACTCAGGAACTTAGCTTTCAAAGCCTCCCGGATGCACAGCGCTTCCTGCTGTTCTCTTCTAATCGCCCGGCTGTCTGGCTGTGCGTAATCAGCAGCCAGGCTATTTTCCTCAACCTCCCACCCCGCCATAAAGGTCTCCCCCTTGCTCTCACAGAGATTGTGGAGCACACAGCAAGCTGCTATAACAATGGGGATATTGGTTTCGCTGAGATCACAGCGAGTCAGTAAGCTTCTCCATCTCCCCTTGAGACGGCCAAAAGCACACTCCACCACCATTCTGCATTTGCTCAGCCGGTAGCTGAAGAGTTCTTTTTCAGTGTCCAGGGCGCCAGTATAGGGCTTCATGAGCCAGGGCATTAGCGGGTAGGCTGGGTCCCCGAGGATGACTGACTATAGGCATCTCCACATCCCCAACAGTTATTTTGTGGTCCGGGAAGAAAATACCTTGCTGCAGCCGTCTAAACAGACCAGAGTTCCTGAAAACACGAGCGTCATGAACCTTGCCCGGCCATCCCATGTAGATGTTGGTAAAACGTCCCCTGTGGTCCACCAGTGCTTGCAGCACCATGGAAAAGTAGCCCTTTCGGTTAATGTACTGGGTGGCCTGGTGGTCCGGTGCCAGGATAGGGATGTGAGTTCCATCTATGGCCCCACCGCAGTTTGGGAATCCCATCGCTGCGAAGCCATCTATGATCGCCTCCACGTTTCCCAGGGTCACTACCTTTGGCAGCAGTACATCAACGATTGCCTTCGCTACTTGCATCACAACAACCCCCACGGTAGATTTGCCCACCCCAAACTGGTTCGAGACTGACCGGTAGCTGTCTGGCGTTGCAAGCTTCCAGAGGGCTATGGCCACTCGCTTCTGGACAGTCAGTGCAGCTCGCAACCGGGTGTCATTGCGCTTCAGGGCAGGGGACAGCAACTCACAAAGTTCCAGGAAAGTTCCCTTCCGCATGCGAAAGTTTCGCAGCCACTGGGATTCATCCCAGACCTGCAGCACTATGCGGTCCCACCACTCAGTGCTTGTTTCCCGTGCCCTGAATCGCCGTTCCACGGCATCAACATGACCCATTGCCACCGTGATGTCCTCGGAGCTGGGTCCCATGCTTTCTGAGAGGTCTGTGCTACTCTCAGACTTCAGGCCATCACCGCGGTGCCGTAGCCTCCTCGCCTGACTTTTCTGCATCTGCCTCAGGGAAAGCTGTATGATAAGCTGCGAGGCGTTGAGAGCGGCCACAACTGCAGCGATGGTCGCAGCGTGCTCCATGCTCGCAGTGCTGTGGCGTCCGCGCTGTCAATGACTGGAAAAGTGCGCGAACTGATTTCCCGCCGGCGCTTTCAGGGAGGGAGGGCGGGAGTGATGGACGGATGACGACAGTTACCCAAAAGCACCCTGGACACATTTTGTTACCCAGAAGGCTTTTGCGGCTACACCCAGAATTCCAATGGGCAGTGGGGACTGCGGGAACTGTGGGATAGCTGACCATAGTGCACCGCTTCGAATGTCGACGCTTTCAACGTTAGTGTGGACTCACAAAGTTGAATTACTGTCCTTAGTGTGGGGACACACGTTCGACTTTGCAATATTGATTCCAAAAATTCGATGCAAGTAAAATCGAACTACTCTCGTAGTGTAGACAAGGCCTTAGATATTGGCATAGAAAGTACGCTTATTAAGTTTGCAGATGATACCAAACTGGGAGGGATTGCGACTGCTTTGGAGGACAGAGTCATAATTCAAAATGATCTGGACAAATTGGAGAAATGGTCTGAGTTAAACAGGATGAAGTTTAACAAAGACAAATGCAAAGTGCTCCACTTAGGAAGGAAAAATCAGTTTCACACATACAGAATGGGAAGAGACTGTCAAGGAAGGAGTACGGCAGAAAGGGATTTAGGGGTTATAGTGGACCACAAACTAAATATGAGTCAACAGTGTGATGCTGTTGCAAAAAAAGCAAACATGATTCTGGGATGTATTAACAGGTGTGTTGTGAGCAAGACACGAGAAGTCATTCTTCCACTCTACTCTGCGCTGGTTAGGCCTCAACTGGAGTAGTGTGTCCAGTTCTGGGCACCGCATTTCAAGAAAGATGTGGAGAAATTGGAGAGGGTCCAGAGAAGTACAACAAGAATGATTAAAGGTCTTGAGAACATGACCTATGAAGAAAGGCTGAAAGAATTGGGTTTGTTTAGTTTGGAAAAGAGAAGACTGAGAGGGGACATGATAGCAGTTTTCAGGTATCTAAAAGGGTGTAATAAGGAGGAGAGAGAAAACTGTTCACCTTAGCCTCTAAGGATAAAACAAGAAGCAATGGGCTTAAACTGCAGCAAGGGAGGTTTAGGTTGGACATTAGGAAAAAGTTCCTAACTGTCAGTGTGGTTAAACACTGGAATAAATTGCCTAGGGAGGTTGTGGAATCTCCATCTCTGGAGATATTTAAGAGTAGGTTAGATAAATGTCTATCAGGGATGGTCTAGACAGTATTTGGTCCTGCCATGAGGGCAGGGGACTGGACTCGACGACCTCTCAAGGTCTCTTCCAATGCTAGAATCTATGAATCTATGTATATCTTAGGCCCTGTCTACACTGGCAAGTTTCTGCGCAGTAAAGCAGCTTTCTGCGCTGTAATTCTCGAGGTGTACACACTGCCAAGCCACTTAGTGTGCAGAAACTGCGCAGTTGCAGTGCTGTAAAAAAACCACCCCGAGAGGCGTACAGCTTTCTGCGCCAGAGCTACAGCGCTGTGGTGCCAGTGTAGACACCCTGGTCAATTACCGCGCTGCGATTGACCTCCGGGAGGTGTCCCACAATGCCTGTTCTCGCCTCTCTGGTCATCAGTTTGAACTCTACTGCCCTCCCCTCAGGTGACCAACCATCATCCCCATCCCGTAAATTCCTTTGGAATTTTGAAAGTCCCCTTCCTGTTTGCTTGGTGACGCGTGCAGTGGTCTCAGTGCATCTTTCCAGGTAGCCATGCTTGCTCCACGCACTAGGCGATCCCCCGCTTGGAGCAATGCTGAGCTGCTGGACATCATCAGCATTTGGGGAGAGGAGGCTGTCCAGTCCCAGCTATGCTCCAGCCATAGGAGTTATGATATCTATGGACAGATTTCACGATGCATGACTGAAAGGGGACATGACCGGGACACATTGCAGTGCAGGGTCAAAGTGAAGGAGCTGCGGAACGTCTACTACAAGGCATGGGAGGCAAATCGCCGCTCCGGTACTGCGCCCATGAGCTGCCAGTTCTACAAAGAGCTGGACGCGATATTCGGCGGCGAACCCACCTCCACTGCGAAGACCACCCTGGATACTTCAGTGGTTCACGTGCCAGTCAAAAGTGGACCGAGCCAGGAGGAGGAAATCTTGGATGAGGATGTGGAGGGGGAGGGGAACCCAGAGGCAGAGGATGACTCGGAAGCCAGAGATGCATGCAGCCGGAGCTTTTCTCTACCCTGGAGGAGGCTAGCCAGTCACAGCTGTCGGATCTTGGCAAAGCGCAAACAGGAGAGGAGACCCCTGGTAAGTGGATTTGATTTTGGGAACTGCTGAAGTGAGTTGTTGGGGGCAGGAGGGTTGCAGAAAGTAGGCTTGTCTCCCACCGCATGCCTAGTCTGAGCGGCAGAACAGGCTGTTGATTGACTCCCTCACTTCACGGGAATCACTCTCAGAGATCTCCAGGAAACTCACGGCGAGATACTGGGCAATCCGCTCCCGCAGGTTCCTCGGCAGAGCTGCTTTGTTTCTTGCCCTATTAACGGTAACTTTCCTGCATCACTATGCCGTCATGGGAGGTGGAGGGGGTGTACCATTGCTGCACACAGGCGAGCTGCATAGGGGCCAGGGTGGAAGCTGCAGGCTTGGAGAAGACCCTCCATTGATTCCCTGCTCACCCTCAGCAGCAAGATATCTTGCAAAATGATCACATCCTGTGAAAGTGTGGGGACAGGAATGATTATCAGGCCCCCACTACAGTGCTGGCTGTCCCCAAGAGCCATGTGCCCAGTGTACAGCAGGGTCCGGGAAGAGAGATTTAACCTGCCCCTGTGACTACTCACCATTTGGGGGTCTTGTGGCTCATGTGTACTTGCCTGGGGTCAGCCAGTAAGTGACAGGTGTGAGAGTATTGGCTGTGTTTTAAATCACTGAATCAGTGTTCTCTGTGTTGCAAACAATACTGCTTCTGTAAAATGTTGCATTTAAAAACTTCACAGAGATGATCTTGGGAGACCAGCCTCCCTCTTTGTTATCGGCAGCTGAACGGCTGCGCAGAATTAGAAAGCGGCCAAGAAGAACAAAGGAGGACTTTCTGTGTGATGTTACAATGCACTCCACCGCTGAGAAACAGGAATTGAAGGAGTGGCAAGACAGCGGGAAGAGGAACCAAAAGGAGAACGCGGCACGCCAGAATGAAGCCACGGAGTGGCTCTTAAATGTTATGGAGCGCCAAGTAGACACCCTCAAAGCGATACTAGCTCTTCAAACCAAGCAGCTCCGTGCCCACCCTCCCCTGCAGCCACTGTCACAAATCTCTTTCCCATGCTCCCCCCAGACATCGCCAACACACTCTTATCAACCTCCTGGCTCCAGTCTGTACCACTTCTCCCCCCTCACAGTCCAGCCCTGCGGATTCCCAGTACCCACTGCACTCAACACCTGCCCCTCTGCAGTTTGGCCCTGCTGAAGTACAATACCCGCTGCACTGTTCTCCAAAGGAGAAGGTTGGATATGACCCCTGGACATACACAAATCTTTAGCCATCCTGGGACCCCTCTTCCTCCTGGGACCTTCGCTTCCCCCATCACCCTCACTGCTGATGGTTTGTTGTTTTTTTTTGTTTAACTCTCTCCGGTTATTGTTTTTTAATAAAAGAATTGTGTTGGTTTGAAAGCAATCTTTATTCTTTAATTGAAAGCAAAAAGAGCCCCGCAAAGCAACATACAATTATGTTAAACCCACATATTGCACTGTCTACACCAATCACCTTCTAGCATTGCAAGCACTGCACTCCCGAGCATAGCAACAAATATTGGTGGCTTTTGGTTTCAAATTGCTGCCTCAAGACACCCCTGATCCTTATGGCCCCATGCTGCGCCCCTCTAATAGCCCTGGTCTCTGGCTGTTCAAACTCAGCCTCCAAGTACTGAGCCTCTGCGGTCCAGCCCTGAGTGAAGCTTTCACCCTTCCCTTCACAAATATTATGGAGCATACAGCACGCGGCTATAAGCATAGGAATATTGTCATTGGCCAGGTCCAGTTTCCCATAGAGGCATCGCAAGCGGGCTTTTAAATGGCCAAAAGCACACTCACTGGTGATTCTGCACTTGCTCAGCTTGTTGTTGAACCGCTCCTTGCTGCTGTCAAGTTGCCCTGTGAATTGCTTCATAAGCCACAGCATTAAGGGGTAGGCGGGGTCTCCCAGGATCACAATGGGCATTTCAACTTCCCCTATGGTGATCTTCTGGTCCAGGAAGGAAGTCCCTGCTTGCAGCTTCCTGAACAGGCCAGTGTTCCGAAAGATGCGTGCGTCATGCACCTTTCCAGACCAGCCTGCATTAATATCTGTGAAAAGCCCACAGTGATCCACGAAAACCATTAAGAAATACCCCTGCGACTAATGTACTCAGGGGGTAGTTGGTCTGGTGCCAGAATTGGAATATATATGCCATCTATCCTTCCTCCAGAGTTAGAGAAGCCCATTTGAGTCAAGCCATCCACAATGTCATGCATGTTGCTCAGAGTCACAGTCTTTCGGAGCAGGATGCGATTAATGGCCCTGCAGACTTCCATCAACACAAGTCCAACCGTTGATTTTCCCACACTGAACTGGTTAGTGACCGATCGGAAGCAGTCTGGAGTAGCCAGCTTCCACGGTGCAATCTCCACGTGCTTCTCCAATGGCAGGGCAGCTCTTGTTCTTGTGTCCTTGTGCCGCAGGGCTGGAGCAAGCTCATCACACAGTCCCATGAATGTGGCTTTCCTCATCTAAAAGTTCTGCAGCCACTGCTCGTCATCCCAGACGTACATGACGATGTGATCCCACCACACAGTGCTTGTTTCCCGAGCCCAAAAGCAGCGTTCCACTGTGGTCAGCACCTCCATGAATGCCACAAGCAATCTTGTGTTGTAGCTACTACGCCTGGCGAAATCAATGTCACACTCCTCTTGCCTTTGTAGTTTAAGGAATAACTCCACTGCCACTCGTGACATGTTGGTCAGAGCAAGCAGCATACTGGTCAACAGTTTGGGATCCATTCCTACAGCCCGAAGAGGCAGGGCGCGCAAAACACAAACCGTTGAAAGATGGTGCCAAATGCGGACGGAAGCACAGGGATTGCTGCGATATGAAGCAATGCATTACGGGGCACTGGGAAAGGACCCAGGATGCCCCGCGACCCCCTCCACCTTTCCACAACTCTTAGTGGCAGAAGAGAAAGACGTGCTCTGTGGGATAGCTGCCTAGAGTGCACCACTCCGAATACCGCTGCAAGTGCCGCAAGTGTGAAGACGCTATTGCGCAGGCAGCTGACAGTGTGAACACACAACAGCGGCTTCCCTTCAGCGCTCTCTGAGCGGCGCTGTAACTCCCAGTGCTGTAACTTTGCCAGTGTAGACATGTCCATACGCATTTGGCTTATCTTTTCCAAAACCCAAACCAAAATCAGACATAGTCAAAAAATTCAAATACACAGAACTAGATTTGGGGAACAGACTATTATATATTAGTTAAACACCAACTCTGGGGAAGGAATGGGGTCTTTATATATTTGTATAACACCTAGCACAATGGGGCATTTTTATGATTGGGGCCTCTGGGCACTAATGTAATACAAATATTAAATAATAATAACAATAATGGGCTGGGTAATCCTTACTGACATTGGTGATGATTTACATGAGAATTACTGTAGTTTCCATGGGATTACTTTGTGTGTGTGTGTGTGTGTGTGTGTGTGTGTGTGTGTGTGTGAGGGTTGCACTCGTGTGACTAAGGGTTGTACAATCAGGCCTGATATGACTTGCACTGTACAGAACATAAGAAGGGTTTATGTTAGAGTTTACAATATAAAAGGTATGAACTTCCCATTTGCCAATGAAATTTTTAAAAAAATCAAAGCCCTGTGCTTTACGAGCTCAAACCCGAACATAAATTGTCCACTAATATCTAAGCCACGGTGATTTTTTTTTATTTAAAGAAATGCCTAAAAATTGTCTCTACCTGAGTTTCAATTCAAACTGTTTTTTTTTTTAAACAGCCAAGTTATAAACCACATAAGAAAAATAATATTGGTGAAATATCACTGAAAGTAAGATGCTGTTGTAATCAAGAGAATATTTTTCTTTGGATGATGATATGTGGCACAAGTGTTTTAGCAAACAGGGAGATATATACTGTACAATATCAATAGGCCTGATTTTCCTCTCTCACCTGTTTTACAAGTGAAATACAACTGACTTCAAAGAAAATTACTTTGGATTTACACCTGCGTGACAGAAGAATTAGGCCACCTCTCTGTATATCGATATCAAGAAAAGTTTTACCTTCTAGCATTTTTTGCAAACTGCTCCTCATAACATGGATGTTCTCAATACCAATGAACTGAAACTTGATGTTGGAGTAATTGTCTTCATTCTCATATCCTTTCCCTGCTGCTCTGTTTGCCATTGCATTGAGCTGCAAAAAAAAAAAAAAAAAAAGACTGGGTGAGAGCAGGAAACAGGTCATGCTCAAAAGACAACTCTCAGTCTATTGTAGTGAAGAAAAGAAAAGGGGATTAATTAAGCTATTATTTAAAAATTCAAAGTTTGTAACTGAATATTCTCATTTTACTTGTGTACTCTAGTAGCTACACCTTTTTAGAAGGGTGCTTCAACCTTTAAAGCAGTGGTGGGCAACCTGCAGCCCACAGGCCACATGTGGCCCATCAGGGTAATCTGCTGGCGGGCCACAAAACAGTTTGTTTACATTGACCGTTTGCAGGCACGGCTGCCCGCAGCTCCCAGTGGCGGTGGTTTGCCGTTCCCACTCAATGGGAGCTGCAGGAAATGGCGCGGGCCGCAGGGACGTGCTGGCCGCCACTTCCCACAGCTCCCATTATTCGGGAACAGCAAACCATGGCCACTTGGAGCTGTGGGCAGCCGTGCCTGCGGACGGTCAATATAAACAAACAGTCTCACGGCCCGTCAGCAGATTACCTTGATGGGCCACATGCGGCCCACAGGCCGCAGGTTGCCCACCACTGCCTTAAAGGCTTTTATGCAATCACTCCTAATTGGACAGACACTGTCTAGTACCAACATTGTCACCTTGAACGAAGCTGCTAGAATTTCAGCATTTTAAACACCAATCAAATCAGACATTGTCAGTGGAGAGTACAGCACTGCAATTTAACCCTGTGGGGATGAGTATGCAACATCCTGAGGGTTCTACACTCACAAGGCAATACACTCCTCTTACCCTCTGTCATCAAGGGTTCAACTCTCTCCCTGATTCTTGACCCTCTTTTCCCTAACACAAATGAGCCCCTTCCAAACCTCTGAACCCCGAATGCCAGAAGAGTCCCACATTCTAGTGGGCCAACAGCCTCATGGAGTCATTTTGGTGTTCGTGCCAGTTCTTCCCTTCTCTCGCCTGACCTCTAGACATGCACCACAGGTGCCATGCTGGTTCTTAGCCTAAACGAGTAGCTGAGGGAGGCTGGACAGGGTTCCTAGTTGGGTGGCGACAGGTTGGATCTGAAGTGGCTCTTCCCAATAGTCCCAACCCAGCCCTCCCACTGTAGCCAGAAACATTCCCTCCTCCTGGCTCATCCTTACGGCATGAAACATGAAACATGAAACAGGATTTAGCTAGGCCCTAAGGACTAAAAGAATGGTCTGTACAAGTTGTAATTCAGAGAGGCTGATCCTTGTTTCTGTATAAGCTCCACTTGTATATAGACTATTGGGATCTTGCTGAAACCCTATCATTCATTTGTGTTCGAGTGAGTGAATAAAATTTTCAAACAAGCCTAGGAATGTTAAAGTTGCATAGTTAAGCACTTAAGAGTCAGGAGAAGGCAAAGTTAAGTTAAATACATACACTTAACTTTGCCAATTGGCAGAAGAGGGAGAGAGGAAGACATACAGGCACCTTTTTTCCTGTCTTTCATAGCTACCATAGCACTATCATCCAAGTATACCTCACAGACCCCCATCTAAAGCATCCCCATTCACACTGGAAACCAGGCCCAGCCTAGTCTTGTGCTATGCTGCCATTGTCCCAGGCACACTTCCACTTTGTCTTGAATACTCTTCTGCCCAGCCCCACTCTCTCTTCCCCAAATCTTTTCTTCCCCCTTCCTTTCCCTCCCTGAAGATTTCCTCCTCTGCACCCTATAATTGGATTGGCTAGTAGTACAGATTGGTTTCAGACTACATGGACCATTCAGGACAATTCATATGCTAAGGAAATTGATATTTTTTACTCTCAAAGATATCTTAAGGAAAAGGCAAAAGCATCCAATATAAGAAATTCTCTCAAATCCCATGAAAACAGCCACCATCAAGAACCATCCCATTGACCAGGGCCGGCTCCAGGCACCAGCCCAGCAAGCAGGTGCTTGGAGCGGCCAAGGGGAAGGGGCGGCACATCGGGCTGTTCAGCGGCAATTCTGCGGTGGGTCCCTCTCAGAGGGAAGCACCTGCCGCCGAATTCCCACTGAAGAAGAAAGCAGCGCAATGGAGCTGCTGCTGGAGTGCCGCCGATAGCAAGTGCAATCGTGGCTTTTTTTTTTTTTCCTCACCGCTTGGGGCGGCAAAAACCCTGGATCCGGTCCTGCCATTGACACTTTATATTCTTACGATTTATAAGTATTTTCATATGATACAAAGATGATATATTGCTGTGCAATACAGAGTGATTTAAATCAACAATAAATGTTAAGGTCTTATCACAGTATCAGCATGAAGAAACTAGAATGGTTTCCATGCACAATACAACTGTTTAAATAGACTGAGATCATGGACCCATTTAGTTACATCAGATTATATTGTGTTATTATGGTTCTCATCTCTGTCCCTAATGCTGTGGGATTCAGGTTCACAGCTGGATATAAGCGCATATACCACACAAATGCTTCTCTAGGGCATTACTGCAAGGTCATGGGTTTTATTTTTTCTTACACAGCTGACTAAATTTTATTTTTTTATCAATTACTGAATATTGCCTTTAACTGTAGAATATAACCAGAAGTATCCTATTGACCACTCCACTGCTTCATGTTTGTAAGTATACTAATACTTCCCTGATCATTAATCTTCCATGGCTAGAGTTAGTTTGCCCAACGTACCAGAGAGTTAACAAAACACACTTTCTTGAAGCTTGGGAAGGTTGCAGTGTTTCAACCAAGATTGGTTGTAATCCCATCTTCAGGAATGTAATCACACTGCCCGATTATGTCCTAGGTGCAGGATAAAGGGGTGTTTTCCTTGCCTTCTCCTTATATTCTCCGAAGTTGGTTGTTTGTATCTCTGAGTCAGAATGACTCCACATAGCTCATTCTCCAGTGTGCTCCCTCCCATCAACTTTGTATGTAAATGGAGCTTCCATTGTGTTGGCGTACAGTGCTTAATTTACACACTGACTGAGAGGGACAGGTGAATAAACATCCTTTGTCTGGCAGAAACCTGTTTGTCAACTCTGCCTCAATACAGACTTTAGGAACATATCTTAGTATACATACATATCTCCATACACAGTATCTGTACATACATTTTACAATGATATTAACAACTAGTGTGATCCTGGCTTTCATTTAAGACCTCACATGATATTCTTTAGTGAACCAGAATATCAGGATATTCTGGTAACCCCCTTGCCAGCTGGCATTGAGGAATTTATGGGTCACATTCCTACAGACACCCAGTTGCCTTTCCTCTTCCATCTCTCTCCCTACTCTAAGGACTACCACTAGATGCAACCTACTTCCTACAGTCTCTCTCCCCAACTTATTTTTTGTTTGTTTTTTGGCCCAGCAGTCTCATCATACGAGGCTATGACCACTACCGTCTTCGTTATTTTTAAGCCAAAGTCTGTTTTTGTTTTTTAAAATATCCTTTCACTCATTCTAGCATCCTTAAGAAAATGCAGCAAAGCTTTTTTTTTGTGGCGGGCGGGTGAAATAACTATTACATTTCTCTAGCATTCTCATTAGTCCCTTTAGGGAAAAAATCTTTGATTCCAAGCCAAGTCAATTTTTCATACAGAGACTTTCTTTCCATAAAATATGGCCCACTACACTGCCATAGAACATGATCCACAGTTTCTTTCGTTGTGCACACTGTCTTTTTTAATAAGTTAAACCTATCATTTAAGGCACAATGACCTGCTAACACTCTAAAAATGACTACTTCACTTTTTCTATCATGGTGGTGGGGTACAGTAGTATCTTCAGTTTGAGCCTACATCACAGAAACTTTGTGCCCGTCCCCCTCACTCCCCTCCGTTCCCCCTTAGTCCATAGTTCTTGCCATTTCTTTGCAGGCTCCTTCGTGACCACACTTTTAAATTCTTGTGTGCTTAAGGGTATCTTAATATGCACCTCCTTATTTTGTAGAGCACGTTTTGCTGTTTTGTCAGCCATCTCATGTCAGGAATTCCAATACAACCAGAATCCATGCTGTTATTACAGATACCTGCTCGCATTTCTTCCATAGTTAGGAACATTATTTCACTTATGTCATTTCTGCTTTCTGAAGACCTTGTTCTGATTATCATTATATCCTGAGAAGGAATCAGTTAAAATTATAGCTGCAGCTGGATGCACATCTCTTATCCAGATTACTGCCAACACAGGTTTACTGCCACCATTAGTTTAGCTATCAGAACAGTCACATAATTCAATAGCCTTTTAGATTTCTGGATTCTGACTAGGAACACAGAAGGCTGTTCCCACTCTACCCATGCTATCAGCTTTTGATCTGTCTGCATAGATTTGGCAAAGCTGGCCCAGTTTTTCATAAATAAATTCAAAAATTTAATTGGTCATAATTAAGGCTACGTTTAGTCACGGGTATTTTTAGTAAAGGTCATGGACAGGTCACAGGCAGTAAACAAAAATTCACGGCCCGTGACCTGTCTATGACTTTTACTATATACCTCTAACTAAAATTTTGGCGGGGGAGCTGCTGGTGCTTGGGTGTGGGGGGCAGGCAGCGACGCGCAGCCCAGGACCCCCATGGGTGCTGGGGGTTGGGGAGCGGGCAGTGCCGTGCAGCCCGGGACCCTCACTGGTGCTGGGGAGGGCGGGGTGTCTCCGTACCCGGCTCTGCATGTCCCTGTAGCTCCTAGGCCGTGGAGGGGTCAGGGGGCTCTGTGCACTGCTCCCTCCACAAGCACCTGCTGTGCAGCTCCCATTGGCTGGGAACTGCAACCAATGGGAGCTGCAGGGGCGGGGCCTGCAAACGCAGGCAGTATGCGGAGCCCTCTGGCCCCTCTGCCACCTAGGAGCTGCAGAGCCATGCCAGTGGAAGCCAGGGAGCTGCCCACCCCAAGGTAAGTGCCCCCCAGCACCCCCAAATCCCTTGCCCCAAGCCCTCTCCCACATACCCAAACTGCTGCTGCTGACCTCAGGGAGCACACCCTGAGCCAGCACCAGCCGCTGCAGAAGTCACAGAAAGTCATGGAATCGCAGCCTTAGTCATAATGTGTGGTTTTTCCTTCTCTGTTTTTTCCATACAGTTCCATATTCACATATGGGTGAATTATTGTCCAGCTGTAATTTGATTTTCCATTATTAAAATTTTTTAGTTCTCTCAATTTTTCTTTCTATATAATTCCTTTACCCATTTTTTGGCCTGATAGTATGAGGAAGTCGAGACAATCCATATAATTTTGTCTACTAAGTTCCTAGCAATCTTCATAAATCTTTTCTGTTTTTCTGTTGTCAAGATTTCCTTTTATCTTTGTCCAAAAGATTAGATCTACTAGCTTCATTCTTAATTTTATAGGTGCTCTCCAGTGGCTATTTGCAGCACACACACTGGTGTTACATTGCGCCATGTTTCAATCACAGATCTTGGGCATGGAGCACTTCCAAGGTTTTAAGAATTGTTTTTGAGGCTAAACCGAAAGCTTGGCATCTGTAGTCTGAAACTGGTCTTATCAATGCTCTGAACATCATGAATACCTTCTTTTCTGTACCCCATTTGCTTTGAGCTACACCTGTAAGTTCATCCTACTTTTACATGGTATTATCTATGTGACCTTTCCAAGTTAATTTATTATCAAAACACTACTCTTAGGTACATAAACTTTTGACCTACACCTCTACCTCGATATAACGCTGTCCTCGGGAGCCAAAAAAATCTTACTGCGTTATAGGTGAAACCGCGTTATATCGAACTTGGTTTGATCCACTGGAGTGCGCAGCCCCGCTCCCCCGGAGTGCTGTGTTACCACGTTATATCCGAATTCGTGTTATATTGTGTCGCATTATATCAGGATAGAGGTGTATCTGAATTTTTTGCATCGTAAGTCTTATTCTTCCCTAATTTTCTTTCCGGTTAAAAGCATTTCCTTCGTTTTTACAAGTGAGAATTCAAATCCCCAATCATTTCACCACTTGGAAATTCTCTGGAGTACCGGATTTGTCTTTTCCATAGCTACTTTAAGTCTTTTATATTTAATCCATATAGCATAGTTGTCTGCAAAAAGGGAAAAACCTACTCCCATTTGCACACTTTCCAGGAAGTCATACATCATAACAGAAAATAAAGTGGACTGATAATACTGCCTTGTGGAGTTCGATCTGTAAGCCTGTACATTTTTGATAAAGCTGTTCCAACTTTAATTTGTATAGTTCTTTAAAAAATCCCTTATCCACTGACTCTCTTTTACTCAAGTGTGTTTAGTTTATATAGGAGGCCTTCACTCCATAGCTTGTCAAATGCTTTTTCAATGTCCAGGAAGACCATTATCATAAAATTCTTGGTCATTATGCTTTTTTGTTTCTCTGTAGCAGGATCAGGATCAAATTGGATCAGGATACCAGGAAGTAAGGGTCACGCACCAGCTTACAGACAGCAGGCAAATAGCAAAGTCAGGACAAAGCTGTGACAGAAGCCAGAGTCTAGGGTCCACAACAAAGCAGGGTCTATAGCACAAGCAAGCAGGCAGTTTGCATCATTGTTCAGGCCACTCTCTAGACTAGCTTCCTTATTTATATACCAGCATGAGCCAATCAATGGGCTCCAGGGGCCGCCACTCAGGCCCTGCTGAGTGGTACTTCCTGCAGTGCCCAGCTTCACAGGATCCTCCAGCAAAAGTCTCCCCTAAGCTTTCAATGGTAATGTAGCAGCATCATTAGCCCACACCCCCAATAGTCCCAGATTATAATCCCACAGGGTTTTACACCTTGTTTCTTAATTAGTAGCACCAATACTTGTTTCCATTCTATTAGCAGCAGTCCTTTTTCCCAAATATCATTACAACAAAACCACAATAGAATCTTAAGGCTCCCTTCTGACAAGTGTTCAATCTTTACCTGGAGCTGTATTTTTCTTGTTTCTAATGGCTGCAATAAGCTCCTACGCACTAAACTTTTTGTTTAACATATCATCACTATAGCCCCTCCAGCCTTATAATAGATCACTGTTATCCTCAATAAACCTCCCCCCCCCCCCAAAGAAAAAAAACGCGTTGTTTTGATTCATATCACTATTGACCTTTTGGGATTCTTTTGCTAAAGTGTCTGCCTTTCCTAAATTGAAGACCTCAGTTTCATTGCTTACAGTAAAACCAGATAGATATTTACTTTTACTTTGAAATCCATTCACTTTGAATTTGTTTATATATTTCTGAAAGCTTTGAATCTTTGTTCAATTTCCCACAGAAACTTCTCCAGCTTTCCTTTTTCAGCTTTTTGATAATCATTTGTGACACTGCCTTACATCTTTTATAATTCATTAACTTTTTACTATTCATTGAGTTTTTTGCTTGCTTGTATGCCCTATTTCCTTCCTTGATTGCTAATTTGCAGTCCTCATTCCACCAGAGTACCAGATTTCTAAGCTGGGAGCAGCTCTATACAAACAATTCATTTTCTACATTCATTAGTACCTTCTAAAATTTACAATAGTATGATATTTCAGTACTCAAGAAATGGTACCAGGGGCAGGCATACAGGAATGATTCTCTAGTCAGATGGCCAGTAGGGTGGTGGCCCTGCCTCTCAAAGGAAGTAAGATGCCTAGGTCCTAGTCAGAGGGAGGCACCTATCTCCACTTGGGATGCACAGCTGTGAGCCCTCTCCCAAAGCTGGGTGCCTAAGCCAGACCTTTCTTGTGAAAAACTATGGGGAGATAGTGGTGATGCCACTTCCTTATATCTAGTATCCCAGTGGTTAGAGCACTCATCCAAAACCTGGATTCCAATCTCTGCTCCAGAACAGGGAGGGGTTTGAACCTAGGTCACCCACATCCTGGATGAGTGCGCTAACCACTGGGTATTCTAGCGAGTGGGCTAAGGTGTGGGTTCCAATTCCTCCTCTGCCTTTTATGCAGGTTAGATGTACTTTCAGCATGTCTACTGACTTGGGCCCCCCAGGTGACACAAGCAGGGGAATCCCTAGTTTATGAATCCCGCCAGGGTTTATGAGTTAGGCTCCGAGCAGCTTGGTGTTGTCAGGATTTAGGGACTTTGACCATCCCCATTGGCAGAAATTGGCAGCTATAAGACTTCAGCAGTGGAAACTTAGGCACCTGCTGGGTTAGACAGCAGCTGAGCAAAGGTTTTGTGAATGCCAGTAGTACAGAGGCACAACTAGAATTTTCCTAAGAAGCGGGTTTTTCTCCCAGGTTACCTACCATCATATCCTAACCAAGTCACAATCTCTCCTTCTGGAGCAGGCCCGGGAGCAAAAGAGGAGGTGGCAGCGTGAGAAGATGGAGCCCTCACCCCACTCCAGGCTTTCTCTCCTCCCCTCACATGAAAGAGACTGGGATCGCCCTGTCCCCCCAATCATTTTGCCCCAGAATGGCACCTAAATGTGTGACTTAGCAGCCTAAACGGGCGGTTAGGTGTCCTGTGAATCTAACCCCAGATCTCTAATACAGAAACCTCTTTTAACTTGCAATGTATATATTTAAAAAAAGAAGCAGGCAGAATATTTTCTACCAAGTGCACTAAATTCCCATCTGCTCATCTTTTAGTGTCAGTGAACAATGTAAAAAAAGTTGCATCTGGACAGTGTTCTTTTAGGACAGTCCTCAGCTTGCCTTGCTATGAGGATATAAATAATCTGTTGAATTCAAATCTCTCTCTCCTTTTGAATTAAACATGAGTGTTCTCCCTAACACAAAGAAAGTAGTCTCTCAGCAATAACAAACAACCTAGCAAAAAATCATCCCAACCCCATTTCTCCCAACAGCTTCCAATCCCCATCTCCCTACCACAGTTCCCAATAAAAAGAAGAACAGGAGTACTTGTGGCACCTTCGGATGCATAAGATAGAAGTGGGCTGTAGTCCACGAAAGCTTATGCTCTAATAAATTTGTTAGTCTCTAAGGTGCCACAAGTACTCCTGTTCTTCTTTTTGCGGATACAGACTAAAACAGTTCCCAATGGTTTCTTTGGTCAACCAGTCCCAGCCTCCCGCTTCCCCTGGCTCCCAGTGCCAGCCTCCCATCCCAGCCTTCCTACCTAGCCAGTCCTAGCCTCCCTACCTCACCTAAGTCCCAGTCTCCTTGCCCAGCCAGTACCAGTCTCTGCCTCCCAGGTTCCTTGTGCCAATATATACCCCACGCCATCCTCTGCAATGTCCTCGACTTAGCTTTTGTCCACTCTGAATTTGAATCAGACCTTTTCCTTCTCCACACTGTCTGGGGGTCACCATTGCAAGCCCAGGAGAGATAGGCTCCCTGCTCTCACTACCAGTGCTTGGCCCCACCTTGGCCTGGAGCATCTGTGAGCAGCCATTACTGAGACAGTCTTTCTGAGCCCCTTAGCTCTGGGCTGGCGCATGAGTAGTCACTCAGTTGGAATGGCGTATGCTCAGTCCAGTCACAGGTAGGAGTTGTGAGGGGATGGAGGAGGCTCAGTCGCTCTGTGGGGATGGTACATGCAGAGTCTGGTCAGCACTAGGAGCTGTGAGGGGATAAGTCAGGGGTCGGCAACCTTTCAGAAGTGGTGTGCCAAGTCTTCATTTATTCACTCTAATTTAATGTTTCGTGTGCCAGTAATACATTTTGACATTTTCAGAAGGTCTCTTTCTCTAAGTCTATAATATATAACTAAATTATTGTTGTATGTAAAGTAAATAAGGCTTTAAAATGTTTAAGAAGCTTCATTTAAAATTAAATTAAAATGCAGAGCCCCCCGGACTGGTGGTCAGGACCCAGGCAGTGTGAGTGCCACTTAAAATCAGCTCGCGTGCCGCCTTCGGCACACGTGCCATAGGTTGCCTACCCCTGGGATAGAGGATGCTCACTGCAGATAGAATCTGGGGGATTTGAGCTGTTAAGCTCTATCAAGTCTCTACAGAGAATGTGTGAACTGTGATTTTTCAAAGGTTTATAACCTGGAGTTCAGACTCAAAAGGTAAGTCCAGAGTAACTTTACAGAGCGGCATTACTGTGGATTTACCTGGAAGTAACTGAGACTAGAATCTAGCCCCTAGTGACCACCATACTTTGGACTTTTGTATTTTCTCTGACTTTGCAACACACACCTGGTATTGTTAAATCTGTGCCAGAATTGTAACATACTTACTTTAGGCCGAGTGTCAACAACATATATGAAATTACTTCCTGGATTTGCCTTTCTGATGGCCTGTAACATCTGTTCATCCTCAAGGCACCGAGCACTGAAACCAGACAAGGGCTGGCTGCTCCTGCAGATTGAAGCCTGCATTAAAACAAATAACATCCCCCCCTTGTGTTTAATGTGCCTTAATAATTTACTATACAAAGTTATTTACAAAACAGATCACTAGGAAATGAACAAAATAGCGCCATTACATGTTCAATTACCAGGAAGAGTAGAGCAATATTATTAATTAAATGTAGCTGATGTGACAAAGTTCCGCCTCTATCTTGGTGGATCCTGCGCTTATTGGCGGATATTCTTGCCTCAGAGATTCACCATGTGGGTTGGGGAACAGCCCAGAGACCTTCCCCTCTGGAAGAACCCACAGTCCAGGTCAATTGGGAGGTTTGGGGGGAACCCGGGCCCACCCTCTACTCCGGGTTCCAGCCCAGGGCCCTGTGGACTGCAGCTGTCTATAGTGCCTCCTGTAACAGCTGCATGAGAGCTACAACTCCCTGGGCTACTTCCCCATGGCCTCCTCCAAACACCTTCCTTATTCTCACCACAGGACCTTCCTCCTGGTGTCTGATAACGCTTGTGCTCCTCAGTCCTCCAGCAGCACACCCTCTCCCTCTCTCTCAGCTCCTTGCACCTCTTGCTCCCAGCTCCTCACACTCGCACCACAAACTGAAGTGAGCTCCTTTTTAAAACCCAGGTGCCCTGATTAGCCTGCCTTAATTGATTCTAGAAGCTTCTTCTTAATTGGCTCCAGGTGTCCTAATTAGCCTGCCTGCCTTAACTGGTTCTAGCAGGTTCCTGATTACTCTAGTACAGCCCCTGCCGGTCACTCAGGGAACAGAAAACTACTCATCCAGTGACCAGCATATTTGCCCTCTACCAGACTCCTGTACCCCACTGGTCTGGGTCTGTCACATATCCCTTCCCCCTGCTCAACGCCAAGGGGTTGGGCAGCTTGGGACGCCAGACAGTGCACACGTGACAAGCCATCGGCGTTGCCATGACGGCTCCCTGCTCTGTGTTGCACATGGAACTGGAAAGGTTGGACAGATAAGAACCATCTGGTCACCCTTGTTTTCTTCTCCTTGTTCCGCTGCATCCATTGAAGAGGGGCATGGTCGGTCACGAGGACAAATCTGACCCGAGCAGGTAGTAGCGCAATGTTTCCATGGCCCATTTTACAGCGAGGCATTCTCTCTCCACCACTGCATATTTTTGTTCCCTTGGAAGGAGTTTCCGACTGAGGTATAGAATTGGGTGTTCCTCCTCCCTGACCATCTGTGATAGAACGGCCCCCAACCCTACTTCCGATGCATCCGTCTGCAAGATAAACTCCTTGGTGAAATCAGGGGCTATCAGTACGGGGTTACTGCAGAGGGCAGTCCGTAGGTCTGTGAATGCTTCCTCTGCTGTGTCAGACCATCTCACCAGATCAGGTCCACGGGCTTTCACTAGGTCTGTCAGGGGGCTTGCCCTTGTGGCAAAGTGGGGGATAAATCGTCGGTAATATCCCACCACACCTAGGAACGCCCGGACTTGTTTCTTGCGACTTGGTCAGGGCCAATTTTGGATGGCCTCTAACTTGTTCACTTGGGGTTTTACCAAACCTTTTCCCACAATGTAGCCAAGATATTTGACCTCTGTAAACCCTACAGCGCACTTGGCAGGGTTTGCTGTAAGGCCAGCTCGCCTGAAGGTATCGAGGACTGCCTCCATCTTCTCCAGGTGGGTTTCCCAGTCTGGGGTATGAATGACCACATCGTCCAAGTAGGCAGCAGCATAACTGTTATGCGGGCGTAATAGCTTGTCCATGAGGCGCTGGAAGGTAGCTGGGGCCTCATGTAGTCCAAAAGGGAGGACAGTATATTGAAAAAGACCCTCTGGTGTAGAGAATGCAGTCTTTTCCTTTGCGTCTTCTGCAAGGGGAATCTGCCAGTACCCCTTTGTCAAGTCTAGGAAGTCAAGTACCGGGCATTACCCAGACGGTCCACTAACTCATCTATGCAAGGTATGGGGTACGCGTCGAACTGGGATACTTCGTTTAGTCGCCGGAAGTTGTTGCAAAATCTTGTGGTGCCATCAAGTTTGTGCACCAGCATGATTGGGCTGGACCACTGACAGTGGGATTCTTCGATGATCCCCAACTCCAGCATTTTTTTTTTTACTTCTGCTTTTATTTCCTCCCTTTTTGCCGCTGCGATAGGGCCTCATTGTTACTCTGGCCCCAGGGTTCGTGACGATGTGGTGATATGTCTCGGTTGTTCAACCCAGTTTTATCGAGAACACATCTTGGTTCCGGAAGATCATCTCAGACACCTCATTCTTCTGGTCTGGTGTTAAATCGGGAGACACTCTCACCTGTTTGGAAGGCTTGTTTTCCTGGGTTAGGTCTTTTGGGACCGTTGTGCATGCCTCTTGTGCATGCCAGGGTTTCAGAAGGTTAACGTGATAAATCTGTTCTTGTTTTCTGCGTCCTGGCTGCCGCACCTTGTAGGTTACTTCCCCTCATAGGGGGAAGTACTTCAACCACCTCATAGGGCCCCTGCCATTGGGCCAGAAGCTTGCTTTCTGCCGTGGGTACCAACACCATAACCCAATCCCCTGGTTGGAACTGTCGCACTTTTGCCTGGCGATTGTAATGGGTTCACTGGGCCTCCTATGCCTTCTCCAAATGTTCCTGTACAATATGGGTAACCCGGGCTATCTGGTCTCGCATCTGCATTACATGCTCTATTATATTTCTCCCCTCATTGGGTTCCTCTTCCCAGATCTCTTTGGCGATATCTAGTATGCCACGGGGGTGACGCCCGTATAATAACTCAAAGGGGGAAAACCCAGTTGAGGCCTGTGGTACCTCCCGGATAGTGAACATAAGGTAGGGTAGTAGGGTGTCCCAATCCTTCCCGTCCCGACTTACCACCTTCCTTATCATAGCCTTGAGGGTTCGGTTAAACCTTTCTACCAACCCATCAGTCTGCGGATGGTAGACCGAAGTTCTCAAGGTATGTATATGGAGCAGCGTACAGAGGTCCTTCATTAGCTTCGACATAAATGGGGTTCCTTGGTCGGTTAATATCTCCTTTGGTAGCCCCATTCGGGCAAAGATCCCCACCAGCTTTTTGGCTATAGTTTTAGAGGCCATGTTCCGCAGGGAGACGGCTTCTGGGTAGCGAGTAGGATAGTCCAAAACAACAAGTATATATTGGTGGCCCCGAGCCGTCTTCTCCAGTGGTCCCACTAGGTCCATGGCTATTCGCTCGAAGGGGACCTCTATGATGGGAAGGGGTACTAAAGGTGCTCTCAAGTGGACCGGGACTACGCAGCTGACACTCCAGGCAGGAGGCACAGTACCTCCACACTTCTTCATGTACTCCGGGCCAGAAGAACCGTCGTAGGACTCGTGCCAGGGTCTTCTCTACACCCAAATGCCCCCCAAAAAGATGACTATGAGCCAGACTTAATACAGCGTTCTGGTGTTTTTGAGGTACTAGGATCTGCTGTACCTTCTGCCCCTGTACTGTTGCAACCCGGTATAAGAGATCCTTCTTCATTATGAAGTAGGGTCCTGGTCCCTGGGTTTTTCCTTCCATGGGGACCCCATCTATTTCAGTCACCTCCTTCCTAATGTTGTCATACCTTGGGTCTTCTGCCTGGTCCCATCCAAAATTTCCTCTCCCGGGGCTAATCTGCCCAAGATCTAGGGGCCCAGTCTACTGGTTCAGAAGCATTAGGGTGGAGGTCAGACTCAGGTGCTTCTCCCTCCTGCGTGGCCTCCTTTTCAGCTGCGCGGGTCCGCCTACCTACAAGAGCGACCCTCTGGCTTTGGGTCAGTATTCGGGTTCCCAAGGCCTTAGCTGCCCTTCTTTCCCTTTTTGTCTTTCTACCCTGTCTGGGAGTGGAGAACAAATCTGGGGATGCCTCACCAATTTTAGGGTCTCCATATTTCTCCAATCCCCCTACTGGGAGTAAGTTTCCAAACCCTGGGAAGTCCCTCCCTATGAGCTCCGGGTATGGGAGTTTAGGGACTACACCTGCTGCTATCTCAGTAGTGTTCCCTTGGATCTCGATTTTTACTGGGATGGTGGGGTAGTAACTAACTGTCCCATGGACACATGTTATCCCCGGACGTTTAGCCTGCAGCAGCTGACTACGCTTCACGAGCTTCCCTGAGATAAGCGTGATAGCACTCCCGGAATCAACCAGTGCCGTGGTCCCTATCCCATTTAGTTTCACTGGTCTGGCATACATATGTGGGGTTAGTGAGACCCCCACAAGGTGGATTAGGGAGCATGGATCTGCCCAGTTCCCCAGGTTACACTGCATAGGCTCCTCAGCATTGGGACACTGCGCAGCTATGTGTCCCCACTCCCCGCAGGCATAACATCTATATGGAGCTCTAGGCGTTCCCCGGTCTCTTGGTTTGGGCAGTCTAACATCAGGATCCTCTTCTCCCTCAGTGCTCCGACTCTTTGTGGCCTCTAATGGGCCTTCAGCCTCTCTCTTTTTCCATCTGGGCCCTCCTGGTGGCCCAGTCACCCGAACTTTAGGGCTTGGTGCTGCTAGTTTAACCCGGGGTGCCTCTTCCTTAACTGGTCGGGTCAGGTCCCTCGCTGTCCTTTGCCTCTCTACCAGGGTGACAATTTCGTCATAGGTGAAGGGTTCGTTCTGGCTTACCCAGGCACGAAGGTCTGGTGGTAGTCCCCTCATGTATCGGTCGATGACCAGAACCACTAGTATCTCTTCCGGACTCCGGGACTCTGTTTGCAACCACTTTCGTGTGAGATGGATGAGGTCATACAATTGGGACCGCGGGGTTTTGTCTTCCTGATACCTCCAACCGTGATACTGCTGGGCCCGCACTGCTGTCGTTACCCCAGATCTGGCCAGGATCTCTGCTTTCAGCTGGGTAGTCTGCCGATGCCTCTTCAGGCAGATCATGGTAGGCCTTCTGGGCCTCCCCACACAGGAATGGGGCAAGGATGCCAGATCACTGATCTCGAGGCCAGCCCTCCCGTAGGGCTGTCCTCTCAAAGGCCAGAAAGTATGCCTCTACATCATCCTCCCGTGTCATTTTCTGCAGCCAATGGCTGGCCCCTATGAGCCGCGTCCCATCACGGCCACGATTCAGCTCTGTAAGGGACTTTACCTGGTTTACCAGTTCCCGCCCGCAACATAGCTCGGTCTTGAGCAGCCTGGTCCATCAGCAGGCGATTAGTCTCTTGCTGCAGCCGCACTGCCTCCTGTTGGGTGGCTGCCTGGACACGGGTAGCCTCCTGCTGGGCCGCCGTAGCTTGTATCAGCGCCCGCACTACGTCATCCATTGTGGTGAAAAAAAAAAAAAACCCTCTCCCTTTTTTGTTTGTTTGTTGTTGTTTTGTTTGTTTTTTGTTTTTTTAAATCATCCTCCTTCTTCCGCCGCACTATTCACCCCAAGATCCCACTCCTGACACCAGTGTGACAAAGTTCCTCCTCTATCTTGGTGGGTCCTGCGCTTATTGGCAGATTTTCTTGCCTCAGAGATTCACCATGTGGGTTGGGGAACAGCCCAGAGACCTTCCCCTCTGGAAGAACCCACAGTCCAGGTCAATTGGGAGGTTTGGGGGAAACCTGGGCCCGCCCTCTACTCCGGGTTCCAGCCCAGGGCCCTGTGGACTGCAGCTGTCTATAGTGCCTCCTGTAACAGCTGCATGAGAGCTACAACTCCCTGGGCTACTTCCCCATGGCCTCCTCCAAACACCTTCCTTATTCTCACCACAGGACCTTCCTCCTGGTGTCTGAGCTTGTGCTCCTCAGTCCTCCAGCAGCACACCCTCTCCCTCTCTCTCAGCTCCTTGCACCTCTTGCTCCCAGCTCCTCACACTTGCACCACAAACTGAAGTGAGCTCCTTTTTAAAACCCAGGTGCCCTGATTAGCCTGCCTTAATTGATTCTAGAAGCTTCTTCTTAATTGGCTCCAGGTGTCCTAATTAGCCTGCCTGCCTTAACTGGTTCTAGCAGGTTCCTGATTACTCTAGTACAGCCCCTGCTCCGGTCACTCAGGGAACAGAAAACTACTCATCCAGTGACCAGTATCTTTGCCCTCTACCAGACTCCTGTACCCCACTGGTCTGGGTCTGTCACACTGAATATTAATAATTTAATGTTGTTGTCTCTGTCAGCACCCCTGTATTCACACCCTACATATTACTGCAATGATTTCTGTACAGAATATGCCTTGTGAAATACCATTTGAAAACCAATAACATTCTGGTCAATAGTATCATTGTAAAATATATGAAACAATGCTGTATGTGAAATTATGGATGCTCACTGATATTATGCTTTAAAGTCTGTGACTAAAAGGTGTTTAAACCACGCATGTCAGGAGGAATTGATAAACGGGTTTGTCCAGACAATGGAAAGAGTCCAACACCTCAAACCAGGTGTGGCCAAATTCAATGGGCTATTCATTTGTATTGGAGGTTGCATCAAGAAGAGATAATTTGCAGAATAGCAACCACCAGCAGGATCAGGGAACTACATGCTTATGGGGTAACTGTTGGTGTCCAGGCTGTGAGCTACAGCAGCAGAGCATTTAAGGCACCAGGGTTACAGGCCAGGTGGTCTCACACCCTCTCACCCCAAAACACAGGTCCAAACTTACATTATTATCCTTGCAGTAGTAGGAAAGGGCTGGGAAACGTCTTCTGCTCCGGAATTTAGAGCTCCCCACAATGATGTGTGCAGTTGTAGATTCTGGTACGTACACTTCAGTAGGGTATGAATCACAGACCTGCCAAAGGAAACTGTTTGTTTGCTTACTTTGTCTATTCAAATAGAACTTAGCATAAATGTTAACTTTAATCATCACCATTACAAAAACAAAATCCCAATTACACACCACCCTCATTCTGAGGATCCTAAAGTGTTTCAAACATTAATTATGCCCCTGTGACATTAATTATGCCCCTGTCCCCTTAATAGAAGAGGGGCCTCGGAGTTAACCCTCCCCCATCACATGGCACGGTCCTTTAATATTTTGGAAGGCCTGATATATACAAGGACCAAGCAGATACAGGTAGAAAGAAAGTGGTTTGGAAATAAGGAGTGTTTGGAAGGAAATCCCATTACTGTTTCTTTAAGGGCCTAGGACCAGGAGCCTTGCAGAGTGGACGGCGCAAGGCTCTCTTCTCTCTCAGCCAACTAGGATGAGCTTTAGGAAGGGGACTAGTATATCTGCTGTCTCCTCCTTCGTAGCAAGGGAGACACCACTAAGAAGAGGTTGTCTGCTGAATCCTCTGAGTATTGACTGGGGGAAAGGAGGCTAGTTGAAAGAGAAGCTAGCTGAGGCCCTACAGCTTGTTTAAATCAAATCCCTGACTCTAAGAAGAGGGGCTCCTGTTTTAAGGAGGAGAAACCAGAAAGATTGTTTGAAGTACAACCCCATCTCTAGAAAGAGGTTGGGCTTCAGTCTTAAGGAGAGAGAAGTTGGCTGTCTGCAGTTCAACCTAGCTGCTGCCAAAGAAACTGGGTAGGGCCTTAAGGAAGCTTGTCAGCAGCAGGCTGGGAAAAAGACACAAAGAGACAAAACTCCAGGGTGGAAGTAATGGAGGCTGTAGGCCAGAGAGAGAGGTGGATAAATATCGGGGGAAAGAGGAGGAGCTCAGGGAAGTGGCAAAAGATTGGCAGGAGTGGTCCTTAGCTGCCTAACACAGGGTTCCTGGGCTGGAACCAAGAGGAGAAGGTGGGCCTCGGTTCTCCTTCCCCAGCAATAGGGAAGGTACAAGTCTTGGGACTGAAAGATGCAAAGACAGCTGACTAATAGCTGGAGCTGGGGGCCGTGGGCCTGGCATAAAGATTCTGGATTTTCTGTTTGAACTTTTCTGTTACCCCAGAAGGAGACTGAACTGAAAGATGACCAGGCAGGAGGGCCCGGCCATGGAAGCTGCAGACTACTGCAGAACCAGAACAGTGAAAAAGGCAGTACAAGAACAAAAGAAGGCCTGCAATGCCATGTTCTGGCATGAGGCGGTGCGATGATGGTGTGTTCACCATGTGACAGACTGTCACAGGACCTCTAGGAGATAGGAAATTATTATTATCATTATCCCAATTTTACAGATGGTAAAATTGAAACAGAAAAAGGTGGAGTGCTATATATTCATGTATCCAATAACTTTTTCAGTACACAGGATGAACAGGGGTTCTGGGAATGAATCAGGATTGTGTAGTAAAGAAGGGTATTGTCTGTAGGACCACGTCTCATCAGTTGCAGAATTTGGAAGGTGTGCAAGGAAATTGTCTTTTCTCTTCCCGGTTGACTCATGGTTATGCAGTTGAATGCTGTCCTGAGGAATCTGGCCTCTGCCACAGAGTTCCTAGGTGATGCTGGGCAAGCCACTTAAACTGAAGTGTTCAGTCAGTGACTAACTGTATGTTCTTCATTTTTGGGTGCCCAACATGAGACACCTGAGATGAGATTTGCAGAAGTGCTAAGTGCTCACAGCTGCAGCTGAAGTCACCAGGAGCTGTACTTTGAATATAAAAAGTGCAATCAAAATGCTAAATTCTCTAGAAAATCAGTTCCTTAGCATCTCTAATTGGGCATCCAAAATTGATGGACACTTGACAACTTTGGGTCTAAATCTCTCTGTACTTCAGTTCTCCAGCTGTAAAATGGGGATAAAAATACCAACTACTCTCACAGGGGTGCTAAGATTAATTAATAGTTGTGAAGCATTCTGATAGTATGATGAGCACCACAGAAACACCCAAGAGGATATTAATAACTGTATATTCAGTGCTGGGTTTGGATATTGTGTGGTTAAGATCTGGGGGCACAAGCTGACTGAGGAGAAAAAGAAATATTTAATAACTACTCATTCCCTGACAATAGCTCAGTGGTTTGAGCATTGGCCTATGGAAAAAATGTGATCATGTAATTAGACACATAAGGGAGGCTGACCTGAGGTTACACATGCTACCTTAATTCTGGCATTTCCTAATGTGTGAGGGCTTGACTTTGCAACCTTAATGTTCTTGTAAGGTATTTCTTTTGGATGCTATTTTAATAGAGTTCCCTTTTCAGTGTTGGAAGATAGCACTGAATTCTTGTAATTCTTTACCATTGTCACATGAGAAATTGGTTTTGCACCAATAAAGACTGGCTCCAGTGGAGTTATTTTTGATTAAGTGAGATCAGATTTAGGCATGTTTCAGGGACATGAAAAAAATGTGACTGATTTTTATGTATGTATATATGAAAAACATTTCTTTATTTATAATGGGTATTACTTTATATTAAATAATAAAAATAACTACTTTGTCTCTTCCTTCTGTGTAGTCTTTCCTCCTTTTTCTCCCTTATCCTGCCTTCATTACCCGTTTCTTCCCTTCTACGATCCATTTAGATCAAATGTTTTCAGTGCTTTTGGTGTCTAATTTCCCTTGTTTTTCTATAATATTTCATGATTCATCCTTCCTTCTGTAGCTCATTCTGATCCCTTACATTTACGGCTGTGTCGCATTAACCCCTACATTTTCCCTAAACCAGAAGTTTTCAACCTCTTCCTTACCAGGTCCAACCTGTTTCTCTCTCCTTCTCCCTTATCATTTAGGAAATGAAGGGTTGACACAACCCCTGATACCTGTTTGCAACACCATCCCCATCCCCAGGGCTGGTTGTAATCCCCAGGTTGAGAGCCCCTGCCCTAAATTAAGTCTTCTATCATACTATTTCCACAATTCTATAATAAATGCAAACTTTTTATATTAGAAACAAAAGAAAACAATTAACTTCTGGCAGAACATACAGTCCCCTCTGAGGAGGTCTCAAAACCCCAAGTGATCTTGTATAGCATGTGTGCGCTCCAATGGCAAGGCACAATGGGAGTGAGCTGATGTGTATGGACAGGCTGACTTCAGAACTGGTTTAGGCTGTTATCTCTTTCCATTAATGTTACTTCACCACATTTTTGAAGTCTGACTCAAACAAATGTAGGCCAGGATAGGAACATCAACTAGCTAGGTAGAAAGGAGTGGAATTAAGATTTGTGACTTCTCAGACCATTGTGATAATATTCCATCACAAACAATCCTCAGCAGCACTGCACGTAATTTCATGAACAAGGTAAGAAAGTGTTAAATTCATTCTTTCAAACTAATGGCTTGTGTAACTATTAGGTAGAAAAAAAAAATTTTTAAATACTCACTACCCCCAATTCAGCAAATCATTCATATGCTTAACTATGCATGTGCTTAAAATTATTTTGACAAGTCACTTTATCTCCTTGTACAGTAACTCCTCACTTAACGTTGTAGTTATGTTCCTGAAAAATGCGACTTTAAGCGAAACGATGTTAAGCAAATCCAATTTCCCCATAAGAATTAATGTAAATGGGGGGTTAGGTTCCAGGGAATTTTTTTTCATCAGACAAAAGACTATATTATATATATACATACACACAGTATAAGTTTTAAACAAACAATTTAATACTGGTACACGATGATGATTGTGAAGCTTGGTGGAGGAGTCAGAGGGTGGGATATTTCCCAGGAAATGCCTTACTGCTAAATGATGAACTAGCAATTGGCTGAGCCCTCAAGGGTTAACTCTCACACTCTACAAGGCAGCAGGAATGGAGGGAGGGGAGAGAGCATCGGAGACAGAGACACACACTGTGTGTGTGTGAGAGAGAGAGATGCGCATTTCCCCTTTAAGTACACTGCCTTGTTAATTAGATCAGCTTGCTGAGACCGCAGCTGCTGCTGCCAGCAAGCTCCCTCTGTCCTGAGCCCTGTTGTGTGTCCCCCCTGCTCTATGGAAGATGGGGTAAGTGGGGTGCAGGAGCAGGGGGGAGAGGGACACCCTGACATTAGCCCCCTTCTTCCTCCCTTCCCCTCCCCCCGCCAGCATAGCAAGCAGGAGTCTCGGGGAGCAGCTCCAAGGCAGAGAGCAGGAGCAGCACATGGCAGTGGGGGAAGGGACAGCTACAATTGCTAGCCTGCTGGGCAGTTGCTGCACAGGGAACTTAGGGGAGCGGGGAGCTGATAGGGGGGCTACTGGTCCACCCTGGTTCCAAGCCCCCATCTGCAAGCAGTGGACAAAACAGGCGGCTGCCAAATGACGTTAAAAGGGAGCATTGCACAATTTTAAATGAGCATGTTCCCTAATTGATCAGCAACGTAACAACGAAACGTTAACCGGGACGACTTTAAGTGAGGAGTTACTGTACTTCCATTCCACATGGGTAAAACAGAGATAATGAGTCCTTTCTCCCACTCTGTCTAACGTCTTTGGGACAGGGACTGTCTCTTAGGATGCTATGTACAGCACTTAACACCACGAGGCCCCTGCCTTGGTTAGGGTCTCTAAGATCTACTGTAATACAAATTATAATTACACACTTGGTAGTCTCGATTTACATCACTGATCTGCCAATAGTTATTTGGAACACCCATCCGATGATATTCTTCATTGAGGCTCACAAGCTTCCATCCTTGTTCTCGCTCTTCTTTATCTAACTTTGGGTTGAATGAGAAGCAGTAGAGCTCTTCATATTTCACTGAAAGAGAAAAAAAGAGGCAATAAGACAGGACAGTAAATCTGAACTGAGATCAAAGTCTCCAAAAACAAAGCTGGTATGTTATTCTCTGGGATGTTATTCATCTGTATGGGATGTTATTCTCTGTTATTCCCATTCAGAATCGTATGTTTTGCTATGCGAAAGCCCACATACCAGCATCTAATCACATAGAAGCTTACTTTGAAAGTAGTAGGCTATTCTGCTGTTTGTGGCCTTTTTCCCCTTTTTGTACAGGCCTGTATTATTGATCCTACTTAAAATATAGGAGGAGGAGCGAGGGCATGGCAGACTCAGGGGAGGAGGTGGGAAGGGGTGGAGTGGGGGCAGGTCCTGTGGCAGAGCCTGGGGCTGAGCAGTGAGCACCCCCAGCACATTGGAAAATTGGCTCCTGTAGCTCCAGTCCCGGAGTCAGAGCCTATACAAGGAGCTGCATATTAACTTCTGAAGAGCTGCACGTGGCTCCGGAGCCACAGGTTGGCCACCCCTGCTCTAACACATCACAAGTGCATGTTTCATCCTCTCACTGTATGGTCCTTATAGATTTTGGATCAAAGATTTTAGTATATAAACAAAATAAAGTACACTGAATTCTGGTAAACTGAGTCACATCTGTTGTCAAAACGTCACCATTTGATAAATCTGTTTCAGACTGTAACTGTCTTGAAATCAAACAGGTTTAAATACAACCCTTGGTTACTTCTATTTTATGTCCTTGATAAGCAGAATAGAGAACAGGAACTTTTTATGTATGGCTTTAATAAAAATGGTTTTCATTTTAAACTTCCATCCTCTTCTGCAGAAAGCATCTACTTTGAACTTCCATTATAGGTGATTTTTTTTAGATTTAACAGAGAAATAAGGACTAGTTTTAAGTTCCCATTAAATATATAGCATATGGAATCTCGGGGAAAAAACAAAGCTAAACACATCTCTGACGTCTAATGACATGATGGTTTCCATTAATTAAAAAGCTTGTGTGGTTTGTAATGTTATCACAGTTCCTTGGGGAACTCAGTTCCCTCTTTAGAAACAATTATTAACAAATATGAGGACAGAAAGGAAGAAAAGTTCCCTTGTTAAATCTTTATGACCCAGGCACTGAGCTCAAGATCAGCAAAGTCATTATTTAAAGAAAGGGAGAAGAAAGATCACTGAAACAGTGTGATAGATCAAACTTCATTCTGTGTTTTTTGTTATGGCAAAGCCTCATTTGCTTATGTCTCATTTGCTTATGTACAACTGTGTATAATTGTTAAGTTTAACCTGAAAAAAGTAACTTCAAATAAAAAATTTGGCTGAAATCCTGACATTTATTTTGCACCCCAGTTGCCAAAGTATGCATTAAATTAGCTGAATAAAACTACACTTCAGATATTTCCTTTCCATTGTACCTGCTCACAAAACTAAGTGGAAACTTTCACAACTATATCAAATTATAATATATATGTCTTGCTGGTATGTAAATCTAGCCTGCCTATCATCTCAGGTTTTAATATCATATGATGGTACATAAAGGTTTTACAAATGCATCAATTGTGCCTTAAAGTTTAGTTAACATATACCCTCTATAATATTTAGGGCCTGATACAAACACAGTATTATAGTCATTGAGCCAAATTCTGCTGTTGTACAACTTCAAATGTTACTGTGACACAAAGTAGCCTAAGCTAAAGGGCCAAATTCTGCTTTCAGTTGTACCTGTGCATGCTCCATTGGAAGTTGACAGGTACAACTGAAAGTAGAATTGGACCCTTTAGTTTGGTTAGGCCCAGGGCTGGCTCCAGGCACCAGCTTAGCAAGCAGGTGCTTGGGGTGGCCAAGGGGAAGGGGCGGCACGTCCGGCTCTTTGGCGGCAATTTGGCGGCGGGTCCCTCGGTCCCTCTCGGAGGGAAGGACCTGCCGCCGAATTGCCGCCAAAGAAGTGGCGTGGCTGGGCTACTGCTGATCGTGATCATGGCTTTTTTTTTTTTTTTTTCCTCCCCGCCGCTTGGGATGGCAAAAATCCTGGAGCCAGCCCTGGTTAGGCCACCTTATGTCACAAACTGTTACAATGCATTACACAATATCACGACAGAAGATGGGATCTTACAGTTTCAGGTATGGTATAATGCAGGAAAAAAGGCAAGTGGGAGAGGGAAAATAGAACCTGACTCAGCCAGAGTTCCTCCTAGGGAGGACAAGCAGTCCACAACTGTACAGCAATTATATTACCCTTCAAGAGGGTGCAGCACTCTGGCAGACAGAAACAGGGGATAGAAAAGTTGCAACCACCAGTATTGGTAGGCCAAATCCCGCTCACTTTACAATCAATCCTATTAACTTCATGTGAGTAAGATTCCCATCCCCCCCACAGTGTCAATGGCAGATGCTTTACTGCTAGAGGCAAAACATGATGCTGCCCTGCAGCAGTGCCACCCACCTGGTTCAACTGGTGGAAAACGTGACTGGATCCGCAGAGCACGGGATAGCCTCAGAAGGAAAGGGGTGGGGCAGTCCTTGCAAGGGTAGGCCTCTAATCCCCACAGGCACTGCCACCCATTGGCCAGCCAGAGGGAGATAGGAGCCAATTGACTCCCTGTCCTCTCCCCATTAATTTAAATCCTTGCCCAGGATTTTTCATGCCTCTTGTTCCATTTTAGTTGATCCCAACCTCCCCTTCTGTAGTTATAATGTAAGGACTGTGTTTTTAGGATACTGTGGGTCTGACCAATTCCCTGTTTTAAAGGTCAGGAAATATTTTTCCCCATTAGGAAAAAATTGGCAGAAGCCTGGTAGGTTTTTTTTGGCTTCATGACAGCATCATGGAAGGGCAGTTAGGTTCAATAGGAATAGGATTTAGAAGTCTCATCTCAGTAATTTGTAAGAATATTTTATTCAACACAACTTATGGACAGTGCCCAGGGCAAATAAAAGGTCAAAAGGGCCTTTGCCCAGAAATAAAAGACTGGGATTTGACTGTACATCTTATGTCTGTGGGAGAAGGCGAAAGAGACCTTAAGTCTTTTCAGACAGAGGTCCCTCTTTGGTACGGTCTGTCTTTCTCCTTCACAGGAGAGAGGTTTCAGCAGAATGAGCTAAATCCAAGGTGAAGGCTGAGGAATGTCTGCCCTGAGTTATGGATATATGATAGAAGGCCTATAAATCCCACACTAGACTCACTTAAATGAGGGAGATAGGGTAGATAAACTTAATACTGGGGAGGGACACTAATAGAGTTGTGGCCTGCCACTTAAATCCATTCTTTTGTTTGTTCTCATTCACGTATGTGTCCTGCTCAACTTGCTTCTGCTATGCTACCAGTGGATCTGCCCAACAGGCATCTTCTCAAAAGCATTCCTGGCCACATTTGTTCTTCACTGGGGCATTCCTTAGTACTGCAATGCCAGGGTCAAAAGCCACCTCTCCACGGGCATTAATATACACCTTCTGTCCCTTCGAGGGAAGGAGCATTACAGGATCTTATTTTTTCCAGTCTTGTATGAAAACATGATGAGATCCTGAAGACAGTGGAGTTAACCCAGATTTACATCAGCGTAACCAAGAGCTTAAATTGATTAACTGTTTCCATAACATACTCCAATTACTTTCACCCTACATCACCTAGCATACTCAAATACATGTACTCCAGTGTACATATTCCCTTCACTGGTATTCTAGTTATAGTAAGCACTTTACCAACTTAAACTGCTGCTGTGGCTTGCTATGCAATTTTTTTCTAACACATCAGAGAAAACCAGCTCTAACAAGCTGTCTTGTAGCAAGATGAAAATGAACATTGACGTTGTCAGTTTTGTGCAAACTATAGCAATGTCTCCTTTACACAGAGTTCAAAATAACATTAAAAGACAGAGTTGGACCTTATGCTTCAGACTGGGTTGTTTGCATCAAAACAGCCTACATTCAGCATCCTTTCCAATTAATTCTTAAGTTAACAGCACAAACACAGGAGGAGATGCTGGACTCTGCTACAATACTTGGATTCTCACTTTTAAGGGTAAAGGGTCAAAATTACCTTCGGTTGCACAGTTGAATTCAGTATTTTGAAACTGACAGTAGGTCCTAGATTTGAACATGTTCAAAATCCAAATACAGGTGGATCAAAACATAGATTCATTGGTAGACTAAATCACCTAGCTGTCAACCTGCATATTCTTTATACAACACCTGCTCTGCAGCTTTTCTTTGATACCTGGCAATCTGTGTTCAGTGTAGAAAGAAAAAAACATAACAAAATCTGACATATCTGCAAGATATAGTGTAGCCTTTTAGCAACAGCTGTTCGCTGAGCAGGTTACGCATTCAAAGCACATTCAATAAGACCCCCAAGTTTAACTCTTTATTAAACATCCTTAAAGCAGGTGTTATTCACAAAGTAATGTCACACCACTGATGCTGTACAGCCAAATCTTTCCTCAAACTTCCTTAGGAGATACTTAGCTTAACACAAACTCTTCACTTTTTAGCAATTTTTTGTGTACAGCCAGCACTTACCATTATTTTAATTATATCCCATTGTGCTCATTGCCCTATTTCCCCATAACACAATCTACATGGTATATGTGGATGAAATATATCTCCTAAAACTGCAAAGCACACACAGCTATTATTTTCTATCCCCCTCAGGGCACACTCTTTTTTTCTGTGTTTGTACAGCGCTGGGCACAATTGAAGCTTATGGGTGCTATCATGATGTAAATATTTATTCCTAATATGTCTAGTTCAGTTAAGTTCATTCTGTTAAACTAATTGTTTCAGTATAAAACTTATCTTGAAAGAATAAGACAACAGGATCATTGTACCCTGGTATTTACCCTAGATGTAATAGAAGTGAAATTGCAAGTACAGACAAGGCTATTGGATTTCATTTTTCCTTCCCTTAACATTTTCCCAGAAATTTAAATACAGAAAAAAAGAGGCTGTTTCGTATATTGCAGCTATGATATGAGAACAGTAATATTACACACAAAAGGTCAGGTTTTTTTCTGCACTCCTCAGCTACATTGTGGTTGGATCCTTAGCAGGTGTGAAGCAGGGAAAGGTTCATTTCCCCCTTGCTGTCATTTGCAAATCTGCACACAGCAAGAAACAATTTAGACTAGTTCCACTGGCAGAATGAACTGGGGGGGGGGAAAAGGCAGAAAATCTCTTCCAGGCTTTGCCATTTAAGCTAGATAAAGGCATTTGAGGCACAGAATGGGATAACATTCACAGGAAACTGTACACTTGTTCACAGCATAATCATGGGTGTTCAAGGCTTTTGTAGTTGGCTTCACTGATGTTCAGCCACATTTCAAAACCGTGTGGAAAGGTTATAACTCTGTTAAGTTATTTGGGGCTTTCCATAAGCGGTAGCCTGCCATCAGCCCCATGCTCCCCAGGCAGCAGGGTGGATAAGAATCAATGATTTAAAAAAAAAAAAAAAAATCTGATTTTTGGGTTAAAATGCATTTTGAGGGAAAAAAACGTATCTAAAAGATAGTTTTAATTAAGATATCTTTGAGCTATAATGTCTCATCATGGAATAGGGATTATAAATTCTAATTCTCTAGTATCAGACAATATATTAATGTAATGTTTAAGAAAACTTTTGTAAATGAGTTCCAATAGTTCATGGATTAGAGACCCAATCTTATGTGGCTCCAGGGGCTTCTTTATAGATTTAGGTTAATCTTTCTATTTACTCAATGAGGCTCAGTCGAGAAGATACCATCAGAGATGCTTAGTTTTGCAGTTCGCAAACTGTGGATTTGTGTATCCAGAGATACATGCTTGTTTATTTTAAAAACATTTTTGCTGTTAAATAAATATATAGAGAGGTGAGAAATAACAGACCTCAACCCTATTGTCCCTCTGCAAATTTGTGTACATAGAGTCAATCCCTTACCTCTCTCTAAAAGTGCGAGGTTTCAAAAAGTTCAATGAACAGAAGATTGTGGAGGTGGAATAGATCTGGACAAGGAGAGAAAGTCTGGAGATAAATGTGAGAAGGGAGGGACAGGCAGTAGAAACAGAAGTGAAACTGTCTGAGCAGCATAGTCCAGAAGTCTTGAGGTCTTTCTGAGTATAGCCTTCATTGATTTGAGATCTCCATACCGTTCTCTCACTAGAAGAGAAAACCTATAATGGCAGCAGGCTGTAAAAGAGACCCAGTTTGGGAATATTTTAATGAAGTGCCTCTACCTGTGGTTAAGACAGGCATGCGTGCAAAATGCAAACAGCACAACAAAGAAATGCAAGGCCTGGTCGCCTGAATGAAACAACATCATGACAAGTGTTCCTTCTCAGGAGGAAGCTGTGTTGAAGATGATGAAAGGAACATGTCTGAACATGCAGGATCTTCAGGTTGATAAACTTCTTTATTTCATACTTCTTTCTTAAGGACTACCTGTCTTCCTTCTGGACTATTCTTGAATTCTCATGTTTGAGCAAAAAAATATAGTTGTTACTCTATGGTACTATCATTTTAGATGCAGTTGTGATAAAAAATAAATAGCTGAAATAGGCAGATCTTCCTTTTACAATTTCACCTTTAAAGTAGTACTGTCAGTGAATGCAATGAGTAATACTAAATGAGCAGTATGGTGGTAATAATTAAATAACTGCATTGACTTATTTTGTTTAGGAGAATCCCTCCTCAGACAGATCACCTTCAAGATCACCATAATTTTCTATAGTTTCAGAGTTATCTGCCAATGATAGTGTTTTAGTCACATCATGTATGTCACATAGCCACACTATATCATCTGTAGCAAAAAGAAAAAAATCTCCATCACCCAGAACCAACCATATATAAGTTTGTGATGAGAACCAGCAGATTACAAAAAGAGGTAATTGATTAAAAGATTGCCCGGTTTGTTTATGCAACAAACTCTCCTTTCCATATGATTGAGAACCCACACTTCATTAACATAGTTCAGTCATTAAGACCAGAATACAGTCCACCCAACAGAGCAGATGTCACAGGCAACTTGCTGGATAAAGTGTGTGAAAAAGAAATTGAGCAGTGTGCAAAAGGTGTAGAGGGTAAAATTGTTAACCTGAGTCTTGATGGGTGGAGCAATGTCCACAATGATTCTGTTGTATGTGCTTGTGTGACAACATAAGAAAATGTCTTCCTTACAGAAACAAATGATACATCAGGAAATGCACACACAGCAGAATACTTACAGTAAAAGCTATAACAAACTGAAAAAAATTCTAATGTCTAGTACGCAGCTTGGTCACAGACAATGCTGAAAATGTATCCAAGATGAGAAGAAATTACTTAGAGAGTCCCAAGCTATTAACATATGGTTGCAGTGCTCATTTGATGCACCTCCTAGCCAAAGACTTCAGTGTTCCAGAAATAAAGGCTAATGCTGTAGAAATTGCAAATGTTTCCGTAACAACCACTTTGCAGCAGCTGCTCTGAAAAAAAAAAAAAAAAAGTGTGAGGAACCAAGCTAATTCTCCCACAAGACGTGCGATGGAACTCAAAGTAGTGGACTGTTTTGAGCACTATAGCAAGAACTGGCCTAATCTGATGACAGTTTGTGAACAAAATAGTGAAAAAATAGATGGCGCTGTCACAGCTAAAGTTCTCAGTATTGGGCTTCAGAGAAATGTTAACCACATGCTGAGTACCCAGAAGCCTATTTCTGTAGCCTTGAACAAAATGCAGGGAAATAGCTGTTTTATTCCTGACGCTGTTGAAATTTGGAAGGAATTGAGTGAGATCTTAAAAAGCGAAATATGTAATAACAGAGTTAAATTACAAGCATTAAAAAAAAATGGGACAAGCACTATCTCCAGCTCATTTTCTTGCAATGATTCTCAATACTTGGTACCAGGGTCAAACCTTAACTGCTGAAGAGGAGGAGTTGGCTATGACATGGATGTCCAGCAATCATCCCTCCATAATGACAACTATAATAAACTTCAGAGATAAGGGTGAACCATTCAAGAAATATATGTTTGCTGATGTTTTAAAGAAAGTCACACCAGTGAACTGATGGAAATCACTTAAGCACTTGGATTCAGAGACTGTTGAAGTGATAATCTCACTTTTAACAGCTGTAGCTTCTTCTGCTGATGTAGAAAGAATATTTTCTTCCTTTGGACTAGTTCATTCCAAATTGAGAAATCGTCTGGGACCTGAAAAAGCAGGAAAGTTTGTTTTTCTTTTCCAGATTATGAACAAACAGGAAAAAGAAGGTGAAGACAACTGAGTTAGTTGCAGAAGCCAATATTTTAAGTTTCTCATGTTGACCTGGCTGATAGTTGATTTAATTTGTTTGGTTTTTTAAATATTTCATTTAACTATTTTAGTTAACAATTTTAACAAAAACAAACCTGATTTTAAAAAACTTGGATGTTTAACTAAATTCAAAAATTAATATGCTTGTTTTGTTAAAATACTATGTTTGCTGTTGAAGAAAAAAATCCAGAATACATAACGCTGTTATTTTAGTTAAATAAAACAATGTAAATGTCTGTCTGGTGAAGTTCTCCTCCTAATACAGCAAGAAAATCCTCCAAATATTAATGATTAACCTGTTGAATTGGAGATAGTTCACCTCCCAATGACTTCATAAATATCTGCTTCAATTACCTTTGGTAAATGAAATAACCAAACAATCATTCATTTTCTGATATAGCTGTAAAACTAATCTGAAACGTTTTCAAACTAAATCACTTTAAAAATGATAGTTTGAACCTTCTAAAAATGAAACCTACATCTATCTCTGAGCTATGAAGAATATGTATTGTTATAACAACAAGAATGCACTTTTATGTAGAAATCTATGATTAAATCAAGTCTTCTTGACTAGTGATTTAAATCATGATTTAAATCAAATCCACCCTGCCAGCCAGTGCATGCTAGTGACCTCTACCTAGACACCTCCCTGGGCTGTTTGTTTGTTCTACTGACTGCATTAGCTGTCCCACTATGTGTGCTCACTAGCACTTACTGCCAGATGATGGCTGCCTCTTGTATGAGTGTTGCTGGTGGAGTGAGGGGAGACTCTCCAGGCAGATTACAAACAAAACTGCCCTCGCCCTGATGTTTGAAAAAGATGCTGATATCATCTCACCAGCAGGCAATAGTCCATTAACAACCTCAGCTCCTGTCAAAGGGCCTTCAATCAGGCTAATTGCTTACAAGCATTAACATCTAGTGCTGCGCTCCCCGTGCATACCTGGCCGTGCCAGACGTATTAAAGATATGTAAACATCATGGCAATCTCTTTCCTGAGGTATGATAAGCTGGATGATCTGGAAGTTCTTGCAGCGAATCAGCAAAGGGCAGCCAGTAACAGTTGTGGCCTGTTTCTCGATGGAGGAAATTTGGCTGTGAAGAATCTGAAAAGACAAAAATTGGTTATGCCAAGCAAAAATGACATCTGTGGTAAGGAGAAACACTACACTGATTTCCCATGGCCTAAACAGTAGCAGTGACATTTCAGAGAGTCCTCACAACCCTCCTCATAGCTCTTTCCTCCACTTCCAGGCACAAATGATAAGAGACTGACATGGCTCCTATCATAACCCAGAAGAAAGAGTTCTCTAATGCTTCAGGTATTCAAAGGGTGTTACAAACACTAACTAATTCATGACATCTAATTGCTTTCTTAAAATATAAGTTAGTGGTTATAAAAGAGACATCTCTTTTGATCCAGCTTTAATGAGAAGTTAACAGCACCAGTGATACAAATTAAAAAAAAAAAAAATCTAGGCCAAAACTTTGCCCCTCTCCATTGGCAAAAGCTCAAATATTAGATCTTATTTAAGGATACTGAACAGTGAAGGTGAGGATTGAAGGGAAGAAGGACAGAATTTACGGTTAATGTCAAATGGGCAATAGAGTTAGTAACTAAACTATCGCTAGACACTCATAGTATAGTGAGGGAGGCATATCAGTACCTAGATAGATATAGATATATTAGATAGATTTGATAAAATAGACAGACAAATTGGGTGAGAGATAAAACAGGTAGACAGATACTAAATTACCTCTGTGTGGGGGCGGGGGAGAGAGAGAGAGCGAGCGAGAAATAACTGATACTGCTCAGACAGATATTGATAGCAGCATCTTTACCTTCATGCAAGAATACAAATTCAGAGTTTCTTCCCCACAGGATACCAGTAATTCTAGTTTGAAACAGTGTTCCCATTGTAATTATGTAGAACAGAGATTCTCAAACTGTGGTCTGCGGACCACCAGCGGTCCGTGTGCTCCATTCAGGTGGTCTGTGGACTGTTCCCTCTAAGGTGCACACCTACAGGGCCGGCTCTGGCTTTTTTGCCGCCCCAGGCAAAAAAAGCCTCTGGCCGCCGTGCCCCCCCTCCTCCCCCGCGTGAGGCAGGGGAGGGCGCCGGGGGGGGGGACGGCGGCCAAAGCCCTGTGGGGAGGGCGGTGAGCCCCGGCCGGGGCTCCACTCTCCCCGGCAGCCAGAGCGCCGGGGGGAGGGTGGCGAGGCCCGGCCGTGGCCCCGCTTTCCCCGGCAGCCGGAGCCAGAGTGCTGCACCGCGCCGTCCCCCTCCAGGTGCTGCCCCAAACACAAGCTTGGTGGGCTGGTGCCTGGAGCCGGCCCTGCACACCTAGGCGACCACACATAAGAGAATGAAGGGCCATCCACCTAATTAGTGGAGCTGTGTGGGCATGGCTCCATTAATTAGGTGCCTGGACCCTGGGGAAGATGCACATGTAAGGTGAGGTGGTAGCCTTGTGGGGAATAGGGGAGGTGGGAGGGGCAGTGGGGTGAGAAGAGGGGGTGGGGGGAATTTGGGATGTGCAGGGCTGCAGCAACCAGAGAAAGAGGTGACTTTCCCCAGCTCCAGGGCTGCTGCTTCCGGGGAGAGATGGCCCTCCTTCCCAGCCTCAACTCTGTGGCTGCTGTGGTGGAGAGGAAGAGGGAAATATCCCCCCCACCCCTTCTTCCCAGCCCCAGCTGCTGCAGCAGGGGAGAGAGGGCACATCCATCACATTAGAAAGGTAAGACTACGGATATTAAAATATGAGTTGTGTGCTTTTATTTGTAGAACAAAAAATGTTAATTATTAAGGGTTTTTTTTATATAGCATTTTTATCCAAAGTGCTTTCAGTAGTTAGCAAACAGTACAAACAACATTTGGAAAGATCATTAAGTGGTCACTGAGACCCTCAGCAATTTTCAAGTAGTATGTATAAAAAAAGTTTGAAAACCACTGCTGTAGAACACTTAATATTTTTATGAAGGTCTTTACATTTCTATTCCTGTGTTTCTAATCCCAATTCTCTTATAAATTTCTTAAATTTATCTAGGTAATTAAGTTTTCAATCTAAAATTCAGATTCTGAATGACTAAAGAAATATATATTGTCTCAGTTATCAACTTTAAGCTACAGAGAGTCCTGTGGCTCCTTTAAGACTAACAGATGTATTGGAGCATAAGCTTTCGTGGGTGAATGCCCACTTCATCAGATGCATTCACCCACGAAAGCTTATGCTCCAATACATCTGTTAGTCTTAAAGGTGCCACAGGACTCTCTGTGCTTTTTACAGATCCAGACTAACACAGCTACCCCTCTGATACTTAACTTTAAGCTAATTATTTTACAAATATTAATAGGTACAATGCCATAGGTTTACATATTTTACTATGTAAACTATTTTTATTTTAAAATAAGATAAGATCACCACTACAAGAAGCTTATGTGAAAAAATTAGGTCTAATACATAATCATACCCAAGTTTCTTTACGAGTTTCAGACACATTTTCCACAAAAATAACATGAGTAGCTGTTAAATACAGAGTCCCCAGTGCAGCTTTCCTGGAAGATATACGATCAATTAAGCGGACATTTTCCACCTAAACAAAGAGATGACATATAAAGAAGAAAGTTAAATTAAGACATGAAAGTCTGATTTTACTGTAGAGCAATCTCATTACCTATATTTGTACCCATGACAACAAAGTGAATCAAATATAGTTTTATATGCTAAGACATATGCCACATTTTACCATGTAAACAAAGAACACTGAATTATAGAGGTTGTTCCATTTATAGAATTCATTTTAATTGTTTATAAGACTGAAAATATTTTGAAGAAAATAAATGACTGAATGAGTGAAATATACAAATATTACATTATACCTTGTACTCAGGTCCTGCCTACCGATTTCATTCAAGGAAATGATCTTTTTATACCATTGTATTTATTTTCTTTAAAAATAAAGCAAAAAGTACATCTGGACTCATATTCTGTTATCAATGCATGCAGCTCCCATTGACCTCAGTGGAAGCCATATGTGCATTCCACTTCCTGTTTTCAGTAATACACATGCAATCCTGTTCAATTGACAGGATGAGTGACTTTAATCTGGAATTTGGGGCAGCTGAAATTAGGGATGTGAATTTGACCCTAAGGATCTTGTTTTGCTTTGCTATGGGGTGGCAGCAGAGAATATAGTTTGTTCCCCACCAAAATCCCACCAGGTAACCATAGCACTACTGTTCTTAGACTAGTACAGAATGACTACAAGGGGAATAATATTGAAAACAAGCAAACTCAATATTAGCATAGCCAAACTACATGTAAATTATGAGGCAAGCTAGCCTCAGCATGGACAAACTAGTTTAAACACAGAAAAGCACAGTTTAAACCAGTTTGTAACCAGAAAATGTTAAGATAAATACACTCCACAATTCAAAAGTATGACAAGATGTTCCCCAACATCTCCAAAACCAAGTTCATTTGATGCTGTACAAAATGACTGTTTATACATGGGGGTGGGGGGGTGACAGGAATTTTGGTATTAATAAAATAAACCCCATGATTATGAATGAGCTGCTAAAGAACATATTATGTGTGCATGACATTATCAGTGACCTTCAGCAGTCAGCGCTCTTAGGCACTGTGAATTTTAAGGAACGTCAAAGGAGATTGAGTCCATTTGACCACCTAAAAATGTAGAAATTCTGTGGGTTTAACAAAACTCCTGACTACTAAAACCTATAGAATCGGTTCATGATCAGGATTCTCACCAGATATGCCTATTACTTTGGGGTATGCTCATTTATTAGGGTTACTCTTCTGAGGTGTCTGTAATTCTCTCAGTGTACTGCTCATGTCACTTGTGTTCTCATGGAGCTCTACTTCTGCTGCAAGTTCCCTCCCAATGGGGCTATCCTGCAGGACCTAGGTTCCCCAGGGCTGGGTTCTTCCAGACCCAGAATCAGAGGAACACACATATTAACACAGTGTGTCTGAGAGGACCGAGTTAATCACCACTCCCAAGCTGACCCCTTATATGCCACTGGACTCAGCAGACTGGGTCAAGCAGCACCTCCAAGCTGTCACCCTCATGTGTCCCTGATTCAGCACATCCCTATCCCCACTTTCACATTACAGTTGTTCTGGTAGTAACCCACTTGATGAGCAAACCCCACGGGATTTTGGGGCGCTGCAGGGATTTTAGCTTAGGCACAGGCACCAACTTTCCTTGACACCGGTGGGTGCTTGTGTCAAGAAAAGCTGTTTCGCAGCGCAAGCGTTGGGAGGGAGGAGAAGCAGGGGGCGTGCTCAGGGGAGGAGGCGGAGGTGGGGGGGGTGAGTCAGGGAGCTGCCGGTGGGTGCTCCAGCCTCGGAGCACCCGAGGAGTCATCGCCTATGAGCTTAGGTATGAGGAACGTTGCTGCAGAGCGAATGAGGAAACCAAAAAACACCCACAAGGGGGAAGGAGAGAGAGAAGCAACCAGCTTAACCATGAAAGTTATTTATTGCTAGGTAATAACCATAGGGGGCCAAACAAACAAGAAATTATAATATTAGTCAGGAGAAGATGAAGTCCCAATGGACCTGATGCAGATTTTGGATCCAGGCATCAGAACACTTGAGCATGGGTAGGGGATTTTTGTAGAGAAACAACAATGGTTCAAGGAAGAACACTAGATTTGTTTATGTGTAAACTGATGGCTCAAGGGAGTATTCCAAAGTTGTTTTGTTCAAGCTAGAGAATGGGAACTGATCATTCCTGGCTATGGGTGGTGTTCCTCCCCTGTGGCGATCAGGGGAGGTCCTGGACAATTGGAAAAAGGCAAATATAAGTGCCCATCTTTAAAAAAGGGAAGAAGGAGAACCCTGGGAACTACAGACCGGTCAGCCTCACCTCAGTCCCTGCAAAAATCATGGAGCCGGTCCTCAAGTAATCCATTTTGAAGCACATGGAGGAGAAGAAGGTGATCAGGAACAGTCAACATGGATTCACCAAGGGCAAGTCATCCCTGACCAACCTGATTGCCTTCTATGATGAGATAACTGGCTCTGTGGATATGGGGAAAGCAGTGGACGTGATATATCTTGACTTTAGCAAAGCCTCTGATATGGTCTCCCACAGTATTCTTGCCAGCAAGTTAAAGAAGTATGGATTGGATGAATGGACTATAAGGTGGATAGAAAGCTGGCAAGATTGTTGGGCTCAACACATAGTGATCAATGGCTCGATGTCTAGTTGGCAGCCAGTATCAAGAGGAATGCCCCAGGGATTGGTCCTGGGGCCAGTTTTGTTCAACATCTTTATTAATGATATGGATGATGGGATGGATTGCACCCTCAGCAAGTTCACAGATGACACTAAACTGGGAAGAGAGGTAGATATGTTGGAGGGTAGGGATAGGGTCCAGAGTGGCCTAGACAAATTGGAGGATTGGGCCAAAAGAAATCTGATGAAGTTCAACAAGGACAAGTGCAGAGTCCTGCACTTAGGATGGAAGAATCCCATGCACTGCTACAGTCTGGGGACCGACTGGCTAAGCAGCAGTTCTGAAGAAAAGGACCTGGGGATTACAGTGGATGAGAAGCTGGATATGACTCAGCAGTGTGCCCTTGTGCCAAGAAGGCTTACAGCATATTGGGCTGCATTAGTATGAGCATTGCCAGCAGATCGAGGGAAGTGATTATTCCCCTCTATTTGGCACTGGTGAGGCAATCTGGAGTATTGCATCCAGTTTTGGGGCCCCCCTACAGAAAGGATGTGGACAAATTGGAGAGAGTTCAGCAGAGAGCAACAAAAATGATCAGGGGGCTGGGGCACATGACTTACAAGGAGAGGCTGAGGGAACTGGGCTTGTTTAGTCTGCAGAAGAGTGAGGAGGGATTTGATAGCAGCCTTCAACTACCGGAAGGAGGGTTCCATAAAGGATGGAACTAGGCTGTTCTCAGTGGTGGCAGATGACAGAACAAGGAGCAATGGTCTCAAGTTGCAATGGGGGAGGTCTAGGTTGGATATTAGGAAAAACTATTTCACTAGGAGGAAGCACTGGAATGGGTTACCTAGGGAGGTGGTGGAATCCAGGGGTTAAAGTAAGTTGATATGAGCCAGTACGGCGTACCGCTAAAAAGAGGCCGCCACTACCAGCCCATACCCAGCTGACTTTAAAGCGCTGCTGCGGCAGCACTTTAAGGACCCTGCTTAAAGCGCTGCCACAGCAACGCTTTAATGTCACTGCCACTTTTGCGCCCCCTGTCGGTGGCCCTGCCCCTTCCACCTGAGGCCCCACCCCTTCTGGGGGCCAAAGCTGGCCCCCATACCGGTAAGTCTTCGGCTTTACTTTCACCCTAGTTGAATCTCCATCCTTAGAGGTTTTTAAGGCCTGGCTTGACAAAGCCCTGGCTGGGATGATTTAGTTGGTGTTGGCCTGCTCTGAGCAGGGGGTTGGACTAGATGACCTCCTGAGGTCTCTTCCAACCCTAATCTTCCATGATTCCTTGAAGGGAGTTCACAATGCAATTAGGCAGCTTCAGTATTTTGGATACCAATAAAGGATTTATTACTAGAATTGGTCTGATAACTACTGAGTTGGGTGTGTGCAGGAGTGGGTTCATTAACATCTGGAGCAGAGACTCTCCATCATGCAGTGCTTTTCTGGTCCCAGAGTTTGTGAGGTTCTTGCCTTGGAATCTCTGTTCTCCATTCTGTATGCTAACGGAGATACCTCCTTGTCCCATCTTCGATGCAAGTGAGGCTAGGGGAGTTTCCTTAATCCTGTCACCTTTATCCCAGGGGTTTAGGTGTCTCCCCCATGGCCTTTTCATTGCTTTTGTAATCTTTCTTCTGACTGGTTTTGGTTCAAGCAGACGCAGGGGCGGGGGAAGAGGTCTTTCATGAGTCAGACAGACTGGGTACTGTGCCCTGGTTCCCCAAGAACACAGAGCTGCTAGGTAACAGAATTTATTGATGACTCATTAAAATAATTTTAGATAGTAGCTTTCCCCTTTGTATAATTAAAGATTTTTTTATGTTGTGAAAGGTATTTAATTAAAACAAAAACAAAGGAACCATTTCCATAGTGTAATATTGAGGGATAATAATAATAAATATACCTTACATGCTTAAGGAGCTTGTTGCTTGAGCTCTGTTCTGGAGCTATTACTTTGTATTAATCATCCTACAAAGCATACCTTTCCTAGTATAGTCATGCACAACTCTGTACAGTCTCAGTAACAGAAAAACTTCTTTCCTTCAGCAGTGTCTAATCCTGTTTACATGCTTGCTTTGATTCTTCACTCACTTTCCAGTCCTTGCATGCCAGCACTGACATGGGCAAGATTTAGGGCCAAAATCACACCAGTCATCCCATTGAAATCAATGGGACTATTTGTGTGTCTTAGGATATGTCTACATGGCAAAAAAAAAACAAATGCAGCCCAGGAAGGAAGGTGAGTTTCAGGGCCTGAGCCCAGACATCTACATGGCTATTTTTGGCATTGTGGCATGAGCCTGAATCTTTAAACCCAGGCTCTGAGACTCACTGTGGTGGGTATTTTCCATGTAGACATACCCTTAGATTATCTGGATTTGACCTTATTGGTTTTCTTGCATACCCCCATGTAAACACTATGGACCTACAGATGCAAACTTCAGGTGAATTGCTAGGAATTAAGTCAAAACAGAATAATGTCATCACCTGAGAATCACGTGCACGTAATATACAGAGTGAATGTATTGTTTCTCTTTCATATTTTATAAAGTGGAATCGGTGATTTTACACAGAAGCCCTCAAAACCACCCTTTGCCAGTTTGGTAGAAAAATTCTTAAATCATAAAACCAAGTATGCTCCCACAAGGCCAGTTACAATCGGTTTTAAACAAAAATAAAACTGCTAGAAAGCCTGGATGAAGTCTTTTCCCAGGATCATCTACTTCAAAGGTCACATACTGGGGAAAGGAGGAATGGAAGAAACACGGCACAACCCCAGTAAACATTTAGTATCAAGTAAAAGAGGAGATCCCATGAAAAAAACTAAATGTCATACAAAACAGTGATTGAGATATAAAGTATTTTTAAGCTGCCATTCTAAAAAGAGCCATGTGATGGGGTGAGTGTACCCCATCCAGTGCAGGGTGAATGCACCCCATGAATAAGTTCAATGGACTGCCCTTGGCCTCTGAAGCTCTATTCCCTAGCCCTAGGCTGGCGGCTGTATAGATTTTATCTGAAAGATCCACCTGCACTTCTCCTATCTACATCATCATTTCTCAAACTTTATGCAAGAGAAGTGGATTTCACCCTGTAAGACCTAGCAGCCAGAGTCAATAGAGTCACCCTGGCTCTCAGGGTTGTAAGGTCTCACGGCCAGAGTCGATAGGGTTGCCCCTTCTCTCAGAGCTGAGCGGCCCAGCAGCCAGTTGGGGAAGTGGGCCACCACCACCTAGGGATGGGGGGACAGCCAGGGTACGGGGACCTGGGCCCTCACTGCTCCACCAGGTCCCAGCCCAGAGCCCTATCAGTAGCAAGGATCTCTGCCACTGAGTTAGCAGGGATCCAGACTGAAACATGCTGATTGCCACCTCCCCCAGGGCTACTTCCTATCTTGTCCCTAGGGTTACCATACGTCCGGGCTTCCCCAGACATGTCCGGCTTTCGGGTCTTTAAATAGCCGTCCGGGGGGAATTTGTAAAAAGCTAGAAATGTCTGGGATTTCCCCCTGGACGGCTATTTAAAGACCCAAAAGCGGCTGACAGGGCAGCCACGCTGGTGGAAAGCGGTACTGGGCGCAACATGGAGCGGCCACAAGAGGTGGGTGCGGGCAGCCCGGCTCCCCCTGCCTGGGGCTCCCCTCGCCCGCCGCAGGGCACAGGCTCCTCTGCAGCACTGCCTGCCGCGGGGCTGGGGCTCTCCCGGGGCTCTGCCCTGCACGGGCCCAGCACTCCCGGGGCTGCTCCTGCCTCCCTGGGCTGGCCCCAGATCCCCTCCCCTGGGGGTTTGGGGTCCTGCTGCGGCTTGCACCCCTCTGCCTCCTCCACGGGGCAGGCAGCCCCAGCTGGTTGAGGCCGTGCCACCCCTTCCCCAGCTTCCCCCCTCCAGCAGCCCCCACACCACCCTGCCGGGCCTGTTCATCCCTCGGCGTCACCAGGTCCTGCCCTGCCTCAAGCAACCCTACCATGGGGCAGCCCAGCCCTGGGGGAGCCGCAGCAAAGCCCCGCCCAGAGCTGGTGCAGGAGACGAGCGGGGCTCTCAGCCCAGGCTCCGGCATCAGCCTGCAGTGGGGAGTGGACCCGGCATCAGCCTGCAGCGGAGAGCGGAGCCACCCCCCGCCGGCTCAGCTCAGCCCGGCCCCGCTCTTAAAGGGACATGGACCCGGGCTCAGCCCGGGAAACATGGGGGTGTCACCTCACCCACCACCTGTAGGGCCCAGCGAGGGGGGTGCTCGGCACCATAGATCCCCCCCGCAACCCCTATAGTCAGCTTCTCTGTAGGCAAAGCTTGGACTATAGAAAGCCTATGGGAGGAGAGCCTGTGATCCAGGGCTTCAGGAGCTGCAGCTGAGGCAGTGAGGAACAGCCCAGAGCCGCCGGGGCCAGAGCCTCTTGGCCAGCCGCCGGAGGGAGCCGCTCAGCCGGGGATCCGGACTGGGCCATGCCTCCTCGTGCCCCCCCCCGCCACCACCGCTCCCGCCCCAGCTTACCTGCTGCCTGCCTGTCTGTTTCAGGCTTCCCACGAACATTTGATTCGCGGGAAGCAGGGGAGGGGGAGGAGCAGGGGGGCAGAGTGTTCAGGGGAAGGGGTGGAGACTTTAGGGAAGGGGCAGAGTTGGGGCAGGGCCAGGGCCCCTTGGAGTGTCCTCTTTTTCCAGGACTGCAATATGGTAACCCTACTTGTCCCTTGTAGTTGAGCAGCGGGCATCTCTGGGGTTTCCAGTCCAGATGGCTACCAGCGACCCCGGGTTCTTGTAGACCTCTGCCGCTGTCTGGGTCTCCGCCTAGGCTTCAACATCCTTGGCTCCTGCTGTCAGAGTCTCTGGTACTTCCCAGGCTGGAGCCTACAGTGAGCATCCTTCTTCCTCAGCTGTCAGCCCTGACTGAGCTGATCTGCTCCCTTTTATACTATAGCTACACTTGGAGCATGCCCAGTAGGATCCAGGGGTGTGTGGCTTCCTCAGCCCACAATGCTGAGTCAATCCTTACCTGTCCAGTGAGGGATGAGTGCACCCCATTACAAGCCAACAAATATACCAAACAGAAAAAAATTAGGCTTGTCCAAACAAAAGCAGGTACCTAAGGTACAATCTGGCAAATGGAAAATGTACTCTAAGACATGACAATGCTAAAGACCTATATATGTATATTAAATATATACCCACACAAAAAATAAGATATAAACTAATGGGAAGAGTTGCAGATAGGCCACTGTGGTAAGATATGCTTCATTAAAATGAACATACTGTCCAAAATATTATAAACTCTCAGTATTCTACATAGGAACACACCCAAATCATCAGGCTTTTCAGAGTGAATGGGTGTGGATCGGAACAAACTGGAATTATTTCTTGTCAAGCTACTCAAACAAAAAAAAGAGGGAATATTTGAGAGAGGTGGGGGACTAGTGTCTTTAATCAGTGTTTACTCACTACTTACTATCAGTGATTTCAATGAAAGTTAATTGAGTGAAGAAAGTTACAGTTAGGGAGTACCTCAGGATTTGGCTCAATAAAAATTGCCATGATTCACTGATTAGTCTTGGTGAGTTCTTAGATGACCTATGTCAAGCTCTGGTTACACTGACAGAAAGCTAAACCACTTCTGAAAACAGATTTACTAATAAACTAGCCCTCTGGGAACTATTTTTGTTCATCTAGCACTATTTCCAGAGGCAATTTGAACTGTGCTAAATCAGGGTCATGCTGAACTCTAAACTCTATCACAGGACTCAAACACAGTGCTGGAACAACACTATTGTAATTCTGTTATGCGGATGCAAACTACACTACCCAGTTTTAAACCCACACAGTTTGAAACTGGTAGCATAGTTAGAGCTTTAGGATTACCACCTCTTAAAGGAAATATTGCACATTTGCATTGTTTGGACTTGTTCCTATAATCCCCTTTCCAATCCATATGATTATTTGGAATTCAGAACTGCATATAAGCACATTCTCTGACATGGCTCCCTTTATTATTCTCTATTAATTGTAGGATTGTGATGAGCGTAGGGCTGGAATAGCAGTTGTGGGGTGGTCAGGCATTTGTGCTGAAACTCTATTCCCTAGCCCCAGTCTGGTGGCTATGTGGATTTTATCCAAAAGATTCTCCTGCCTATGTCACCATTTTTCAAACTTTATGCAAGAGAAGTGGATTTCACCCTTAGACAGAAAGATGCAGCAGCAAGTTTTGATTTCATTAAGTTGCTCAAAGGAGTCAGAACACACGGTCTCTTCCTTTCCACACTTCTCATCCTGAGGAGAAAGCCAAGCCAAATAGTATCTTGTAAATGGTCTAGAGGAGAAGAGAGTATGGTAGTGTACCCAGTAGGGGAGAATACAGTATCTCAGAGTTATATAAGATGGAAAATTGAGGTTTCCTATATAAAAATCTGCAACATGTTGGAAATTAATAATTTAGGGCAAAATAAAAAATAAATGTAATATCAAATTCACTACTGAAGGGAAACTAATAATTACTTGATTTATTTTTCTATTTAATTTACCTAAAACCATTCAGTTTTTTCATGTGAAGATCATGCCACATACTTTATATTCTGCTCCACTGGAATGCCACAGAATCTGGGAGTTTTGGTCAAGCTGTCTACGGAACTTGCAGGGGCCTTGCCCAACATAAGCCACACATGAGGGAGCTAGATCTGAAATGGCCAGTAATGGACAAAAGATAGCTAAGCCAACCTGTGAAATATAGTGAAGAGCTAGGTGTGCTCACAAGGAAAAGAGGAGAGAGAGGGAAAGAGCACAGAATCTGTCTCCAGAGTCGTGCCAGCCTCTGCACCTAAATACAACTTCAGTCACTTATCAAACTGTGTTCCCCATAAATTTATTTTTGTTTGAGGACCCTGGATTTTGTAGGCTTAAAGGAGAATGTGGAACTTGAACAAAAGACACTCAAGGGACTTATTTTGACTATTACAACCCCTTACATGGGTATAAATAAAGTTTACCAGAAATACTATTTGCAATACAACACAGATGAGAGAAAAGAAGGCAAAAATAGAAGTTAATGGGAAAGCAAATTAAGAACAGATGTTGGCACTTTTTACTCAGAGAATAAACATGACAAATGACCTCTGGACAAGGTTGCTGGGAGGTCATTCAAGAAAAAGATGTCATATTAGGAAAAGCGTGGGCCAAATCCTTATTCAGGAACTACTCCCATTAACTTCAATGGGACTTTTATCTAAGTAAGTTAGGACTCCAAAGACGTGACCCTACAAGATTTTTTTTTTAAAGTTAGCATGCCACATTCTCCTTTAAGCCCCTAAAAATATTAGCGTACCCTAATATGTTTTCATATTTGATACAGATATTTTTGGATAAGTACTGACAGCAGGATTTGTATTTAAATGCTTCTTTAGTCTGGTGCCTAACTAAATATTATAGATGGCAGAATGAAAGCACTTCCAACCATGAGACAACTTGTTTTAATATGAATAGGGCAGGGGTTTGTTACCGTGTCACCATAATATCAGACCACTGGGATTAGTTCTATTTTTCATGTCCTTTATAACATCATACAGAAAAGCATTTTCAGCTAAAATAACATGAGCTAGATTTTTATTTCAAGTATAGCGCTGTGCAAGCTGCGCCGAAGCTTTGAGAAGCATTGTGCCTCAGAGAGATACCTCTCAGTCACCATTGCTTCCCTGCTTTCCCCTTGCCCCTCGGCACAGTAAATGTTTACATGGCAGTGACAATTGTCTACCTGTTTCAGTGCCATAGGCTAACAGTCTCACCTTAGAAGTGTCAAATACAATGAAAGTTAAAATTACAGCAGGCAAAGCCACCCCAATGGACCCCACTCTCTCACAAACCAAGTTGCGCGAGTTTTTCCAGTTTGTTAACTAAACCTTAACTACAGGGGCCTACAATCACTGAATCCACAGCAGCAGCTGCGGTCCGTCGCCATGAGAACAACAGGTATCAAAATTAAGTATCACAGCTAACTGCCAAACTGAAAAAAAATATTCCTACAACAGACCACCAAAGACCCCTTTAAAGCTCTCTTCGTTTTTTTAACACCATTAAAGAAAGTAAGACAAGCCTCAAAGCCATGACTGAGTTAATAAAATCTGAAGATGTTACATGTCAGGTATTGAGATTTCTGGTAGCTAATGGCAACCAGAAAATGTCCTAGCTAAGGCCAAAACTTGAGGATCTGACTTAGTTTTTACTAAGGTAAAATTCCATTGTCTTCAGTGGAGTTTGCCTAAATATGGTCTAAATAAAAATTGAGTTAAGGCCCACAGCATTTGTCCTTAATTGTAAAAAAATAGAGCTTATTACTGTGCCTCATCAGGAGTTAGTAAAAGAAAATGAGAATATGGGAGGATCTCAGTCACCAGGCCTAGTGGAAGTTCTGAAGCCATGGCTGAGAGACTGAATTCTGAAAGCTCCTCTACAAAGGACATGTCTATCTGTCTCGGTTCTTCTATGCCCTCCTCCCCATCACCATAGCATCAGAGCAACTCGCATGAGTAAAAATGACAACAGCGATATCTCAATCCCCCTTCCCCATGAGGATTTTATCATAAGAAAGCCTTGATGAAGTTGTGGTTTTTGCAAGTCGGGGTCTGACTCAGGAAGGGGAGCAGCAGAAAGCCATAAAAAAAAAGCAAAGATTAATGATGATCCAGACTATTTTGAACAGATGCTGCTTAAGTGTCAATGGAGGAAGAAATATGGAAACCTGGAGCCACTGGGGCTGAACAGCCAGTTGGGGGCCACACACTGCTTCCCTTACTCACCCAAATGGTATCACTGGCTTCAACAGGATTACATGTGAGAGTATGGCAAGCAGGAATTGTCTTTTAGGATCCAGCCCTGCTTCATGTGAAATCAATGGCAAAGCTCCCATTAACTTCAATATTGCCAGCACGCAGCTCCAGTAATGAAAGTTACAGGAAAGAGTTTGTACAGCCAAGAGGCTGAGACTAGCAGTAAAAATGGAGCACAGCTGGCACAATTTGACTCCACGAGGAATATCTGAGTTTTGACTCCAACCATCTATATACTTATGTAGGCATGCATAACCATCCCTTACTGTCAATCTCCAAGCGCCACACTTCTTTGCTGTCACACACCTGGAACAGCAGTGTACACAAGGGGGAAGTTAGCTGTCTCTAGGGCTCAAACCCACAGGCAGCATAAGCAGCAAACAGTTTAGGGGCTCAGGCCCTTAGGCAGGGCAGGGGTGGAGCACCCAGCAAACAGTCTAGGGCAGTGCTTTCCAAAGCCAGTCCACCGCTTGTTCAGGGAAAGCCCCTGGCGGTCCGGGCTGGTTTGTTTACCTGCTGCGTCCGCAGGTTCAGCCGATCGCAGCTCCCACTGGCCGCAGTTTGCCGCTCCAGGCCAATGGGGACTGCGGGAAGCAGCACGAGCTGAGGGATGTGCTGGCCACGGCTTCCCGCTGCCCTCATTGGCCTGGAGCGGCGAACCACGACCAGAGGGAGCCACGATCGGCCAAACCTGCAGATGCAGCAGGTAAACAAATCGGACTGGACCACCAGGGGCTTCCCCTGAACAAGCGGCAGATCGGCTTTGAGAAGTACTGGTCTAGGGCACTCACCCAAAGGGTGCCCATGGAGCCCAGGCCTCCTGACCTAAGGAGAGGGAGTACTGCCACTCCAGGGGTGGGAACACAGGCCCACCCACTCCACCACATCCCAGCCCAGAGTCCTAACAGTGGCAGAGTGGTCTGCCACTGGGTCAGCAGGGAATCCACCTGCAACATGCTGACCATGTCTCTAGCAGCACCACAGCCAGACAGTAGTCTGGTTCCCCTGGGCTGCTTCCTACACTCCCCCTCGGATGTACCTTCATCCAAGGGTCATCCTCCATCTCTCCAGGGTACACTGCAAGTAGCAGTCCCAGCAACTCCTCAGCATCAGGCATGTCAAGGCCCTCTTTGGGACAGCAGAATTCTTCTGTGGGCTCCTGCATCAGCAGTGGGGAGAACACATCCATCTCCTTTGGCAGCTACTTCCCACCTGAGCTACAGGGACCACCTTTTATACTTCCTGTTCCTGGCCCGCCCCCCCCTGCTTACGACATGGAGAGTGTGGCCTTCCTGGTTCTGCTCACTGGCTGTCCCTCATTGTCAATCTCCAAAGGCAAACACGCCTCTTTGCTACACTTTGCATCAATCTTGAAAACAAAAAAGCCTATGAAATCTAGAACAGTGACAACCAATGGTTTTGTAGCACAAAGTGCTAATGCCAAGACAGTATAATATAGTGTCCATCAAACACAATATTCATTGTTTCACTTCTACCCAGGTTTGGAATAAGAACACAGGAAAACTGATTTGTGAACTGATGTTGCCATTCAATGTGCTTTTCTACCAAACATTTCACAAGTCATGAAGCCTGACCCATGTTACCATGTTCTTCCTTACATGTTCTTAACTGAAAAGACTGCTCCTAACTTCTTGAAAGCTAGGTGCAGTAGAATAATAGATGGTCTGAAATAGAAGTAGTTTGAAGGGTGTAAACATCAAAGGAAAGAGAGGAGTTGCTAGCATGGTCAAGAGGATATAAGTAGATATAATAAAATAAAATTAAGACAAAGACATCTTAGGATTGATATCTGGAAAAGGGAAAGCTTCCTAAGGGTAAACTTAATTAGACTAAAGGGCCATCATCCAAGAAAAGTGGTAGAAATCTCTTCAATTGAAATAGCTAAAACTGGAAAAGAAAAAGCACTGAAAAATATACTGTAGGGAACAACTGGTACATTGGCAGGAGAATGAACTAGCAGAACTAATAGATCTTTTTCTTCTCTAATTTTTATTACTATGATCTGAAGGACAGATGGGATGTCATGTTCATCTTACCACATATAACTGAGAAGTGATCACATGGTGGATAGCACAACACTCACTTCCTGTGCCATTTTACAGTTTCACACCCAGAGCTCCCCAAACTATGAGGAACATAGGGAGGAACATTCGGGGGGCACGGCGTGGCCCAGGCCAGCCCCAATGGGAGGTGGGGACGGAGCATCACCCAGCCCGACTCCCAGCTCTGCTCCAGCCCTGCCCCCAGCCCTAGTTCCTGGCCCCACGCTCGGCCCCACTCGCAGCCTTGGCCCCTGGCCACGGCCCAGCCGCGGCTCCACACCCGACCCCAGCCCCACCCCCATCCTCGGCCCCTGGCCGCAATTCTGTTCCCAGACCCAGCCCTACTCCCGGACTCAGACCCACCTCCAGCTGCAGCCCCAGTCTCAGCTCCCTTACCCCTGTCCGCGTCCCCCACCCAACCCTGGGAGCCGTGGCCACACTCCTGGCCCCAGTTCTGGGGGTGGGGGCATGGACAAGGGTAAGGGGGGGAGTGACCCTGAAAAGTTTGGGGATCACTGACATAACCCAATGATACAATGTGAATATTTTAACAAGGGGTTCCCACAAAATTTCTCACCCTTAACCTGCGATAAACCTCATGTACTAGGAATGTGTGTGCCCATAGGAAAGCAGGGATGGGGGAAGGAGGAAGAGAAGGACTAGAGAATCTATTAATTTGGTGTCTCATTTAGACAAAAATCCTTTCATCTAGCTATGACCACGAAAAGAAGCAACCCCTCTTGCCAGTCAAACTTATTGCACTTACTCAAAATGTTTATATTTTGTTCCTGAAAAATATACAGAGAATTCTGACAGCATAGCACAGTGATCACCAGGAGTGGGAAGTGAAGACCTTGTATGAAACCAAGAAGTATCCTTTCCCAGGGGAAAATTAATTTTTAAATACCTACCATTTGGAGTAAGCTACTCCATTACACATGCAAAAATATGTGTGCATCAACAGTATATTGTAGAGCCTCAGATTTAAGAGATTTCTGTCAGGAATAGGTCAGCAGTGTCCAGAGGGAGGTTAACTCTAGCACAGTGGTTTTCAACCTGTGGTCACAGACACCTGGGGGTCCACCGACTATGTCTCAGATTTCCAAAGGGGTCAGTACCTCCATTTGAAATTTTGTAGGTGTCTGCAAATGAAAAAAGGTTGAAAACCACTGCTCTAGTGGACTCAGGGAAATCATCCTAATCCTCCCTTCAGTTTGTTAGCAGAATTTTAACAAGAGACTCCCCATAAATACCCTCCAGAATGTCAGTCACAAACAAACATGCAGTGTTCCAGTCTAGTTTATAAAGAGATCGTACTGCAGTCAAGCTGCTTAATGAGATCAGTTTCATATTTTAAATGGAATTTAAACTTTGGATGCAGAGGCATCAACACAGTCTGTAAATTGAAAGATGATGGCTACCCCATGCACTTTATACTGCTTAATTCAGCTGTCTCATGCCTCCCTGAGTAAGATTAACATTATTGAAAATATACAAGATTGGCATAGAAAATCTGGGGATAGTCTGCCAATTTCATGACAATAAGAAAAATACTTACATTATGGTGGATTTATTAAATCATTCATTGCAAGAATTGTAGCAATGTAATATGAATAGAGACACGATCTAGGAAAAATGATAGCTAGAAATATAAAAATATAAAAAGGTCTAAACTTTCTTTTCAACTAATACAATGAGTCAGTGACATGGATCTCACAAGGGAGCAAGTTCTTCCAAGCTAGGACATTGTGAGAAAAACATGATATTTAGACAGAGTGACCAAAAAAAAAAAAAAAGTATTACACTAGAATCAAACCAGAGATGGTGAGCCGGGATGTTCATGAAAATCAAATCTCACATTTAGAAAAGCATCCAAAACTGCAGAGCCCTGCTGTTAGACACAAACTTTCAATTGTTGTATAAAAATAAAAGTCACCGATGAAAATAGGATAAAAAAATGTCTGAAGGATATAACACATTAAAGTCAATGGAAGTCTTCTACTGACTTAACTGGGGTTTGGATCAGGCTCATGAACTCCCATGCTTCAGGACATAAATTAAAAAGAAATGTCATATAGGCAGGTGATTCCAGAGACTGTGGGTTTTGGATTAGATCAGAGGTGGGCAAACTATGGCCCACGGGCCACATCTGGTCCGTGTGACCCTCCTGCCTGGCTCCTGAGCTCCTAGCCTGGGAGGCTCGCCCCTGGCCCCTCCCCTGCTGTTCCCCCTCTCCTGCAGCCTCAGCTCACTGTGCCGCTGGCGCAATGCTCTGGACGGCAGGGCTATGAGCTCCTGGGGCAGCACAGCTGCAGACCCCAGCCTGACCCAGTGCTCTGTGCAGCACGGTGCGTGGCTGGCTCCAGCTGGGCGTGGCTGCAGCGCCGCCAGCCACTGGTGCTCCAAGCTGCACGGGGGGCAGTGGATGGGGGGGTTAGATAGAGGGCAGGGGAGTTCGGGGTGGTGGTCAGGGGGTGGAGGTGTGAGTGTGATAGGGGTCGGGGCAGTCAGAGGGCGGAGAACAGGGGTTGAATGGGGGCAGGGGGGCCGTCGGGAAGGAGGAGGGGGTTGGATGGGGCAGCAGGGGGCAGTCAGGAGCAGGAGTTTCAGGGGCGGTCAGGGAGAAAGGGTGGATGGATGGGGCAGAGGTCTTAGGGGGGCAGTCAGGAAGGAGAGGAGGAGTTGGATGGGGCGGCGCACGGCAGTCAGGGGTGGGAGTTCCGGGGGGGGGGGTCAGAGGACGGGGAGCAGGGGGGTGAATGGGATAGGAGTCCCAGGGGGGCCGTCAAGGAAGAGGGGGATTTCGATGGGCCAGGAGTCTGGGATGGCCGTCAGGGGGCCAGAAGCGGGGGGTGGGGGGGCGGGCAAGGAGGGGGCGGGCCACGCCCCTCTCCCCTAACAATTTCCAAAACACGATGCGGCCCTCAGGCCAAAAAGTTTTCCCGTCCCTGGACTAAATGCACTGCTGGTCTGATCTGGTATAACAATTCCTGTATAATACACTTGAATAATTGATTCACTTGACACAAGTATGAACCACAAATGATCAGATGAGCCACATGATTCTAGACAGACAGCAGTTTGGACATAGCCAGTAAATGCTGATCAGCAATGAAGTTATGGAACTTCCACAAGTTCCTGAGGAGGTTGTGAAGGCTAGGACTATAACAGGGTTTAAAAGAGAACTAGATAAATTCATGGAGGTTAAGTCCATTAATGGCTATTAGCCAGGATGGCTAAGGAATGGTGTACCTAGCCTCTGTTTGTCAGAGGGTGGAGATGGATGGCAGGAGAGAGATCACTTGATCGTTACCTGTTAGGTTCACTCCCTCTGGGGCACCTGCCATTGGCCACTGTCGGCAGACAGGATACTGAGCTGGATGGACCTTTGGTCTGACCCAGCATGGCCATTCTTATGTTATTATGTATAGAGTAATCAACTGCATTCACCAGATTTTTAGTTTTAATGACTGATAAACCAGCGTAGATTTTTAAAATATTAAATAAATTATATCAGCAGGTCTTAACAACTTAATCAAGTCTGCATGTGAAACAACAGGCCAGAATCAAAGATGTTACTCAAATTCTGTATTACAGACACGGAAGTACTGTAATATGGAATGAGAAAAGGCTCAAAAGTGGAAAGATGAGTGGGCATGCCAAAAACAATTTTCTGTTTCTTTTATAATGGGAGATTAGCATACATCCATTTAGAGATGTGACTCAGACTAAAGGAGATGGGAAGACAGAGATCTAAAACAATAATGAAAACCAGAGAAGTAGATTAGTGTAATGAGAAGGTAAAGACATAAGGGGAAGAGGTGCTTATAAAGCATAGAGCCCAAATATCCACCAAAAAGGAAATCATGAGAGAAAAATAGTACTGCAAACTACCTGGGGAAAAAAAAGGTCAGAGAGGTAAAAATTAAACCAAAACTGGACACCAAAGTTCCAGTCCTTCCCAAGTGAAATCAAGCAAGTTTTGCCATTGACTCCAATAATGACAGGATTTGGTTCCAAATGAACAACATCATTTAGATACCAGTATTTCATGTACTAATATGTCAAATACTGTCAGCAGAGCCAAAAATATCAAGAGAAATGACAAGCCACTTGATTTAGACTTGTCAAGGTCTTTACAAACCACATAGCAGTTTCTGTTGAGTGATCCACCCTGAGCTCAGATGGAAAAAAGAGAGAGGTATGTTAGGAACTGATCCTGGACAACAATTTTCAGATAAAATTTTGAAATTCCCACAATTCTGAGACAAAAGAAAACAAGACATATGGCGTGGTTCTGATCTGATTTACACCAATTTTACACCAGTATAACTTCATTGGGCCTGTAATTTCACCCTTGTACTACAGTCGAGTTTGGCATAGGGAAGGGAGGAGGGCATTTGGGGCTTTATGACACCTCTGTGCCTCCCCCATGTGGGAGCTGCTGGAGGTTGGTTTGGCCCTTGGGGCAAGCTGGAGCAGCCCTGAGGCCTGCCCTAACTTGTGCCCAATTCCAGCAACCATGTATTGCTAGGAGTTAATGGACACTCTGGCCATGTCTTCTCCAACTCCCTGAACATCTCTTATGCCTGGGGCTTCTGTGGGGGAGGATGGTGTAGCGCCTGAGAAGCTGTCTCTACAACTCCAAAGAGCTCCCTCAATATTGGCGGAATTTCTCCAGCAGGCACTTACAGCCATATTATGACTCCGCTACACTGGCATAAAGGAACTGTGAGGCACAGATGAATGAGTCCCATGAACTTTAATGGAGTTAATCCTGATTTACACAGGCATAAGTGAGCTTGGAATCAGGCCCATAGGCTAGGGTTACCATATTTTGTGCCTCCCAAAGGAGGACACTCCACGGGCCCGGCCCTGCCCCCAGCCCCGCCCCCGCCCCAACTCCGCCCCCTCCCCAAAGTCTCCGCCCCCTCCCCTGCTTCCCGCGAACATTTGAGTCGCGGGAAGCCTGAAGCAGGTAAGGGGGAGTGTGGGGGGAGGAGGCGCGGCCCAGGCTGGCCCCGGCCCTGGGGTGCCGGCCCCAGGCCCGGCCCCTGGCCCACCACCCCCGGCCCGCCCAGCACTGCGGTCCCCAGCCCGGCCCCCAGGCCCCCGGCACCGCACTGCCGGTCACCAGCCCGGCCCCCATCCCCGCCGGCCCGTCCCCCGAGCCCCCGGCCCGGCCTGGCACTGCCGGAGCCCCCGAGCCCCCCGCCGGAGCCCCCGAGCCCCTGGCCGAGCCCCGCCGGAGCCCCCGAGCCCCCGGCCCGGCCCCGCCGGAGCCCCCGAGCCCCCGCCGGAGTCCCCGAGCCCCGGGCCCGGCCCCGCCGGAGCCCCCGAGCCAGGCACCGCACTGCCGGCCGGCCCCGGAGCCCCCGGCCCGGCCCCGGAGCCCCCGGCCCGGTCCGGCCCCGCTCCGCCGGCCCGGCCCCCAAGCCCCCGGCCCGGCCCCCGGCCCGGCCCCCCCGATTTTCCCGGACATGTCCAGCTTTTTGGGCTTTCCCCCCGGACGGGGATTTGGAGCCCAAAAAGCCGGACATGTCCGGGAAAATCCAGACGTATGGTAACCCTACCATAGGCCAGAAATTGTGAATTACAGAAGGCTATGAATGAATGACACATTTTATAAACAGGAACAATTAATGCATATTGAAATTCTGACAGAACACAGGATGTATGCAATAAATTAACTATACTGTTAAGAGGATCAGCCATAACTTGTGGAACTTGAGGATGGAGAGTAGACAGAGGGGAGTCATTTAAACTAACACTCTAACAGAGGACACTAGAACAAAAATACTACTAAATAAACGTGGGGAAAAGGAATCAAATATCAAAGATGGTGAACAACCAAGAGGAAAAACAGTTTTCATAAGATTGTTTTCATAAGATTTCCACAATTTTATGATGAAATATTATGAGAATAGCTGTTCTTGTAAGAGTTAGGCTACATCCAAACTAGTACTAGTAAACAAGCCCCTTCAGCACTCTAATTCAACCCAGAACCAAAATTTTAGGATTAGGTACAGATCTGGGGGTTCAAATCCAACCCTTTGTCCCCAAATATTCCCAGTGGTTCAGATGTGAAGTTCAAGTTTTTGTCCATCTCTAGAAAATATATGTCTGGAGTGTCTGATCACAATGATTGCCGGTGCATTACATTTTAAATGTCATTAGCAGCCAGATTCTGATTCATTGTCAAGGTCAAAGGGCACAAAACCAAAGTAAATGGAATCTTTTAAAAAAATCTAATTGTGGCCTAAAAATAGGAGTTTTATCTGTAAGAAAAACTCAATAATGGACTATCACAAAATCATGACATCAAGGCCGTGTTCAGTTAAGTGAGTGAGTATAAAATCCATTATTTCAAATCTAAGTCAAATACAGTGATCATAATCAAAATAGAAGAAAAAGGCTAATCAAACTTTAAACTAAAATCTTCTGAACTCAGTAAAAGACCAAACAATGGTTACCAAATCTGAAAGCACCAGTACTTGCTGAATTCTTTTACATGCCTTCAGAACAGAATGGTAAATAATGACCACAACAGTGGCTGGAAAGCAGACAAAAAACTTGGCACTCAAAGGAGGTCATAGTACTGTACAGTCACCCCACTCCTGTCAGAAAGGAGTTAAAAGCAGCCAAGGGAGGCTGGTTGGGTAGTCAGCCACAGGTGTGGTTGCATCCAATTAGGGGACAGCTGGCCATGATAAAAGGGCAGGTTGAGAGAGTAGGCCCTGGTCCACACTAACCCCCCACTTCGAACTAAGGTACACAAATTCAGCTATGTTAATAATGTAGCTGAATTCGAAGTACCTTAGTTCGAACTTACCGTGGGTCCAGACGCGGCAGGCAGGCTCCTCCGTCGATGCCGCGTACTCCTCTCGCCGAGCTGGAGTACCGGCGTCGACGGCGAGCACTTCTGGGATCGATCCCAGAAGATCGATTGCTTACCGCCGGACCCGGAAGTAAGTGTTGACCTACCACAGGAGAAACTCTTGCTCCAGCTGGGGAGCAGAGAGAACTAGGCTGCCTGGGAGAGCAAGCAGGGTACCTGAGACGGAGCAGGGCTGGGGAAGGGCAGGCAGAGCTGAGGAGCTCTGGCCGGGTGAGTCCCTGGGCTGATGTCTTGCTAAAGGCCAGGGGAGGTACTAGGGCTGCAAGGAGGCAGCTGGGGCTCAAAAGGCAGCAGGTCCAATCCCCTTGCCAGTGATGAGTGGCCATTACAGACTGCAGTTTTCCCCTGAAAGAAGGGGCTAGATGATGGCTGGCAGTGAAACCCAGAGTGTGGGGGCACTATTGTGGAGCAGCACCCCCAGGTAAGGAGCACCTGGGTCTGGCAGGGACATGGGGCCAGAGATGGTGGAGACAATGGGGCAAGTAACAGGGCAAGACACCGGCCCAGATCAGGTGCTCCAGGGCTGTGTGAGCTAATTCCTGGACTGAGCAGCCGGAGATGCCATGGTGGTGAGTCTGCACCATGTTACAAATACCTGATGCAGTCTTAAGTAAATGACCCAAAGCCTCAATCAGGAGCAAGGGCCAAACAAGCCCCATCATCACTATGCCTCTACATAGCAGAGTGAGAAAAAGAATAGCTAATTTTAGTCGAGGTTGTCCTTGAAGTGGAGGAGTCTTCCAATCCAATTCTTTTGAGACATAAAGGTCATGGAAAACACAGATTTGTTGCCAAGCATTCAAAAGTGAAGTCATGGGGTAGTATTCAGTAGCAGTGAAACTGGTCATATGTTATAATTTGGTCACATAATCATTAAATAGCTCCAAAAAAGAAAAACTTGCTGACATTCCATGTTCTACATGCACGAGTGATTTATCAAAAAAAAGGCACATGCTTTTTTGCAAGTAAAAGAGCAGAAGTCAGAAGTTGTTTCCACTTTCACCTACTTGAATCTTGTAATCAGTTTAGGTAATATGTTCTGCACATTTGAACTGGAATGTTGGCAAGTCAACAGGGATGATTCAAGTATCAGCTTCTGCTCCCATTAGGGAACATTGTCTTGTGATCATAAGGGGAAAGTGGAAGTCTGTACTCCTGGATTCTGTTCCTGGCTCTACCATTGACCCAGATGTGACATTGGGCAAATCACCTACATTCTTTGTGCCCTATATGTAATTATGTAATAATATTTGTATCCTCACAGAGGAAGTGTTAAAAAGCTTTAACAAACCACATTGAGTTCCTCAGACGAAAAGTAGGCTAAGCACTATCTAAATGCACAGTATTATTATTTTTACTGGATGAAAACAATTAAAAATTAATTTAAAACTAAAGGAGACAATACTCTGATACAAATTTTCAGTCTGACTTCTTAAAATTATCTTTGGAGTGTAATATGGCAGACAAGAATATTGTCATATAAGCATATACTATGGGATCTATATCTTAAATCCGGGGTTCTCAACCTTTTTCTTTCTGATGCCCCCCAACATGCTATAACAATGCCACAGCCCACTTGTGCCACAGCTTTTTTTTTTTTGCATATACAGTAGCTTAAAAGCTGTATTAGATTGATAGTTATACAGTTAAACACACACATATATAAGAGAATGATAAAATAGGTACAAAAATCAAAAAAATATTATTTTTGTTTTACTTACTCAGTGTGAAACTTACTGGGTGGCCCACTAAGGTGAGTCGGGGGTGAAAGTAACGATCCCTCCCTTAGCCTTGCTGCCCAGGGCTGAAGCCAGAGCCCTAATCCCGCCGCACAGGGATCAAGCCAAAGCTGAAGCCCGATTTATTTTGGTGGACCCCCTGAAACCTCCTTGCTGTGGATCCCCGGTTGAGAACCACTGTCTTAAATAATTACTGAGATATAGACTATCGAAATAGATCTTTTTATAACTGCATAAAAATTGAAGCACTAGAGCAACCTTAACCATCTAAGTGCTATGTTAACAAGAGATACTGAGCCAAATGCATCCCTGGAATAACTCCACTGAAGACAACAGAATTACACCAGGGATCAATCTGGTATATTCATTATGATAACATTGCAATTCAGAAGGCCTGCTGCCAATACACAGTAAAAGATGAATGTTACAAGATGTGGCTAAGCAAAATGTAATATTTCACTAGCAACAGTGAATAAAATTTTCATTTGAAGCCAACGTATCTTTTGGACTCTTTTTCTCTTAATGTGTCTATGGTCAGAAACATTTCTATATAGATTAACAAAGTGTATTTTTAGTCTGTGCATGAACATAACTTATTAATTTTTGAAGATTGTTGTGGGTTGTTAGTTTCACTTAGTGAACATTTCAGTTTTTGGCAGCTTCTCTAAAGTTCCTTTCTGTCGGATCAATATTAATGGCAGAAAGTGATTTACTGTTAATTTTTGCTTCTAAAAAGACAGTCCATTTTTTCATTGTATGCACAGCACTGCTTAACAGTGGGTGATTGTTAGCTGCTGCTAAATTTGGTCACATTAGACCCCTCTTGCATAGGAAGGCATTTACAGTATGAAGAGGTCCTTACCATAGTATAATACATATGCAGCCTTACATGATTACTTACTGGGAAATTCAATGGATTATGTGTAATTAATTCTTACTGTATGTGTTACTAGAAATATGTGAACTAAGGCAGTGTGGTCTAGTGGCTAGCACATTGGCATAGGCATCAAGAGATCTCTTTTCTATTCCTGCCTTTTCCATTGAGCTGCTCAGTGACCTTGGGCAAGTCACTTTACCTCTTTGTGTGTCAGTTTCTCTTCCCACACTTGTTGGTCTTATTTACTTAGGCTATAAGCTCGTTGGGGCAGGGACTATCCCTCACTATATGTTTCTATAGTACCAAGCCCAATAGAGTCCTGATCTTGATTGAGGCATGTAGGTGCTATTGTAATACATGTTCTAAATAATAATAATAATGTCTCTTTCTTATCACTAATTGCAGGAAAAGCTGTACATTCATGTATACCATTTCCAAATACCACTGGTATATAATTCTTAAATTCATAGAATCATAGAATATCAGGGTTGGAAGGGATCTCAGGAGGTCATCTAGTCCAACCCCCTTCTCAAAGCAGGGCCAATCCCCAACTAAATCATCCCAGCCAGGGCTTTCTCAAGCCTGACCTTAAAAACCTCTAAGGAAGGAAATTCCACCACCTCCCTAGGTAACCCATTCCAGTGCTTCACCACCCTCCTAGTGAAAAAGTTTTTCCTAATATCCAACCTAAACTTCCCCCACTGCAATTTGAGACCATTACTCCTTGTTCTGTCATCTGCCACCACTGAGAACAGCCGAGCTCCATCCTCTTTGGAACCCCCCTTCAGGTAGTTGAAGGCTGCTATCAAATCCCCCCCCCATTCTTCTCTTCTGCAGACTAAACAATCCCAGTTCCATCAGCCTCTCCTCATAAGTCATGTGCTCCAGCCCCCTAATCATTTTTGTTGCCCTCCGCTGGATTCTTTCCAATTTTTCCACATCCTTCTTGTAGTGTGGGGCCCAAAACTGGACACAGTACTCCAGATGAGGCATCACCAATGTCGAATAGAGGGGAATGATCACGTCCCTCGATCTGCTGGCAATGCCCCAACAAGGGCACACTGTTGACTCATATCCAGCTTCTTGTCCACTGTAACCCCTAGGTCCTTTTCTGCAGAACTGCTTCCTAGCCATTCAGTCCCTAGTCTGTAACAGTGAATGGGATGCTTCCGTCCTAAGTGCAGGACTCTGCACTTGTCCTTATTGAATCTCATCAGGTTTCTTTTGGCCCAATCTTCTAATTTGTCTAGGTCCCTCTGTATCCTATCCCTACCCTCCAGCATATCTACCACTCCTCCCAGTTTAGTGTCATCTGCAAACTTGTTGAGAGTGCAGTCCACGCCATCCTCCAGATCATTAATGAAGATATTGAACAAAACCAGCCTCAGGACCGACCCTTGGGGCACTCTGCTTGAAACTGGCTGCCAACTAGACATGGAGCCGTTGATCACTACCCATTGAGCCCGATGATCTAGCCAGCTTTCTATCCACCTTATAGTCCATTCATCCAGCCCATACTTCTTTAACTTGCTGGCAAGAATACTGCGGTAGACCATATCAAAAGCTTTGCTGAAGTCAAGGAATAGTTGTATTTAAATAACTCAGTCAGCCCCTATGATTAAAAAATGTTTAACGGAACAAGTCACAAATTGCAGTATATTGGGAACCGATAAACTGGCTGAAGTCAACTGTAACAAAAATGGGCTTCTCTACTTGACTTGAATACTGTCCAAAAGGTACTGTGCTTGGAGCACACCTTCAGAATTATGGTAAAATTTGGAAATGGAAGGACCCTGATCAATGCAGCCATAGTTTAATGCCTCAACTTCTAAAAGGATGATTCTTAAGGAGATTTCAGATTAAAAAGGTGGATCTGTCTAACTAAGTCATTAGTGCTTGTTGAAAAGTCAGAAATTTTCATGAACTTTTGGTGGAAAATTTGTCCCCCTTTTTTGCTAGATAATTTCAAAATCTGATTTTTTTTTCAAACGGTTCTATAAATTATACTTCAGAGACTTATTATATTTCATACACTATTCCTAAAATATGTATATATTTTACACAATATATTTCAGAGGGAAGACATGATAGTTATTAAGTAGTAGACTGTAGAACAGTAGATTTGCTAGTCCTTCTTTTTGTGAAATAATTATAGATTATTAAAAATAATAAATAAAAATGAACAGTTGCATGCCAGAATATACAAAGCTATATGTATAACACTTTTGGTTTATCTTGGGGTTTTATACTGGCACCCATCAAAGTAGCATCTAAGCACCTTCTTCATAAAAACAATAGCAATAATGAAGTCCCTAGTGGATTTCAAGGAATCTCAGCACTTCTCCCTTTTCAGGGTAAAAATTCTCTTTGGGTAGGGATTTTCTTTTGAATTTTTAGATTTTATTAATTTCCTGGGACATTTGTTTTGAGGGGTTGGTTAGCGTTCTTTGGGTGTAAGGGGGTGTCAGTATTATGAGATACAGTCACAGAACAAGCCAGTTACTTGATTGAGGATGGATTTGGAATGGGGGAATCCATTTCAGAGGAACACTGACAGCACAGTGAGGCTATCTTTTACCTGCACACTATTCTCTTTTATTTCCTTTAAAGTTGCTGGAGTTGAAAGGGGTCTGCTTTATACTAAATTCCAGGTGGTAAAAACTAAAGACAAAATCAATGCCACACAGTTATTTTTCTGGTAATTTCTTTTTTAAATTTTTTCTTTTTTTCACATTGGACCCAAAGATTTTTGTTTTGTTACCAGGCAGGTCAGCTAACTGCTGATAACAGTGATATTTCAGTGGTATCTGGGAGTAACTGGGCAGGTGAGTTATTTCAAAACCCACTCATATTTAGCACCTTGTTTTCTCATCAACTGTTATTATTATGATTACAAAGGATTTTGTAACAACACTAATGTTCTAAATAAACATGTTAATTCTAAGTGTCTTGTATTATATCAGAGATGTAGCTTCTTTCATTATTACTGATACACAATGTAAGGGGCTGGCTGGGAGACAAGGAGCCAATGCCATCCAATTTTGAATAGAGTATTCAATGCAAAAGAAACATTGGGAGTCCCAAGTCACTGACAATACACTCCTTAATGTTATCTGATATACAATATATTTTTTTATTGTGAGAACAATTTGAAAGCCTGCTTCTGGAAAAGCCAATGAGCCAAATCTCATTGCCTTAATGGCAGCTGGATCAGGCCCTTTATCTAAAGTGAAACACAAATATTTATTTTAGTTTAGGTTTTTGTTCTTATCTGTCAGTATTTTCAATTTTTACTCATGCACACTTTCACTGTGTGATGGGCAGAAGAAGATCTATGCACACTATTCTCAATGGGTGTTTCCTTCCATAGCAGAACAGACCCTAAAAACAGGTATTCGTCCTCTATCCATGAAGGCAGCAAAATCCCAAGAAATAAGAAGGTCTCTTCTGATGCAGAAAACCACTCTATTTTCACAATATATTCACTGACCAGCAGCTACAGGCCTAGTAATCTTGGTTCAGCAGCAAGAGGCCCTGATCTTGAATTTATGTTACCATGATGGCTAACAATAATGACCCAGGAATATACACAAACCAGATAAAAACAACAGTGTTGAATCACAGATTTAGGGCTATTAACACAAAATTTTTTAGCTAAAAGTAAAAAATAAATAAACTAGCATTTATTCCTCTCAATTAAATATGTTACTTGTAGCTACAATTTAAATTTTTAGTTCAGATTGAGTTTTCTGTTACACAGAATTTTGGTATGCTGAAATCACATTTCCTTCTGTTTAGAGAAAGACAGTAGTTTTGTTAACAAATATAGACCTCCTATCTGCACAACTATATAAATATACTGATTAGACTAGATCAGACATACCAGATTCCAAAATCTAAATAAAATCTAGGCCAAGATAATAAAATAGTAAAATAAAAGTAAAGGAATATGAAAAGCAGATAAGTTCGGGAGTTCTTACTTCTGGTAAGCAAGAGCAACCATGGATGGGGTCTCCATTAGCAACAATGGCTAAGCCAGGGTAACTAAGCAGTCATTTCAATCAACTTTACAGAGCAATGCTTTGCATGTCTTAGAATATTTTGCCTAATTTAATAGGAAGTTGTCTAAAATGTTAAAGCAGATAGATAGGTTGATATTCATCCCTGATATCGGCAGGGCTTTATTTTTATTTATTTTTTATTAATTAGAGATGAACTAATCTCTTTCCATACGAACCAGAAAAAAACATCAACACACAAGAGACATCTTTTTTCCTGATGGCTTCTCCTGAGCTAAGCACTGAAGCCTCGTCATCACTCATCACTGCAGCCATCCAACCTCCTCCGCTTTGCCTCTCCGGTACCAACCTTGGGCATTCGGATGTGCTCCATGGCGTCCAGGCAGCTCCCAGATGAGTCTCATGCACCTTCCACAATGAGCAGGGATGGATTCGTAGGGATCTATAGTCTGTATATCAGATTTTTATTTTCCTGGGCGGGGGGGGAATAGGAAGGATGGGGGATGCATTGTACCTCTGTTTCGATGCTTGCAGGTCAGTCATTGGCTCCACCCCCAAGGACAGCTGCCATGCTTCCCCTCTCCCCCTCCCCCCCAGCTTAGATGCAGCCTGAGCCCGCACAGGCGGCAAGGAAACGCAGGCAGCGAGGCCCTAAAGACTGACAGGTTCGGGCTTGCCTTTACCTAGTGCCGCTCCAGAGGGGCCGGAGTAGTGCCAATGAATGCATCTCTGTCTAATTTTGCATCCAGTTGCAAATGCTGACATTAGCTGACATCAGTATTTACTCCATTCTTTAAAAAGCATCCCCGCATCCTAGGTCCTGGAGAAGGAAAATGTGACAGGTGAGAGCGGGACTCCGCCGGAATTGCATCCCCTCTTCTCTTCTCATCCCCTGGTCCAGAGTAAGCGATTTCCAGACGCCGCGGTCGCTGGCCTTGCCGCATCCCCTGACCCCAAGGTCCAGGAGCTGGAGTTTCTGATAGCTGACAGCCCTGTCAGAAATCGCATCCTCAGCTTTGCGCCGGGGGATACAACTCCTGACACAATCGCTGTCCTGAGTCAGAAATTGCCCACCCGTTCCTTGCCCCGGGATGCAGGCAGGGACCAAAGAGAACCACCATTGACTCCCACAGCCTGTCCTTTGCTGTTGGCCGGGGAGCAAAGGGGAGAGAAACCGCGGTCTCTAAACTAGTCGGGAACTGCCGACCTTCTCTGAACAAAGAGGGGAAATTGTAGCCACTATTCAGCTCTACGTGCCATGGGCTAGACCCGTCAGTAAAACAGAGAGATTGGCCTGAACCATGCAAGGGATTCACTTTGATCCGCTTGGAGGATCGGACTAAACATTTTGGTGACTGTCCGAAATGAGGGTTCCAGGTTGAGGGCTGGAGGCTCACGTGGCTGGGGGAGGCGCACGCACACTAACGCGAAAAAGCGCAAAAGGATGGGGATGATGCCTGCGCTGTGTCAGTCGGCAGCTACCCTCCCCAAGCCCGTTTCATGCCTCTTCTCTGCTTTCAGCTGGGTGTACATGGGGCAAAAAGCGTGTGCGTGAGCACTTATGATATTGGCAGGATATTCTTTTAAACACCTGGAAGGAAGCATTTAACCCTGGGGAGAGATGGGGCTGGCATGAGAGAGAGTAACTGGATCAATCCCTAGGGGGCAGCTGTTTACAGCTTTCCTGATAGAGCACCGCTGCATTGTGTAGGCATTGGGCTGGACTGGGACTTTAGTGCCACCATTGTGTGTACAGGGCGCTATGGAGCGCCAGCCCTTCTCCCTTATTTTTGCAACTCACACCAGGGGTGAAAGTAGTTTAAAGGTCTTAGCTGTACCCCAGAGTCCTGAGTGGGGCATGGCCTCAACTGGAAGAGGTGGGGCCTTTCAAGATTTAAAGGCCTGGGGCTCTGGCTGTGGCTGAGAGCCCCACGGCCTTTAAATCACCCTGGAGCTACCAGGCCCTTTAAGTCACCGTGGGAGCCCCGCTGCCGCTACCCCGGGCAGCAGGGCTCGGGCTAGGGCTAGGGTAGTGGCTGCAGGGCTCCAGAGGTGATTTAAAGGGCCCGGGGCTCCAGCCACTGTGGGGAGCCCCGGGCCCTTTAAAAGCACCGCTGGAGCTCCGGTAGCTGGGCTCAGGCAGCACTTTTAAGGGCCCGCACGGGCTTACTTTCACCTCTGACTCTCATCCTTTCTCAACCCCATTTTTGCACACTCTTCCCCATTTCTGAAGCTGCTTCAGTGGATGTTATTTACTGAGCATGCTCGGATGGCTTAAACACGCTCCCTAACGTGGGATGAGAGTCTACCCTGAAACTGGCCAGGGCCATGCCTGCATGGGGATTGCTGCACCCTCCTGCAGACCCTGCAGGAAAGCCCTGGTTGGAGGTCCAGATGTGTGTGTGTGCGCTTCCCTGCATAAATCTTAACTTCATGGAGGAGTTCTACATCTCTATGCAGGACCTGAACTCCTCTGTTTTGAGACACCACTAGCCATCATCAACTAGTAGGGTGGGAGGTTTTAATGTTTCATTTCCTAGTATCTAATTTTGATCTGGAATGAGGGCCTGGGATGCACTGCCTTGCTTGAAAATACATTGAGTGGGATCCATAAACTTGCTTGCATTTACTAGGGTTTGAATCTCACAAAAATTTAACTTGTGGCACTTTTTTCTTTCTTCTGATCGTTTTTGCAAGACAACTGCTAAGAATTATCCAGTCATTAAATGTTTCCTTTGTAGTTACAACTAATATGGTGCACTGCTTATGTTATCATCATTTGGCAGTCATTGCTGTCAGTACAGTAGGGAAAATTGAAAGAGAACATCATCATTTTGGAGTAAGAAAGATGCTTCCAATTTACAGTGCCCTGTCACCATAGGTGCACCCCTGGCTTGAAGTGCTTTCCATTATTTACAGGGTTTACAGTTTGGTTCAATGGTTTCAGCACCCCCACTATACACATTGTTCCAGCACTCCTGCCTGTCACCATTGATATCACCATTGGGTACATTTTGTGCCAACTCAACCTAGTCCTTCTCCCACTCAAGTCAATAGCAAAGCTACCAGACTTAAAGGGGAACATGACTGGTACCTTCATCTCCAGTTCAGATTCCTAAGTGGGTGCTAAAAAAGGAATGTGTACACAGTATTGTTTATTTACCAATCTTTGAATATGCTGCAAGAATTTGCTACTGTTTTGGACTGAATAAATCATTCACGGAGAACTGCACATAGAAATAGTGTTTAAATAAAAGTTATGACAACTGTACTTGTCATAGAAAGCTGTGGTAAGCTCTTTTATTTTTCTTTTTAAATTTTTTATATGTATTTAGTGCTCATGAAATGTGCCATTTTGACAACCCTGGAGACTTAAATCCTTTGTTTATCCATATAAGAGGTACAGTACACGTAGTGAAATAAACTCTCCTCCAATGCACCTCAACCCTGACCTAGAGGGACTATCTTCAGGGGTGACAGGATAGTTCACTTTTCATGCCCATTCAGTGCTTGAGCTATCTGCTGAAACCTCCAACCAAGTTGTCAATTAACACCAAGCATAACAGTGATTATACTTTTTGTCATGTGGATACCTGTCCATTGAGAACTAGATTGGGATCGCTAAACTTATTCATATAGTCCCCCAAATAGTCATTAGAACAAGACATCTTTCAGGCCCCAGTATCAGCAAAGCATTTTAGCACATGCTTAACTTAAAGAACATGGGGGTGCTTCCAAGTGTGCAAATGCACCTATAATTTGCATCTGTGTTTTTACAGTAGTCGTATATGTAACCAGAGGAATGAATTTTTATGGATCTGGAAATGCTAGATATGTTTATGTTTGTTATGTGGCCATTTTCCGGGAAAATGCATATCCCAAGTTTCTCCTTGCTGGTGCACTTGGACACAAACTTTACCGCCAGTTGGCCCAGCAGGAAGCTGCATGTGACACAAATTGCACCTGAGGATAGGTCAGTTTTAACTTTAACCTTGTTAAAAAGCCATTTAGTTTAACTTTTAACTTTTACTTTAAGAGTCATTCAAATAAATGTTTCATTGCTATCTTACCCTAGATCTAATGAAAGAGGGAATGAGCTGTGCTAAGGAAACCAGGGAAATGAGGAGCTTTCTGACTTGTATGGTCAGAATGTCCTCTTGAATTGAAATGCTATTGGTCTGAAGTAGGAAAGAGAGAAATAAAATAGATCCAGTTGTAGAACTACTAAGGATTTCATTTGGGTGACCACTAGGCCAAGGGTCCTCAAAATTGAGGAAAACAGCTGTTAGTATATTGGCAAGATAAGAAAGATCTCCCTATTAAGAGAAAGATTCACCATAACTAGAAGAGCAGGTTGTAAAACTACTGTGAATACAGTGGGCAAACTAAAAAATTCACTGTTTTGAAAGATCCTACTCCTTTCAGCAATATTTACAGTGTAGAGAATGGGGAATTCCACTTGAAATGCTACAATCTTTCAAAATGTACAAAATTTTAAGGGTGCCCACTGTACAGAAGAACACAGTACAGATCTGCTACAACACATTAAAAGGTATAGTAGACAAACAAAGGGGTTAATGGGCACAGAGTTTCACTTGGGTCAATGAATCCATCACCCAGACCATGGAAATATTTCTAGCCATGTTGTCTTGCCAGTTAGTTGATTAGATAATAAAAGGAAAGATGATTCCTCCCCGCCATCCCTCATTGCATCTGAACAGCTATATTTGGATCCTGCAAAGGTAGGCCAGTCACTATGCCAGCAGTGCTAGCAGACCCAGAAAGGATGTTTCTGGGCCGGCTTGGTCCTATGATAATTCTACAACTGCGGAAAGAGAATGAAGACTAGAACAAACAAACAATCTCCATACACAACAACATTTTTCATGAAAATGTGTCCCTTTTTCAGAAAACAAATTCAAAATTTGAGATTTTTTTAACCAACTCTACTGAAGTGCAAATGTGAACCATGAATAATGGAAATAATAGTGAGTGATTAAATGTTTTTTTTTAATAAATGTTAAGTATATCTCAACACATAAAGAATCATGTAGGGGTTCCCAAGATGACATTGGCTGCGATACATTAAATGTTTTACAACATTCCATCCAAGATCCCATACAGGGAATTTCTCCATAAATTATATGAGAGAAATATAAAAAGAGAGAAGTATAATTTTATCTTTTCAAGTTATTTTAATTGTAAAGTTCAGAATCAGAAGGTCAACCAGAACTGGGAATTCTTCCAGCACCCCATGATCTTCTGCAGTAGAGTGAGAAGCCCTGGACATTTTTCAAACACTTGGCAGATTTCAGAAAGTTTCCAAAATTCTCACATTCCCTTAGAGACAAATAAAACCTCTGTATTAAAGCAGATCTCTTTTTTTTTTCTCTCTGAACATGGTATTGCTGTCTGAGAAATAAAAATAAAATGATTGTAAAGCAACTTCCAAAATTTTCAAGAAGAAAACCTGAATGGATGGGGCTATACCTGTAAGTGGTCTGCATAAACCATTCTCTGCAGCATGAGAGAAAAAAAGAGTGAGACTGTACAGCACTCAGTATAAGGAAAGAGAGGAATGGAGGGAGGAGAAAGAGAGAGTGGATGATACAGGCACTTTCTCTTGTAGGAGCCTCATAAGAATTAGCTAAAGCTTTATTAAAATATTTTCTATTACCTCCTAACTGTTCTGCTTGTCTAAGGCCTTGTCTACACTACGAGAGTAGTTCGATTTTACTTAAATCGAATTTTTGGAATCGATATTGCAAAGTCGAACGTGTGTGTGTTCACACTAAGGACAGTAATTCGACTTTGTGAGTCCACACTAACGGGGAAAGCGTCGACATTGGAAGTGGTGCACTGTGGTCAGCTATCCCACAGTTCCCGGAGTCCCCGCTGCCCATTGGAATTCTGGGTGGAGCCGCAAATGCCTTCTGGGTAAAAAAAATGTGTCCAGGGTGCTTTTGGGTAACTGTCGTCATCCGTCCATCACTCCCGCCCTCCCTCCCTGAAAGCGCCGGCGGGAAATCAGTTCGCGCACTTTTCTAGTCAGTGACAGCGCGGACGCCACAGCACTGCGAGCATGGAGCCTGCTGCAACCATCACTGCAGTTGTGGCCGCTCTCAACGCCTCGCAACTTATCATACACCTTTCCCTGAGGCAGATGCAGAAAAGTCAGGCGAGGAGGCTACGTCAACGCGGTGATGGCCTGAAGTCTGAGAGTAGCACAGACCTCTCAGAAAGCAGGGGACCCAGCGCCGAGAACATCACGGTGGCAATGGGTCATGTTGATGCCGTCGAAAGGAGATTCTGGGCACGGGAAACAAGCACTGAGTGGTGGGACTGCATAGTGCTGCAGGTCTGGGATGAATCCCAGTGGCTGCGAAACTTTCGCATGCGGAAGGGAACTTTCCTGGAACTTTGTGAGTTGCTGTCCCCTGCCCTGAAGCGCAATGACACCCGGATGCGAGCAGCCCTGACTGTCCAGAAGCGAGTGGCCATAGCCCTGTGGAAGCTTGCAACGCCAGACAGCTACCGGTCAGTCGCGAACCAGTTTGGGGTGGGCAAATCTACCGTGGGGGTTGTTGTGATGCAAGTAGCCAAGGCAATCGTTGATGTACTGCTGCCAAAGGTAGTCACCCTGGGAAACGTGGAGGCGATCATAGATGGCTTCGCAGCGATGGGATTCCCAAACTGCGGTGGGGCCATAGATGGAACTCACATCCCTATCCTGGCACCGGAACACCAGGCCAGCCAGTACATTAACAGAAAGGGCTACTTTTCCATGGTGCTGCAAGCACTGGTGGACCACAGGGGACGTTTTACCAACATCTACGTGGGATGGCCGGGCAAGGTTCATGACGCTCGTGTTTTCAGGAACTCTGGTCTGTTTAGACGGCTGCAGCAAGGTATTTACTTCCCGGACCACAAAATAACTCTTGGGGATGTGGAGATGCCTATAGTCATCCTCGGGGACCCAGCCTACCCGCTAATGCCCTGGCTCATGAAGCCCTATACTGGCGCCCTGGACACTGAAAAAGAACTCTTCAACTACCGGCTGAGCAAGTGCAGAATGGTGGTGGAGTGTGCTTTTGGACGTCTCAAGGGGAGATGGAGAAGCTTACTGACTCGCTGTGATCTCAGCGAAATCAATATCCCCATTGTTATTGCAGCTTGCTGTGTGCTCCACAATCTCTGTGAGAGCAAGGGGGAGACCTTTATGGCGGGGTGGGAGGTTGAGGAAAATAGCCTGGCTGCTGATTACTCACAGCCAGACAGCCGGGCGATTAGAAGAGACCAGCGGGAAGCGCTGTGCATCCGGAAGGCTTTGAAAGCAAAGTTCCTGAGTGAGCAGGGTAACCTGTGACTTTAAAGTTTGTGTATTGAGAAGCTAAACCTGCCCCCGTTTCTTTGCCCAGTTAATGTTGACTATCCTATCCAGTTACATACCCCCTTCACCCCACTTCCAACACACGTTTCAAAATAAAAATAGTTCTACTTTGTTAAAGCACACCGTTTTCTTTAATACTGTATTCGCGGGAATTTTTTAAAACTGGGACGCAGACTGTGGTGCGGAGCGGGTGTACTGTAGTGGCACGAATGCAGCTTCTAAACTCAAGGATTGACAGGCTCCGCTGCGGTGGGATGGTTGTTTCAACGGAGCCTGTCACCCCTCCTGATAGGGACTGTGTGTATGGGGGGGTCTATGTGACTTTGTGGCAGGGGGAGGACGGTTACAGATCCCCTGCTGTGTGGCTCTGTGATCCTGCCTAAGGACCGCCGCTTAAGATCTGTAACTGCCCTCCCCTGCCACAAAGTCACAGAGCAACCCACCCCCCACCACATAACATGAAAACAACCTCCCAGACTAACCAGGGTAACTAGTCACTGCATCACTGCACTATGTATGTGCCCTGCTGCTGTGCCTGCCCCCGACTATATACCCTGCCAAAGGTGACTGTCCTGTCGAATTACCAACCCCCTATCCCCCCCTCCTCCAAAAGAACATGATGGAAACAGTAGTTAACAGAAACGTATTTTTTATTATCAACCAAACATGGAACTGGGAAAGTGAAACTTGGACGGGGGCTTGTGTCAGGCGGGAAGGAAAGAACTTGTCAAATTTTGGGGAATGAGAGCCTTCTGCTGCTCGAGCTCTCTGCAGGGGTGGAGTGAGAGTTAGCAGGGACTCTGCCGCCTCTCCTTCTGTGCACTTTGGGTGAGGGGAGTATGGGACTTGGTGGCGGGGGAGGGCGGTTAGAGATGGACTGCAGCGGGGCTCTGTCCTCCTGCCTCCGTTCCTGCAGAACATCCACAAGGCGCCGGAGCGTGTCCGTTTGCTCCCTCATTAGTCCAAGCAGGGTTTGAGTCGCCTGCTGGTCTTCCTGACGCCACCTCTCCTCCCGATCCATGTTGGCTTGGTGCATTCGGGTCAAGTTCTCCCGCCACTGGGTCTGCTGTGCTGCCTGGGCTCTGGAGCAGGCTATAAGCTCCGAGAACATGTCCTCCCGTGTCCTCTTCTTCTTATGCCTAATCCGCGCTAGCCTCTGGGAGTGTGATGACAGGCTAGGTTGTGAGACAGTCGCAGATGGGGCTGTGGGAATGGGAAAAAGGGAGTGAATTCCTCAGAAAGATAAATGTAGTTGTGAACAAAGAACATAGTCTTTCTCTGTTAACAAGACCATGCACAGCACCTATCACATGCGCACTCAGCACAAGGTCGAATTCTCGGCCATCGCATTCAGTGCCTGGGGTCTTCTACAGCACATTTGAGAAGCCTCTCAGGAGAACGGAATTTCTGTTGCAGGCAGACATGGTAAGCCGTAGACTTGTGGCAGCTTAAAACTTTAATATTAGCAATGGCCTCATTTCACATTGAAATCAATGTCGGTCCCTGCTGCCAGCAATTCGGCAAGCAGGAAGTCTGCTCCTGTCCCACACCCTCGCGGCTGTCCCCGGGAACGATCCCTTTCGGCTGCCCCTCTTCCGCCTCCACCGCGTGGCTGCAAACCAGCGGTTACAGTTCTGTAAAGGAACGGCAAAGCAGTCCCAACACTAACATTCCCCTACCTCATTCAAAGCAGGTCATCATGAGCGACATCACCCTCATGAGGATCTCTGACAGCGAGAAAGAGAGAATGCTCCGGGAAAGCCTGCAAAGACCAGGGCCGTATGCCGCCATGCTGTGCAGAGCAATGATTCCAGAGTACTTGATAGTCTCGTGGCGTGGCAACGTGTCCTACTACGGAGGACCCAATAAGGCTGCTCTCCCCAAGAACCTAATGCAGCGGATTTCCAATTACCTCCAGGAGAGCTTCCTCGAGATGTCACAGGAGGATTTCTGCTCCATCCCCGGACATATAGACCGCATTTTACTGTAGCTGCTGTAGCAGTGACTAACCAGTAGAGCGGCTTGGGCAGGACAATCATGCAAAACCGGACATTGCTAGATTTTTTTTCAATAGTTGCACTGCCCATGACTGAACCGTTAAGCTAATCAAACTAATCATGAGAAACCCATTTTTTAAATTGTTAATATTCCTGTTCTGTTACAAATAAATGTTTAGATTTTTACAACACTTACTGGCTGATCCTTCCCCAGATTCTGTGTCCGGGGTAACGGCTGGGGAGGGTTGGTAGGGGATCTCTGTAAGGGTGATGAAGAGATCCTGGCTGTCGGGGAAATCAGCGTTGTGAGCGCTGTCGACTGCCTCGTCCTCCTCATCTCCTTCCTCATCTTCCCTGTCCGCTAACATGTCCGAGGATCCAGCCGTGGACACTATCCCATCCTCAGAGTCCACGGTCACTGGTGGGGTAGTGGTGGCGGCCGCACCGAGGATGGAATGCAGTGCCTCGTAGAAACGGGATGTCTGGGGATGGGATCCGGAGCGTCCGTTTGCCTCTTTGGTCTTCTGGTAGCCTTGTCTCAGCTCCTTGATTTTCACGCGGCACTGCGTTACATCCCGGCTGTATCCTCTCTCTGCCATGTCTTTAGAGATCTTCTCGTAGATCTTTGCATTCCGTCTTTTGGATCGCAGCTCGGAAAGCACGGACTCATCGCCCCACACAGCGATGAGATCCAAGACTTCCCGATCAGTCCATGCTGGGGCCCTCTTTCTATTCTGAGATTGCACGGCCATCACTGCTGGAGAGCTCTGCATCGTTGCCAGTGCTGCTGAGCTCGCCACGATGTCCAGACAGGAAATGAGATTCAAACTGGCCAGACAGGAAAAGGAATTCAAATTCAAATTTTCCCGGGGCTTTTCCTGTGTGGCAGTTCAGAGCATCCGAGCTCGTACTGCTGTCCAGAGCGTCAACAGAGTGGTGCACTGTGGGATAGCTCCCGGAGCTATTAGTGTCGATTTCCATCCACACCTAGCCTAATTCGACATGGCCATGTCGAATTTAGCGCTACTCCCCTCGTCGGGGAGGAGTACAGAAGTCGAATTAAAGAGACCTCTATGTCGAACTAAATACCTTTGCGGTGTGGACGGGTGCAGGGTTAATTCGATGTAACGGCGCTAACTTCGACATAAACGCCTAGTGTAGACCAGGCCTAAGGTAAGCATAATCCTTTACATTACTTTCTGCAAAGTAAAAACTATTTCCCCATGCTATTTTCCCCCTACTGTTACTCACACCTTCTTGTCAACTGTTTGAAATGGGCCATCCTGATTATCACTACAAAAGTTTTTTTTCCTCCTGCTGGTAATAGCCCACCTTAATTGATTAGTCTCGTTAGAGTTGGTATGGCAACGCCCATTTTTTCATGTTCTCTGTATGTGTGTGTGTATATATATATCTATATATATATCTCAGAGGTCGGCAACATTCAGCATGCGGTTCGCCAGGGTAAGCACCCTGGCGGGCCAGGCCAGTTTATTTACCTGCTGACGCGGCAGGTTCGGCCGATCGCGGCCCCCACTAGCTGCAGTTCGCCATCCCAGGCCAATGGGAGTGGCGAGAAGCTGCGGCCAGCATATCGCTCGTCCACGCTGCTTCTCGCCGCCCCCATTGGCCCGGGATGGCAAACCGCGGCCAGTGGGGGCCGCGATCGGCCGAACCTGCCGCGTCAGCAGGTAAATAAACTGGCCCGGCCCGCCAGGGTAAGCACCCTGGCGAGCCGCGTGCCGAACATTGCCAACCCCTGATATATATCTTCCTATTGTATTTTCCACTATATGAATCTGATGAAGTGGGCTTTAGCCCATGAAAGCTTATGCCCAAATAAATTTGTTAGTCTCTAAGGTGCCACCAAGTACTCCTCATTCTTTTTGCTGATACAGACTAACACGGCTACCACTCTGAAACCTGTTACTTGTAAGGGGTTAATCAGTTCAATTAACCTAGTTGGCACCTGACCAGAAGGACCAACGAGGAAAGAAGATACTTTAAAATCGGGGAGGTGGGGGGGAGTTTTGTTTGTGCTCTCTTTGTGTGTGCTCTCTCGGGACAGAGAGAGGGACCAGGCAGGAAAAAATACCTCTCCTAAAACCCTACCTGAAATAAGCATCTAAGATTACAAAAATTGTAAGTAAAGCAAGGAAATGTGTTAGATTATCTTTTGTTTTAGCTTGTGAGTTTTTCCTATGCTAAGAGAGAGGTTTATTTCTGCTTTTTGTAACTTTGAAGTTGAGACTAGAGAGGAATCCTCTGTGTTTTAAATCTTTTTATTATCCTGTAAAATTACCGTCCATCCTGATTTACAGAGGTGCTTCTTTTACTTTTTTATTTATAATAAAATGATTCTTTTAAGAACCTGATTGGTTTTTAGTGTCCTAAAAACCCAAGGGTCTGGTCTGTGCTCACCTTGTTAACCTATTGGTTGGTATATTATTCTCAAGCTTCCCCAGGAAAGGGGGTAAAAGGGCTTGAGGGGATATTTTGAAGGGGATAGGGCTCCAAGTGGCCCCTCCCTGAACGTTTGTTTGTTTAAATCACTTGGTAGTGGCAGCAATACTATCCAAGGACAAGGAAAGGAATTTATGCCTTGGGGAAGTTTTTAACCTAAGCTGGTGGAATATAAGATTAGGGGGTGGGAACCCTGACACATTGCCAAGAAATATTTTGCTCCCCTCTGCACATGAGAGGAAAGGACAAAGGACTTGATATAGGGATGTGGGATTTTTAATAAGATGACCTAACTGTTAGAAGCACTAAAACAAGTAGAATACTTTGAATTTCAGTGAAAAATAGCATGAAACAGCTGGATGTTACATCAAACAATTGAAAAGGTCTCAGGAAAATACAGTTTAATATTTTTTTTACTGGTAACTGAGTAAGAACCAAAATGTCACACTGTACTAGGCAGTGAGTGACAAATGTCCATCACAGTAAGTGGTCAGAATCACTTTTGGCTGACTTCTACATCTTTGACAAGACTTATCACTTTCCCAGCTTTAGAGGGATTGATTGTCTTGGCTTCTTGCCTACTCTGGTGTTAAAAAGCTAAGCTGATTTTTCCAAAAGTACAGTCAATGAGGTTTTACCAAGCATTCTGAGAAAAGAGGTTAAGATTAAGTGATAATCTTTCAAATACAGAGAAGAACTTTAGTTTTCCAAGACATTGCTGATTAATCAAGGATCATAGACACCTCAGTGTTTAAATTGCAAAAAATGATTGAATTCTCTCCATCCTGCTCACATTTTTCCTTGTGTCAACCAAGAGACTTTTTCCCTCTTTAGTTTCAGGATGGATCTAATCTTATCTATCTATCAACACAATCTCTGGGCACCAAATTCAGTAGCTAAGCCTGTAAACGAATCAAAATGGACTCTGTGTTTGCTGTTTCAGAATTTGACCAATTATACTTGTGTTTTATCTAGGGTGACCAGACGTCCCGATAAAATCGGGTGTGTCCCGATATTTAGGCATTTGTTCTGCATCCTGACCGATGTTTGGTCGGGACGCCATCTGTCCTGATATTTTGCAGCACTCCTTTGTTTGTTTTTTGCTCCACCAGTGGCACTCCGCTTTTTTCTTTTTCCTCCGCCGGCGACCCTCACCCCCCATGTGTCCCGATATTTTCTTCCTGTCATCTGGTCATCCTAGTTTTATCCTTCCTTTCTTCTCTTTTCCTGTTCTTCCTTCTTCAGTTTCCACAGCTACAGGTAGAATTTTGTGAAAAGGTGAGTTTTGGACTGGGTTCTGAAAACAATTAGATTCATTCTGATCTTCCCTAGCAAAATATTCCACAGTCTAAGACCCAGCTCAAGTCCCTGTGAAAGCCTCAGAAAATACCTTGCCTCTGACTATTGAAAGTTTCACCCTACACTCTGTTAACGCTATATCCTTGTTAATTATCTTCCTGGATTGTGCATTAAGAGGTAGTGTTATGGGATGTGTATGTTCCATGCTGGCCTGGCAACCAAGGGACTAATGCAGGAAGTACCGGCCAACCCTGATTGTCAGCCTCACAAAAGCTGGGAGAATAAAAGAGCTGAGAAGCAGAAGGGTCAGGTGGCTACCAGAGGAGCAAGCAGCCTAGGGAGAGAAGTTGCTACCAGCAAACTGGTAAGATGCCATCCTGACTAGTGACAACACACCAGAGAAGGGATGACCTGAACCATAGGCTGAAGAAGCCTGAAAACTAAGAGAGATAGGAAGCAGAGCAGCTTTAGGAAGTATGGGGCCCAATTCGAACATTTTCGGTGGGGCCCCGGCAGGGATGACTGAAAAAAAAAAAAAACATGTAAAAAAAAAAAAAAAAAGCCTTTCATTTCTTAGCAACCGCTTCCCTATAAAAAGTTCTGATTTAAGGGATGTACCACAGTATGTATTTTTTGTACCAATAGGGTTACCGTATGTCCGTATTTTCCTGGGAGGAATTTTAAAAATTTAAACATTTTTTAAATTCCTCCCGGACGGCAATTTAAGAACCAAAAAGCCTGACATGTACAGGAAAATACAGATGTATGTTAACCCTACCTAAAGTTCTTTTTTAAAAAGATGGGCCTGAAATGAGCTTCGTTTCACATGTGTGGGTCCCCACCACTCCCTGGGGGTGTGCACATGTGTGGGTCCCAGCTGCTCCCTGCCCCCCTCATTGAAGCAGGTGTGCAGCGTTACTGCCCTGGGAACTGCAGGGCACCACTGGACATGGGACTGGCTGGAGGCAGGGCAGGGGCTGACTGGTGGTAGGGTCTAGCTGCAAGCAGGTCAAGGGGTGCAGGGCTGGCTGGAGACAGGGGGCTGCGGCAGGGGTTGGCTGGAGTCAGGGCAGGGGGTGTGGGGCTGGCTACAGGCAGGGCTGGGGGTGCAGGGCTGGTGCAGGCAGGGGTGTATGTGGGGCTGGCTGGCTTCAGACAGGGCCACAGGGGGGTGCGAGGGGTTGGCTGGAGACAGGGTCGGGGGTGCAGCAGGGGCTGTCTGTGGGCAGGGGGTGCAGGGCTGGCTGCAGGCAGTGGCAGGGCAGGGGGTGTGGGGATGATACGGGCATGGTGCAGGCAGGATGGGGGTGCAGGGCTGGTGCAGGAAGGGGGTGTGGCAGGGACTGGCTGCAGGCATGGGGTGCAGGGCTGGCTGGAGACAGGGGCTGGCTGCAGACAGGGCAGGGGGTGCGGGATTGGCTGGAGACGGGCTGGTGCAGGCAGGGCAGGGGGTGCGGGGCTGGAGATAGGGCAGGGGATGTGGGCTGGCTGGAAACGGGCTGGCTGTGGGCAGGGCAGAGGGTGCGGGGCTGGTGTGGGCAGAGGGGGCGGGTACAGCCCACCCTGTACAGTAAGTGCCCCCTCCTCCGCCCTCCCCCACCGGGGTAGCAGCAGCAGCAGCCCAGGGCTCGGGGGCTATTTAAAGGGCCTGGGGCTTCCCTGCTTCCACCTCCCCGGCCCTTTAAATAGCCGTGGGAGCCCTGGGGAAGCGGCGGGGCTCCAGTGGCTATTTAAAGGGCCAGGGCGGTAGAAGCAACAGGAGCCCCGGACTTTTTAAATAGCCCCCAGCTCCAGCCCTTTCTGGAAGCCCCAGGCCCTTTAAATTGCCTCCTGGCGAAACAGGACCACCCAGGTACAGCACACCAGCTCTTGCCAATACGCCGTACCGGAGCTTGGGTGCAGGGCCCTTTTAGGGGCGGGGCCCGATTCAGGGGAATTGGTTGAATTGGCCTAAAGCCAGTCCTGGTAGGAAGGCACTCAGAGCTCAGCAGGAGAATTACTGAAGATTGATTCTGCCTGCCTGGTTTAAGAGTCCCGAGGTGGAACCCCGTGGGGTGGATGGGCCTGGGTTCTCTAATCTACTCCTTAACAGACTTAGGACCAAAGGGGGCCTCCAACCCTCTTGTGGACAAGGACCAGTTAGTTCCCTGCCAAATACAAGGGGAAGCCCGTGCACACTAGGGGGATAGAAACTATCATCCTTATCCAAAGAATGTGATTACTATAGAGAGTCAGACCTGGAAGATTGATTGACCACCCAGTTGGACTGAGCTGACTCTGTGACCAGAAGGGTATGCTGATGCATTCAGGCACCAGGCCACATGTGGTACCAGAAGTGGGATTCCTCTGTGTCCTTGCCTCACAACCCCAGCACAGATAAGCAAGCCCTGACAAGACCTAAGATAGAAGAAGCCCTGTGACTGCTAGCCCAGCAAACAGGCTGCTGCTCTGGATCAGCAAACAGCACAGGAACAACAACAACAAGAAATGCTGACCTTGATGCTACCGTTGTTATAAGCCCAACAGTGGCAAAAGCGAGCTGCAAGCAGCCACTCAGTTACAGTAGCAGGAAGCCCAGGCTGTGACTCAACAACAGAGCCAATGAATGTTGGATGTGATAGCCACCTAGCAACAGCAGCTGGATAAATTGATGAGGGAAACAATTAGGGCAACTCCATTCCCACCAGCTGGGGTTAGGATGGAGTTGACAAATTGGTCCAGCAGCCCTGTGTTGTTCAAGATGGTACCCGATGACGATCCGGAGGCCTTTCTGGAGACTTTTTTTTTTTAACACCTCACCACTTCTATCTGCTGGAAACATGAGACATGGACTATCTGCCCAGTGCCCATCCTGACTGGGGAAGCACAGGCATCCTATAGGGTCCTTGAGCTGCAATCCACCCTTGAGCATCCAATGGTAAAGGCCATATATGATGGGCTGCAATTAAGTGAAGAGACTTAACATCACATTTCAGAGCAGAGATTTAACTCATCCATGTGCCCCTTGCCCAGAAACTCAAAGATGTTGGATGGAAGTTAATGAGACCTGAGACCAGGACAAGCAGGCAGATGGATGAACTGATCATCCTTAACAGTTCCTTAGTGTCCTCCCCACTGCCATGCAAGAGTGGATGTAGAGACACTGACTGGAGACTCTGGAAGAAGCAGTGAGACTAACAGAAGCTAGTTAGAGGCTGAGACCCCACTAACCTGACCCAGGAGGATGGAGTCTGTCTCTCCTGATTCAACAAGGGATGCCTGAAGAGGGGAGCATCTGATCAGAGATCACGGGATGAGGGCCAACATCGCTCCCAAGAGGTAAGTCCTCACAAAAAGGCTTTTCCATAGCTTACTCCCCACTCATGTTCTGAAGTTCAGACCCTAGAGGATGCACCAGGTTGAAGCCCCGAATATCCTGCCATTACAGGATTCCCAGGGAGGGTGGTCTCTTTCCAGTGTGAGCAGGAAGATCATATGAAGAAAAATTGCCTAACCATGGAGTGTTGTTATGGTGCAGGTTCAAACTTCCCCAGCCTCAACCAAACATTGGTCAGTTCAAAATTGACAACCATAGTACACATCAATGACCTAGAGTTACAAACCTTGGTGGACTTGGGTTGCAAACAAACCCTACTGAGGGAAAACCTGCAAAAGGAGGCCAAAGTCCACTCAGAAGGCATGGTGTCCCTGACATGTTTTCATGGACACACGAGGGCCTTCCTCTATACTAACGTCCACTTAACAGTAGGCAGAAAAAGGGCCACCCCATAGTAGACCTAGCACATAAACTATCACACTCGGTTCTGTTGGGACAGGACTGGCCCCACTTTAAGATAGTATTAGAGACCCTGTTGAGAAGCTGAACAGAGATGGCCAGTGAAATAGAACAGTTTCTAGGCAACCACTTTTCAGCAGAATATCGCCCTGGCTGCCAAAACAAGAAGGAGGATTTTGTTCTCTCAAGAAATGGGCATCTCAGGGGACAGCCTGCAGCAGAGCCGCTATCCTGGGAACCCAATGAGTGCAGCTGGCCTTAACGGAAGCTGTCTGATTGACCACACCATCTGATTGGCTGCAGGAATCTGCATGCTGATACTAAGCTAAGTAACAGCAGCAGTTCATTGGCTGCTTACCACATTCTTAGCCTGCAGCTGTGCTTAGTCCTGTCCCTGCTTCCATGGTCTCTAGCCTTGCTCCTGGCTATACCTGCTTCAGCTCCTTCCTGGCTCTGACCCTTACATCCACCTTCTGACTGTGTCTCCAGTTAACCCTTTGGCTCCCAAACCTCTGAAGGCTTTGAAGATTAGGATTAATGGGATGTCTGGAATACTGGCATATTATGCTCTTGCTGGCTAGTCCTATTCAAAAATTGCTGCTTGCTGTTCAAGGTGGAGTTTCTGATGGACTTGACTAACAACCCTAAGAATTCCAGTAGTCCTATCTTGAGCTGCCGCATGCAATCTACATGACTGATGGGTCCTTGTCAGAGAAGAAAAGAGGTGATCTGTAGGTAAAAACAGAGGTAGTAGAAGGTGTTTCATGCAGCACAGATATCTTCAATGGAGGTAGCAGTCATGGTAGGCTGGGTACAACTGTCCATCCTGAACGTTTTGGACCTTAATGGCTACTGCCAGAGACAGGAAACCAGACTATGTGGGACATTGGTGTGATCTGGGATGACAATTCCTATATTCCTTTGTTTTGCCTAGCTTAATGTGCAGCCATCACTTTTTGGATGTCTATTCCAAATAGTTGCAAGGAAATTAAATACTCATGGAGAACTCAGAGTGTGTTCTGGGCAGTAACAAAAATGCTTCACAGGCGGAAAAAGTAGGGTGTTGAACATTGGATGGGGTCGACCAGTGCTCTAAAGTGTTACAGAGAACTCTGTTTCTTAGATGCCTGGATGGTGTATACTACTCACGTGCTCAGGCTCCCTACACACTACCCAGTTTTGTCAGCAAAAGGCAGCTTTTGCCAACAAAACAGTGGCGACACGACAAGGCTACTTTTGGTGGCAAAACTCTGCTGTTTTGCCAACAAAATAAAAGCACCTTGATGAGAGGTATAGACCTTTTTGCAGAAAAGATTAAAGCAACAAAGCTGAGATTTTTTTGGAGGAGCAGCGGTGTTAGGTAGCTTTTTTTCCTATGACTACAAACTATTTTTATGTGACAGCCAATGTGAGTTGGCTGGTTGATATGATCAGAAGATGCATGATTCAAACAACAGATATAGTCTCTCCGATTTTGTCTGAACTTCTTTCAAAGTTTGACATAGACAATGTGTATAACAACATATTTCACAGTCAGTTAGACCCGGGACTTTGCTTGAATAGGTGCACATAATATGACTAGATTAGAGTTGGGATCAGAGGTATTGTGTTATTTAGAATGCCAGCTTGACAAGAGGCTCCTCATTAGCAGGAGATTTATTTCTGTAAACAAACCCAGAAAATATTTCCCCCCACAATTGTTAAACAACGTGAGGCTCTAACTTTCAATGAGTGACCTGTATTTGGATTGGATTTAGCAGTAACTGTTGACATGCCTGCCACAGTCATGCTGTAGGCATAAAGAGAGAAATCCGGAGCTATATATTTTATTGTATAAAATAAAATGTTCACAGCATAATTTAGAGAAAGAGCTTTCATCATAATCAGGGCCAGCTCCAGGCACCAGCTTGCCAAGCAGGTGCTTGGGGCGGCCACTCCGGAGAGGGGCAGCAGGTCCAACTATTTGGCGGCAATTCGGCAGACGGTCCCTCACTCCTGCTTGGAGCGAAGGACCTCCTGCTGAATTGCCGCCGTGATTGTGGCTTTTTTTTTTTTTGCACCGCTTGGGTCAGCAAAAACCCTCGAGCCGGCCCTGATCACAATCACACATTTTTGTAACATTTGTTAAGCCCACAACTCATGAATGATACAATCCCTACAAGATAAAGTGTACTGGAACTAACACCAAAAGATTAACTTGGAATGTGTTGTAAGATCCAAAACCAGAGGCTGAATCCATTCAGACATTTGAGAAGTGAATTTGTGGTGACCAAGTTCTGCACTATTTTATACCCTTTGTTGATATATAGGGTGTAAATCAGTGCAACACTCAGCCATTGTGTCTATAACTAGTATAACTTTAATTCCTCATAATTTCATTTATAAAAATGTTGTTTTTAATCAAATTTGTAACAGTTGGATAATTGGGCTAACATGTGTGACCTTTGTGGATACTGTGGCGGGGTGATGACTCACCGGTGCAGCACCTCCAGGGAATTAGCTCTTTTCAGCTAGGAGCACCCTCTGCCGACTGCCGTCTCACCTGCTACTGGCCCCCATGTCCCTCCCGGACCCCGGTGCCCCTTCTAGATGAGGGTTCTGCCCCCTGGCAGTACCCCCTTAGTCTAGGTCTCCCTGGGGAACCCCCACCCCCTATCCCTCCCTTCTGGGCCGGCTTTAGGAAGGGTGGGGCCCGATTCGAACAGTTTTGACAGGGCCCCCACAGGGATGACTAAAAAAAAAAACCCGTAAAAAAAACCCACGTGGGGCTTGTACTCACCGGGCGGCGCTCCTAGACTTTGGTGGCGGTTCCTTCACTCGCTCCGGGTCTTTGGCGGCACTGAAGGACCTGCCACCAAAGTGCCGCCAAAGTCCTGGAGCACCGCTGGGTGAGTAAAAATTAAAAAGGCGCCTTTAGCCAGGGAAGGGATTCTCTGCCACTTGCCCCCCACTCTGGGCGGCCCTGCCACTGGGTGCGGGGCCCTCTTAGGCGCGGGGCCCAATTCGGGGGAATTGGTGGAGTTGGCCTAAAGCCGGCCCTGCCTCCCTTGCCTCAGTGGCAACTGTCAGTCATCATCTAGCCTCCACTCCCTGGGGCAGACTGCAGTCTGTACCACTCATCATTGGCAAGGAGGGGTCAGACCAGCTGCCTCTTCCTAGGTCTGGGCTGCCCCTCTGCAGCCCTAGTACCCTTTCGTGGGCCCTCACCTTGGCCTGCAGCTCTGCTAGGCTGGAGCTCCCCAGCTCCCTCTACTCTTCCCCAGCACTGCTCTGCCCTAGGTACCCTCCTCAGCTTCCCAGGCAGCCAAGTCCTCCTCTCTCCAAGTAGCTAGAGAGTGTGTCTTGGCTTCTGGCCCCAGCCCTCTTATAAGGGCCAGCGGGCCCTCATTAAGCCAGCCACAGCTGTGGCTACTTTCGAATCAGCCCAGCCTTTCCCTTGCTACAGCCCTGGGAGAGGGCTGTTTTAAGCACTTCAGGGCAGGAGCAGGGTAACCACCCCGCCACAGATACCCAGAACTTCTGCAGCTAGATTCTTCTCTTCTTAATGACTCTTTTATATTCATATATATTATAGAATTAATTACATTATGAATCAAATGCTTATGCAAGGGGAAAGTGGTGTGGCTACCCACCCCACCCCTTGCAACAGGTGCATATACAGGAGCGGCAGCAGGGTTTTTGCCACCCTAGGCGGCAGTGCTCCTCCTCCGAGCATTCGGTGGTGGGGGTCCTTCTGCGCCGCGTGTTTGTCATTACCAGTTTGGTCAGTTCCAGTGGCCAGCTGAAACGGCACACGAGGGAGGTAGCTGGGTCTTTGTTGAACATGTTTGAAGCTCCGATGTTGATGCAGAATGAACTCAAAAGTTCCATGGCAATACACCTTTTTTTAATAGTAAAAAGTTTCCAGACAAGTCAATGGACCTTGCTGTGTCACACCGGAGCTGTTAATTACAAGGTATTCAAGGTTGCTCTTAATTAGCATTATTTTTAGTTGTTACCGGGAGGATCTGCAGCTGTTTTTTATTTTGTTCTTCTGGCTTAACTTTTTATTTTGTTTCTGGGGTGTATGCCTTTGCTTTAGGGTAGTTAATTTGCCATCCGGGTGATTTTGATAATAAAGTTGGTGCCTTTTGACTCTTTTTTACTTCCCTTTTGACCATTCGGCCCTGCTGTCTCTTCTTAGTTAATTAGTATGCCAGACCTTTTTCACTTACACACCAAACAGTAAATAAGGCAATAATTACAGCCATAAAACTTTTGTTCTTTTAAGAACAATTAACACAGTTAGCAAAGAATAAACTTAGAACAATTTTTTCTTACTAATTTAAGGCTGCAATTTTTTTTAAACTAATTTAAAGCTAGCAAAATGGAGTAAAATTTACTTGAAACAATTTTTTCCCATTAGGCTTTTGGCCTACACCCCCTGCCCCGCCTCTTCCTTCAAGACCCCTCTCCTGCCCTGCCCCTTCCCCCTGTAACCCCACCCTCTGTTTGTTCCTCTTTCCTTCTCCCTGTCGCTCACTGCTTTTCTCCTCTCCCCCTACCCCTTTGCATGGGTTGGGAGGGACTCACCTGCAGAGCTGGGGCTAGGAGCTGGATCCACCTCATGCAGGTAGGTGGCGGCCTTGGCCAAGTAGGGACTGGTGCAGGTGATGACTCTGTGCCTCCCTGCCCATAGTAACTGGACTTTGGATGTCCGGTCAGTGGATCTAGCTGGACACCATCAGGTCCCCTTTTCGGCCAGACTTTCCGGTCAAAAAACAGACACCTGGCCATCCTATATAAGTAGCAGGCTTACTGGTGACTGTCTATTAAAATTTGGATCATAGTTATGATGTCACAATAACAGTAATACAACTCATCATACTCAAAGATCTACAGTTAAGAGTATCTATTTAAGCAAGCAGTGTAGATATAGAAGATAAAATCCTGTATCCCCTTGATATAAAACTTTCATTGACTTGAAAAGGACCAGAATTTCACCCAGAGAGACTATGGGCAAGAACCTGATTTTATACCACTGGATTAACTGCAGATTTTAACCCTCTCTCTCTTTGGAACAAAGTATATTTGAGTTTTCTGAGGATTTATAGTGATCATACTGCTGAAAGGTGCTGGAACAAAGCAGAGCCATAAATGGTAGGTTGGCCCAGAGAGTGAAAATAAAACTAAGAGGAAATGTATGTTATTACTCTGGATGTTTATAAAGACTTTTTTCCCCTGAGGCATTGTGAGAGGAGGCATTTTTGCTTAATGAGTTCTTACGGGCTGTTGTACCTGACAGAAAAGATTAAGCTGAATGCCAGAGGACTTGTCTTTTCTATGTCTGTATATGATCAAAAAAATTCACACACAAGAGTACCCTCAGCTTAAACTGTAGAAAACTGGTAGGAAAAAGCTACATCTAAAATATGTAGCTGCCTCCCTTGCTTTAGGTGAGTCGAACCCAATGAGACTGATTCTATCTTACGTATTTCTAAGATCGCATAGTGAATCATAATAAAAAGCTTCAGGTCTGGTTGGAAAGGAATAGAGCAATCCCTTTTCCAACTTCCACTGAGGCTAGGTCTACACTATGGGGCGGGGGTCGACCTAAGATACGTAACTTCAACTATGTGATTAGCGTAGCTGAAGTTGCATATTTTAGGTCGACTTACCTGGCTGTGAGGACAGCGGCGAGTCGACCGCTGCCGCTCCGCCGTCGACTCCGCTTCGCCTCTTGCCGCGGTGGATTTCCGGAGTCGATGGCAGAGCGATCAGGGATCGATTTTATCGCATCTTCACTAGACGTGACAAGTCGATCCCCAATAGATTGATTGCTACCCGCCGATCCGGCAGGTAATGAAGATGTGCCCTTAAAAAAAAAAAAAATAAATAAAGACATCAAATGGTGCTAATGTAATGCCAACAGACCCTGCTTGTCATTGGGCAGGACTGAACCTGGGAACTCTGGAGCTTAATACATGAGCCACTACCTGAACTGCCTGTTAGCTAAGGCTGTAGAGCGCACTCACTTTAACTTTCTCACTAAGTGGTCTCAGTGCCACTAGATTGGACAGAACACCACACCCAGAAGGTGTGAGGATTACATTAAGTATAGAAAGTGTTTGTTATTGTTGCTGGATAATACTTTGTGTGAATCAGCTGCAAATCTTCATTTTTCTGTGAATTAGTCCTACACCCCAAACTGTTCTTTGTTTTCTGTTCTAATGAAAACACGTTTTTCTCTACTGATTAAGGATTCAAGCCTGCAGTATGCTGAGTGCCCTCAGCTCCCACTGACTTCAGTGGGAATTATGGGGATGCTTAGCACCTTGTAAGATTGGGTCCTAAATGCAAGACCCTTCTTTTTAAGATGTTTACATTCAGTGCATGCAATCTATGAAACAACAACAATGAAACAACAACATTGCTTTGACAGTTCAGTTACTGTCCTGTGTATGATTTTTTACAACTGTACATGAATGAGGTTTTTTTTATCATCAGCTAATACTTTCTATATTCAACACATTGGAGCTTGATGCTGTGATCAAAGAACAAAACTCACATTCATGTTTTGGATGGAGTTTTTAACTTCTAGGTAATATGATCTCTTTGTATTCTCACCTAACACCACCAGAACAAATGCATAATTCACCATTATCACAGTTCATCACCAATGTCCTCAGAAGAAAAAAAAAAAAAAAAAAGGAGAGTGTATTTACCTTCCTCCCTAACTTGCAGTGACCAGTCATGTAATACAGTGTGCTATCTTCAAATATAGATGCATAAATTGGCAGCGAGGTTCTGTCTGCTTTAAAGGTGGAACCATACTTATAGGTCTATCTCTACAATGCTGCTAACCCATGTTTATATCAGTGTATTCTGAGAAAAATCTAAGCAAGGCTATGGATCAAGCTCATTGGGATGATACTATAGCACACGGGTAGGGCCGTCCTTAGGATTTATGGGGCCCTACACAGTATTATTAAACTGGTGCCCCTATGCTGGTGCAACTGGTGCCTCTACACCAGCACATTCGGCTCTGTGAATACTGGTGACCCTATACTGGTGCCCCTATGCCAGCGCATTCAGCTCTGTGAATATGGCTCCTGTCTTCTGCCTAGTAAGGAGACTGCAGCATGCACTGGGTGTGTGGGAGCTGACCTGCTTTTACCTGCTGTCCCAGTCAGAGGTGCGGACTCCGTGGGTGGGTGCTCCTGGTCTGGAGCACTCACAGGGAAAATTTAGTACCGGTGCCGAGATCCCTTCCTCTGCCCCACTCCCCCCATGCCTTGTGCATGCTGGTGGCCCCATGCTTGCCAACTCCTCCCCCTCCCTCCCAGCGCTTCTGGAGCACTGCGAACAGCTGATTCGTGGCGTTCAAGCTTGGGAGGGAGGGGGAGAAGCAGAGGCAGGAAAAGGCGGGGTGGGAGCAGGAGCTTGGGCAGAAGGGTTGAGTTGGGGCAGGGCCTGGAGCGGAGGGCAGGTGTCGAGCACCCCCTGGCAAGATGAGAAGTCAGTGACTATGGTCCCGGTGGTGCCCCAAATTTTCAGGTGCCCTACACAGGCACCCATGCTGCATATGCTTAAGGACGGCCCTGCACATTGGAGTGACATTGAATGTCTTACCTTTTAGATGACCTTCAATACTTTCAGCTTTCTCAGAGAGGAACTAGCTCCCATATTACAGTGACAGACCTTCGCTCCCACCCAACTCCACCCTCCTGCATATGTGAGCATCAGTCCCTGTGGACAAGAAAACTGACAGGTTCTAGAGACTAATTATTAATGTGGAGTACCACTTCTGGCTCTTATACTTGGGCATGGGAAAGTCCACACTGAATAGACTATTGTGTTGGAAGTGTGCCTAGCAATACAGAAAGTCCTAAGGCATCATGTGCTTTTCTATTAGTGTTGTTATTCTATTTTATATCATTCCAGTCTTGACTTTTGAGGACTTGTCTACTGTATTGGTGGGTTTTCTCACAAAAATGGGAAACCTATTAAAGAGCCTCAAAGGTATGGTTAATATTATGTGACCTGATTTTCAAAACTGGTGGGCTTTTGCAGCTCCCACTGCTCACTGGGATATATTGGTTGATATTCAGGAGTGTTGATGACTGAAGGGTTTCTACTTCAGAGGAATTTCCATACAGGAACAGACAAATGCTCCATCTCATCTTGTATACTGTGATCACTGTGAGAAGATTCAGGAAAAAGATGAAAATTCTCTGAAATACATCTTACCAGTTCTGTAATGCTATTCATTACTTTGGGGAGAAATTACTTCCTTTCACTTGCTGGTGGTCAGTTTTTGCCCTAAAGCATTAGGATTAATAACCTTTGTAATTGTTACACTCAGCATAACTGCAGGCAATAGCTTTATTTCTATAATTATGATAACTAGACACTAAAGCTTCCTGTGACAGGGTGGTCTGTCTTCTTAAGGGTGGTGAGGCCTAGGGGTAATCCCACCTGGTCACATGCTGTGACCCTTTTAAGGTTTTGGGAGGTCTGAGGAGTGCAAGGATATAGGAACTATTGGACGAGAGGAAGCAGTCTGGGAAATAAGTAGTGTTTGGAAAGAAATCCCATTACTGTCTATTTAAGGCCCCAGGGCAAGGAGCCTTGGAGAGTGGGTGAGGCAAGGCTCCCCCTCTCTCACAGCCAGTTGGGATGAGCTTTGGGACAGGGATGAACATATATGCTGCTTCCTCCCAGGTAGCAGGGAAACACCAGAAGGAGAAGGCTGACCTGTTGAGTGCTCTGGGAACTGCTTGGGGAAAAGGGGTTAGCTGAAGAAGCTGGCTAAGGCCCTACAGCTGGTTTACATCACAATTCCAGCTCAAAGGAGGAGAGACAGAGGGATTGTCTGAAATACAACCCCAGCTGTTGGAGGAGGACTGGGGGGCCTGTTTGAAGTACAACGCCCAGCTCCAGGAGAAGGGTTGGGGGATCTCCTGCCTTAAGGCGAGGGAGAGAGACTGCCTATCTGAAGTAGGCCAGACACTGCCAAAGAGGCTTGGAAGGACCTTGAGAAAGCTCATGTAAATTCTTTCCAAACAGCTACTGAGGAGAAGACAGAACTCCAGAGTGGGAATAGCAGAGTTTGTCGACCTCTCAGGGTTACTGACAAACAGGGAAAAGATAAGAGCAGCCCAGGGAAGGAAGATGTGAGGGATTGGAAGGAGTGGGTTCTTAGCTGTCTCTGGGCTGGAGCTGAGATGGCCGACCTGGGTTCCCCTCCCCCATAAGAGGGAAACAGGGTCAGCTCCAGCGTTTTTGCTGCTCCAAGAGGCAATAAAACCAACAACAACAAAAGCCGCGATTGGTTTCATTCTTTGGCGGCAGGTACTTCCCTCCGAGAGGGACTGAGAGACCCGCCGCTGAATTGCCGCAGAAGAGCTGGATGTGCTGCTCTTCTCCGCTGGCCGCCCCAAGCACTTGCTTGCAGCGCTGGTGCCTGGAGCCGGCCCTGGAGAGGAAGCATAAGCATCAGGACTCAAAGAGGCAAAGACAGAAGTCCCAGCTGGGGATTGAAGTCTTAGCATAAAGACCACTAGACCCTGGGTTTTCTGAGTGTACTCTTTTCTGTATCCTAGATGGGACTGGTTTTAAGGATGGGCAAGCAGGTAGGTTGCCCTGGGTGTCAGCTTCTGGGGACGCACCACACCAATTTTTTTTATTTTGCTTGCTGGTATGGGAAGAGAGAGTGGCAGGTAGGCACCAAAACCTTTTTCCACCCTGGCTGGCAAAACACCTAGGACTGATCCTGACTCCAGAAGGGGACTGAACTGAATGGTGACCTGGGTGAGTACCCCCATGTGACACCCCTTTGTGCAAACACCTATAGGTGTGTTGCTGAACGTTAAGCATGTGTTTAAGTTTAAGCATTGATTTCAATGGGAATACTTAAAGTTAAGCATGCATATAAGTGTTTGTGATATAGGGGCCTTACTCCAGTCTGTATGTCTATACTACCTGCCGGATCAGTGGGCAGCGATCGAGCCACCAGTGGTCGATTTATCACGTCTAGTCTAGATACGATAAATTGAGCACCCTCCAGTTGACTCCTGTACTCCAGCACCGCGAAAGACACAGGCAGAGTCGACAGGGGAGTGGCAGCAGTCAACTTACCACAGTGAAGACACCGTGGTGAGTAGGTCTAAGTACGTCGACTTCAGCTACGTTATTCACATAGCTGAAGTTGTGTAACTTAGATTGATCCGCCGCCCCCCCTCCCCATAGTGTAGACCAGGCTGTTTTCCTCAGTGATATCCCATGAATGCTACCTGTTAATTATTAAAACAAAAGCTAAAATAGTTGCATTTTAATTTAAATAAGTATCCTTTAATAGGCTCAGATAAAATAATCACTATGCATCAAATCCTTACTTTTATGATGAAGCTAATAGCAGTGTTACTTAAATTTTTATATAGTATGTTAGCATAATATCTAGGCACTGATAAACTATAAACATAACTGTCAATATAATGGGATTTGTAGAGGATTCTGCTCTCTGCCCTCCAAAGTTATAGGAAGTTCTTGCTAGTTCTGCTCTGTAATACAATGGCAGATGTGGAACTGCATAGCAGTCTGTGACAATGCGGTTCTGGCGGAACCCAACTGAGAGTGCCAACTCAGGACAAATTGCTCAAATAGGGCAGTTACAGCCCAAGGCTGGGGTTTTTTCCCCCTCTAAGGCAAACCAAACCAGCCAGACTAGGAGGACTTCGGTCTCACCCCACTGGCTAACCGCAAGTCTTACAAGCAATCTCCTTAGACACTCCAGTTTCCCAGTACTCCCACCAGTGCCACTCGTTATGGGGACAAATGGTTATGAAAACCAATACCCCAGTAAAAGAAAAAAGGTTCTCCTGATCCCAAAGGACCAAGCCCCAGACCCAGGTCAATATACAAATCAGGTATTACCCACAAATCACGCTGCTGCCAATCCTTTAGAATCTAAAATCTAAAGGTTTATTCGTAAAAGGAAAAAGATAGAGATGAGAGTTAGGATTGGTTAAATGGAATCAATTACATACAGTAATGGCAAAGTTCTTGGTTCAGGCTTGCAGCAGCGATGGAATAAACTGCAGGTTCAAATCAAGTCTCTGGAATACATCCCCCGCTGGGATGGGTCCTCAGTCCTTTGTTCAAAGCTTCAGCTTGTAGCAAAGTTCCTCCAGAGGTATGAAGCAAGATTGAAGACAAGATGGAGATGAGGCATCAGCCTTATATAGTCTTTTCCAGGTGTAAGAACACCTCTTTGTTCTTACTGTGGAAAATTACAGCAAAATGGAGTCTGGAGTCACATGGGCCAGTCCCCGCATACTTTGCTGAGTTACAAGGCTTATCTGCCTTCTCTCAATGGGTCCATTGTACAGCTGATGGTCCTTAATGGGCCATCAAGCAGGCTAGGCAGAGCTAATCTCAGCTTGTCTGGGATGTCACCCAGAAGCATAGCATAAGTTTGCCATACAGACAGTATAGAGCCAATATTCGCCATACAGACAGTATAGAGCCAATATTCATAACTTCAACTACAAAACTGATACACACATATAGACAGCATAATCATAACCAGTAAACCATAACCTTGTCCTAGACACCCCATTTGACCCCCTTTATACAAGATTTGGGTGCCACTACAGGACCTTGGTTGCAACAATGATCTATATGGTCCCAGTTTATGTCAATAATGTCACACAGTCTGTTTATAAAAAAAAAATAAAAAAATAAAAAAAAATAAAAAACCCCCATCCCTGTTACTGTACAATTTCTATCCTAATTTGTAAACCAAAGAGATTTGAATAAGTTTAGTTTGTCCAAATGGAACTTTTAAATCTTAAACTTGTTTGCTATTGAATTAGATGATTACTTCCTGATGGTTATCCGGCTGTTGCTTTGAAATATCATTGTGTTCTAATAATCAGCTTATGGTTGCTTTTGGATTTTGCAAGAAAATGTCTACTCCAGACTGGAATCTCTGACTATGACCTCAGACTCAGATACAAAATGATTGGTCACCCTTGAACTATAGCCAACATCCAGGATTCTAGCAGCTTCTTCTTAATTGGCTCCAGGTGTCCTAATTAGCCTGCCTGCCTTAACTGGTTCTAGCAGGTTCCTGATTACTCTAGTGCAGCCCCTGCTCTGGTCACTCAGAGAACAGAAACCCTGTCTGACCTGGGAATCATAGATCACTCTCCTGTAGCCCTCTGGCCTGGAAGGAGGGAGGGGGCTGCTCCTCCTCTTTCTCTGCTACCTGTTTGCTGGCTGGCTGCTAGACCCACCCACACCCTTGGGTGCTGCTACTGCTCCAACTACAGCCCCTTGGGGGGGGGGGAGACACAGGGGGTGTGGCATGGAGCCTGCCCCCTGGTCCATCTGTGTTCCCCCTCCCATCCCCACCACCCCCATCATTGTTGCCCCCTCCACCACCCCCACTGGCTACTTACCATCTACCTTGAGCTCCTGCCTCTGGGATTTCAGCTGCTCACCTAGGCTTGCTACGCCCTGTTGCCACCATTGGGCCTGATACGGCAGCCAGCTTTCAAGGACTTTCTTTTTGTTACAAGTGCACATGCCCCCGCCCCCTTTTGGACTGACTCCCTCCCCCCTGCAGCAAGCCCCTAGCTTTGCCCCTGCTGCCTACCCATTTGCCCCTTGCTGACTTTTGCCCCTCCCCCTTGCCCCAGCCCCTCACTAGCTCCAGTTTGTTTGCCTGCCCCGCCCTTTCCCTCTGCAGCCTTTGTTTGACCCGCCCCAGCCTCTGAAGCTAGCCCCGTGGTTCCTCTGCCCCATTTCCCACCTGGTTGCTCCCTTCCCGCTGCAGTCCCCTTGCCCTGATTAGCCCCTCCCCTCGTATGCCCATGTCCCCCCCTTTGCGCTTGTGCCCCTCCCCGTTTTAGTCTGATTCTGTCTCACTGCACCCCCCAATGCTGTTATATCCTCCCTTCCTTGGTGCAACAAGAGGAGCCAGAAACCTTCCCTGAGTCGGTGACTGACCCCTTGCCCTTGATAGCCCCCCAACCACCACCCCCCTTTTTGGCGCCCTCCTCCCCTGCCTACAGCCTAGCGAGGAGGAGTGGTCGACCTGCTTCCCCCTTCCCTACCCCCCCTCCAGTGTTTGCTCTCCCCTGTCCTCATTATGGCAGGGGACGAGGAGAGTGAGACCCCTCGGGCAGACCCTGCTACCCCTCATCCACCCGCCCCACCATCATCCCCCCTAGCCTCTACCTCAACTGCCGCTGCCGATCCACTTGCTATGACCCCTGCTGCAGTGCCGGCAGCGGTGGGTAACGAGGTGACCTCCGCTGCTGCCACGTCCCTCACCCCCTCTGATTCTGGGGGAGTCCCCCCAGCCGGCAGGAAGGGCCAGGGCACAAAGAAGGGTAAAGGCCCCGTTAAAAAAGCCAGACCCTCCATGGCAGGGGGTGCCCCCACTGCCGCGGTACCACAACTGGCCACAGCATTTCTCCCTGCTGTTCCCTCCACCAGCTCTGTGGGTGTCCAACCCCCAGCTCCAAGGGCATATGCCCAGGTGGCGGCAGCCCCCCCGCCTGCCGCTACGTCATCTTCCCCATCCACCACCTCCGCTACCATCTATAGCGGCCGGGGTCCCTTCCCCACCTTAACCAGGAAGCACGGCGTTCGTTGCTTCCTGGTACCCACCTCGCCCCACGTGGAGACCTACGTGCGAGCGTTGGCGAGGGTGGTGGGGCCCACGGCCATTGTGGCAGCCTCTAAGATGTACGGAAAGGTCGTCTTCTTCCTAGCATCGGAGGCCGCAGCCCAGGAGGGAGTGGAGAAGGGCCTGGCGGTGGGGGGCGTATACGTCTCCCTGGAGCCACTAGAAGACCTGGGCGCCCGATTGGTCCTGACTTCCGTCCCTCCCTTCCTTCCAAATGCTGCCCTGTTACCCGCCCTCTCTACCTTGGGGAGGCCGATCTCTGTGGTCAGCCCTCTCCCATTGGGCTGCAAAGACCCCGCCCTCCGTCACGTCCTCTCGTTCCGCCGGCAGGTACAGTTACAACTGCCGCCGGCGGCACGTGACGGTGAGGTGCTCGAGGGTCCCCTACCAGGGGGCCCGCTACCGGGTGCATTATTCAACGGGGGAGGCCCAGTGCTACCTCTGCCGGGCGATGGGACACATCCGGAGGGACTGCCCCTTGGCCCGGCACGGAGGGAGGCACCCGAAGCTGCCCCTCCTCCTTTCCGGCCCACCAACACTCCCGCTCGGGCCCAAGGGGTATCTCCCCCAGTGCGCCTAGACGAGCGAGTGGGCCCCGCCTCTGCCACCTGCGATCTGGCGGGGCCTGTGGAGGAGGGTGAGGTGGCGATATCGCCGGGCATAGAAGAGGGCATGCCCCAGGGAGAATCCTCCCTCCTACATGCTGCCCCACCATTGCCTCCCTGAGTCCCTAAGCCTTTGCCCTTGCTCCCTGACCTGACCCCTGTTAGCCAGCCCCCGGATGATGCCATGGAGGGCTGGTCCTTAGTGCAGGGGAAGCAGGGCAAGCGGAAGGCTTGGCTCTGCTCCTTCCATCTGATGCGGTAGCCCCCCGGAAGACCAGGAAGGGGGGCACCGATGCTGAGCCTTCCGCTTTGCCCCCAGGTGGGTTTTGTCCACCATTACCGGCTAGGGAAGACGTGGCAGCATCGGAGGATAGCACTACCCCTCCTCTGGAGTACCTTCCTATGGAAGCCCCTGATGGAGCCCCTCTCGCCCCCTTACAATCTGAAGCCCCTGCACGCACCAAGGCGAGCGTCGCTTCGGGTGCAGGCGGGGAGAGCCCTAGGGTGATGGACGGCGATCTCCCCTCCATTTATGAGGAGATCGAGGCCCTGGGTCTGACCCCGGTTACCCAGGGGGAGGACGACCCTCTGCCAGCGGGCCTCGATCTGAGCGACCTCGCCTCGGCCCCCCTTTCCCCATCTTCCGTCCCCTTACCCACTGCTTCCGCTCCCGCCTCCGAGGAGCCCCTGGACTCTTCCACCATCCCGGCTGCAGATGGCACCCCGCTAGCGGCCGCCAAACCTCTTGAGGCGACAGCCAGTGCCACGCAACCGGGACCCGAGTCACCAGGGGACTCCCTCATGGCTGAGGGACAGCCGACCTCCTTTCCGGGTGGGGGCCCCATCGTTGATTCTCCACCTACGGATGCAGTGGCCTTACCATCTGCCTTGGAGCACGAGTCCAGCATCGCCAAGGGCCCACCTCCCTCCCCGCAAATCCCTGAGCCCATTTGCGGGGTGTTACCCCCCGCCACCCAATGGCCTGGCTGCTGGGACCCCCGAACCCAATATTGCCCCTTCCCCTGTCCCTATTCCTGATTCCAGCCCTACCCCTGACACCGACCCCGTCCCTGTCCCCTCCACTTCCCGTGATGCTTTTGCCGCCCCTGGGGCTGTCTCCTATATCCCAGAGGATGACCCCCGAGGAGCGGCCTTTCTTTTTCCCTGTCCCGACCCACCAGGGGCTGCTATTTTCCCTCCACCGCCCCCCCCCATTGAGCCAGGATCTGAGGCGGGCCACGTGGCGTCGGCCCATCGGACGCCGCGTTGAGGGTCTGCCCCCTGCTTGCCCGTCTCAGTGGGCCACGGGGCTGTGACAGGGGCCCCACTGGGGGAAAGCCATAGATCAGTGACCCCACCCCCCCATATGCTGAGAGAGGAGCTACGGGACTTCCTTGAGGACGTCCGTGGCTCCCGCAACAAGGTACAGCTTGCACTCCAGCGATGGGGGGATTTCCATCAGATCCTCCGGGCCGCGAGGGCCCTCATGGGGGAAGGTAAGAGGACCAGGAGGCAGGCCGCCGCGGCCTACCAACGGGTCCGCCTCTTCCGTGACTCCTTAATCGCTTATGGGGTAGGTCACGGATTGTTGCGCAGCCCGACGGAGGCCGTGGGTGTCTCTGCTAGCGAGGATCCCCCCCCAGCCCTCCTCATGGTACCGATCATCTTCGCAACATTAAACACCCGGGGCTGTAGGATGGGTCTCCGCAGGAGCCAGGTGCTTTCCTTCCTTCGGGAGTGGGGGTACTCTGTGATTTTCCTGCAGGAGACCCATATGGATCCGGCCGCTGAAGCTAGTTGGCGGCTGGAGTGGGGGTACAGGGTCTATTTTAGCCACCTCACAGTTCGTACGGCTGGAGTGGCGACCCTGTTCTCCCCCGACCTACGGCCCGAGGTGCTGGGGGTCGCCGAGGCTGTGCCAGGCCGCCTGCTGCACCTCCGGGTCCGCATGGAGGGGCTTGTGGTTAATCTCGTCAACGTTTATGCCCCGACATTGGGCCCAGAGAGGTTGTGTTTTTATCAGCAGGCGTCCGCCTTCCTTGGCACCTTGGATCCTCGCAAGTGCCTGGTCCTGGGCGGGGACTTTAACACCACCCTTGAGGAACGGGACCGCTTGGGGACCGAGCAACACTCGGCCGCCGCGGATGTCCTCCGGGAGATCGTCAAACATCACTCCCTGGTGGACATCTGGTGCGACCACCACCCGGATGACGTTTCGACATTCACTTTTGTCCGGGTGGAGGTCCATCGGTCGTACCACTCCCGGTTGGACCGCATTTATATGTCACGCTTCCATCTTTCCCGGGCCCACTCCTCCAGCATCCGGCCGGCCCCTTTTTCAGATCACCATCTAGCCACCGTGACAGCCTCTCTCTGCGCGGAGAGGCCGGGGCCGGCCTATTGGCACTTTAATAATAGCTTGTTGGAGGATGTGGGCTTCGTGGCGTCCTTCCGGGAGTTCTGGCTTGCCTGGCGAGGGCAGCGGTGTGCCTTTCCCTCGGCGCGGCGGTGGTGGGACCTGGGGAAGGTGCGCGCCCGGCTCTTCTGCCGTGACTACACCCGGGGCGCCAGCCGACGGAGGGATGTGGCGATAGGGCAGTTGGAACGGGAGGTCTTAGAGCTGGAGAGGCGTCTGGCCGCCAGACCCAGTGATCCATCCCTCTGCGGAGCCCGCCAGGAGAAGCGGGAAGAGCTGCAGACCCTCTAGGACCATCGGGCCCGAGGTGCCTTTGTTCGATCCCGCATCTGCCTCCTTCGGGAGATGGATCGCGGTTCCCGCTTCTTCTACGCCCTGGAGAAAAAGAGGGGGGCTAAGAAGCACGTCACCTGCCTTCTAGCAGAGGACGGCACCCCCCTCACGGATCCGGCGGAAATGTGCGGGAGGGCCAGGGCCTTTTCTCCCCAGATCCGACCGATCTTAACGCTTGCAGAATGCTCTGGGATGAACTCCCGACGGTCAGCGCGGGCGACCGAGACCGGCTAGAGCTGCCTCTCACTCTGGCCGAGTTCTTGGAAGCCCTCCGCCGCATGTCCACCAATAAATCTCCGGGCATGGACGGGCTGACCGTGGAGTTCTACCACGTGTTTTGGGACGTCCTCGGCCCGGACCTTGTCACCGTCTGGGCAGAGTGCTTGCAGGGCGGGGTCCTCCCTCTTTCGTGCAGGCGAACCGTGCTGACCTTATTGCCGAAGAAGGGGGACCTCCGCGATTTACGGAATTGGCGTCCCATCTCGCTCCTCAGCACGGACTATAAAATCGTAGCGAAGGCCATCTCGCTGTGGCTAGGGTCCGTGCTGGCGGACGTGATCCACCCAGACCAGACCTACACCGACCCGGGCCGCACCATCTTCGACAATTTGTATCTGGTCCGGGACCTCTTGGAACTCCCAGACCTATTGGGATCCAGGAGCTGCGGCTGGTCCTGTCGGCGTACACCGACGACGTGCTCCTCGTGGTCCAGGACCCGGGAGACTTGGTGCGGGTGGAGGCTTGCCAGACCATCTATTCAGCGGCCTCCTCCGCCCGGGTCAACTGGGTCAAGAGCTCTGGCCTGGTGGTAGGGAACGGGTGGCAGGCAAGCTCCCTCCCACCCGCGCTTCAGGCCATCCGGTGGAGCACAGGTCCGCTGCTCTATCTCGGCGTTTACCTTTCTGCCACGCATCCGTCTCCGCCGGAGAACTGGCTAGGTTTAGAGGGCAGAGTGTCAGAGCGGCTCCGGAAATGGACAGGACTGCTCCGGTGTCTCTCCCTTCAAGGGAGAGCACTGGTGCTCAATCAACTAGTCCTGTCCATGCTCTGGTATCGGCTCAACACCCTGGTCCCGGCCCCGGGCTTCCTGACCACCCTCCGGATGTTGATTCTGGAGTTCTTTTGGTCAGGACTGCACTGGGTCTCTGCGAGGGTTCTCCATCCTCCCCTGGAGGAGGGAGGGCAGGGCCTGAAGTGTCTGCACGCTCAGGTCCACGTCTTCCGCCTCCAGTCCCTGCAGAGGCTCCTTTATGGTGCAGGTAGTCCGGCATGGAGCGTATTGGCGCACGCCTTCCTGCACCACTTCCGAGGGCTCCAATATGACCGGCAGCTCCTTTGTCTCCATCCAAGGGGTCTTCCGCGAGGCCTCTCCGAGCTGCTGGTCTTCTACCAGGACCTCCTCCGGACCTGGAAACTGTTTTCAGTGACCAGGTCCGTGGCGGCCACCGTGGGGGCAGATCTCCTCGCGGAGCCCCTGCTACACAACCCCCAGCTTCGTGTGCAGGTGGCGGAGTCCCCCATGGTGCGCCAGAGGTTGGTCCTAGCAGAAGTCACCAAAGTCGGAGACCTCCTGGACTACGACCGGGGAGACTGGCTGGATCCCCTGACGCTCGCTCAGTGCATGGGGTTCTCCAGACCTCGTACTCCCCGGCGCGTACTTCAGGAGGTGAGGGCCGCTTTGCCGCCCGCTGCTCGGGACTATCTCGACCAGGTCCTGTGAGAGGGCACGCCCCGCCCACCCTCCACTCTGAGCCCTCCAGACTTTTTCATCGGGCCCCTGCCCCATGGACCCAACCAGCCCCCTCCCCGTCCATTCGCCATGAGCCGGCTGCACCATCTGCAGCCGGTTCTGTTCCGGACCGCGCCAAGGAAACATCTATACACGCTCATGCTCCATGTTCTTCATGTCCTCACCCTCGCGTCCCGCCCCGATATGAAGTGGCGGGACCTTCTGCCACCTCTGGAGGGTGAGGAGCCCCGGTGGGCCAGCCTTTATTCTGCTCTGATCCCGCAGCCCACCGGGGACATCAGTTGGCGGCTCCTTCACGGAGCTGTGAGCACGGGCGTGTACTTGTCTGGGATAGGGGTAAACCGCGCCACCTGCCCCTTTTGCAGCGTGAGGGAGACCCTGGCGCATGTTTACCTGGAGTGCACCAGGCTGCAGCCCCTATTCCGGCTCCTCACGGATATTTTGTTAAGATTTTGGTTGCACTTTTCCCCTCACCTTTTTATTTATGCACTCCCTATCCGTCGCCCCACAAAGTTGCAGGACCTCCTGGTCAACCTCCTTCTGGCCCTAGCGAAACTGGCCATCTATAAAACCAGAGTGAGGAGGTTGGCCGATGGAGTTTCCTGTGACTGTGGGGCGTATTTCAGGTTCTCCGTTCTTTCACGTATCCGGGCAGAGTTCCTCTGGGCGGCGTCCACTGGCTCCCTTGACGTCTTCGAGGAGCAGTGGGCGCTGTCCGGGGATTCTCTGCTCGGTGTCCCCGTCTGGTTCGCTTCATTTGACCCTTTGACCTCACTCCTGTCCCTGTTCTTTTATTAGTTGTCCCCCGTAATTTTTTGGTTTCCAGGTCCTGTGGACCCCCCCCCCCTTAGGCTGGGGGGGATCCTTTAGCAGTGGGCAGGCAAAGCCCGCCCACTTCCTGGATCCCAATAGGTCTGGTCACTCAGGGAACAGAAAACTACTCATCCAGTGACCAGAATATTTGCCCTCTACTAGACTCCTGTACCCACTGGTCTGGGTCTGTCACAATATATAAAACTGCAGCCATACTATATAGAACTCAAAATAAAATTGTTCCTTTTCCAGCCACCAAGTGGCAGTCCTCATCAAATGAGGTCAGCATCTTCTGTATTCTGTGAATTATATTAGCTACATCTAGCATATAGATTGTGCCCAATTTCAGTGAGTTGTGGGAGCTCAGGATTTCTCAGGATCAGACTTGTAGATATCATAAGCTTATTAGAGCAGAAATTGTGCTTTCTTTATTTTTTGTACATTCCCTGGCATATACTGAGAATGCTCAGTGAATAAATGTCTTCATCTTTAAACTGAGGCAATCATTGACAATAGTGTAAGAGCTGCCTGCTTCAAAAATATATTTACAACATTGAGAAACTCCACCACTGGAATTCTACTGGGGCTCTACATAGTCCAAAGGCTTGAGAACTGCATGTGATGTATTGAAAAGTATAGTAAAATTGTAAGCTATCATTTTAAATCCTCAAGGATTTTCCTTGCCAGGCTTGCAGGCTAGGGGGTTCTGCAGGAAGCTTGCGATCTGCATCTAGCAGCAATCAGTTTGCAAAGCTGGCCTACAAGAAGGTGGGGTGAGATATGGCTGGCTATTTTAGAGAGTAGCTTGCTTTTTTCTTTGTTTTTGGTTCCTGTGTATTAAAGTTCTGGGTTTTTAAGAAAGCAGTATCCCATTGCAACCTTCCTCAAGAGAGTCTCTTATGATTTTTATCTAACTTTTTTCTGTTTGTATGGTGTGGGCATAACACTGAAGGTGCGCATCACCTCACAGGAGAGCTCAACATGATGATTACGGCTACCTATTTATACTAGTTCTGGCAGCTGTATTCACAGTGACTTATTACTCTGTAAGGAATCTGTTTTTATGCTAGATTCAACTATTCCCAGTAGTCACTTATAATAGTGCTAAGTAGTAAGTTTTAAGTAGCACTAAATAAAGTTAAAGCTACTAAATAAAGTGATTCTTATAAAAAGTCACTATAATTTAGTTGTTAATTTCTATTCTGGGAGAATGATTAAATGCTTAATTGTTTAGTGTGTATATATATCTATGTGTGTGTAATATATATATATTACCCTTTACCATTGAGCCGTGCTGCTAAGAGACAAATTGGTCACACTCTCTCTATCTTGTTAAAAGTACTAACTAGCATATAGACCCTCATGTTCAGTAATGTCTCCCAGGGGATGCTACAAACACAGGTAAGGTTTTTGGTGCCTACTTTAACCCACATGCAGGGGGCCCCCACAAAGAGTATACATCATGTAAATTCTAATTTGAAGATTTAAATGGGATTTTACAGGTGGATACCCTTTGTACTGAGGTGAATTGTGCTTTTGGTGACAACTTGTGATACTATTGGTCAAATCCAGCAATGTATGTAACAGGCATTCAGAGTGAGAGAATATATTGTCCCTTTTTGACTCAAGTGACTAGTCAAAGTTCGGGACCCTGGGGAAGTTCCATCTGGAAGTAAAAATTGATGGAGTCTGGTATTTTCTTTGATGCAATATTATTTATTTACAAGGAATGCACAAAGTTGTGCTCCTCTAAATGTAAAATGAACCAAGAACAAAAGAAGCCGTTTCTTAGCTTACAGCCCCAATCTTTTTTGGTTTTTGGGTCTGTTGGCTAGTATCTCTCTTGCTTTTTCCAGGAGCAGACTGTCCTTGCAGGCTACTGCTTGGCTTTCTTGCTTCTCCCTTCTTGCTCTCTTCTCATCTGTCCTCAGTTTGTGTTCTCTGACACCTACACACACACACACACACAGATCTTGTCACAATACACAGTCGAACTCTCTGCCCACATGGTGCTAGTTTATTGGCAGATTTTATTAGGCTTTGTCCCTTAACTGTCTCTTACAACTAAATGGAGAAGCAAATTTTGCCCATTACATGTGCATGTTCCCACTTATCCAACTGCTAGAAAGAAACTTGACAAATAAAGGAATCTTGGGATTAATTTTAAAATTCTCCCACTACCTTTTCTTCTCAGTGCTGGCAATATTTCTGTCAAAATAAGAATTTATAATTGTGTTTCAGTCCCATAGCATGGTAAGGCCCCAAAAGTTGATATAATCTAAACCAGCATTTGAACTTTTGGGCCTCTGCCAAAGTTACATTCCAGCCTCTTGATTGTTTACCCACTAAGTATAAGGGAAATTTTCTTGGTACCCTCAAACTGTTGACTTTTTGAGGTAGAAAATTCAAAGACACTTCTCTCCTCTGAATAGTGCACGTTAAGGATGACTTTGGAAATCCAAAGCCAAACCCAAAATTGAATTAAGACCAGAAATGTGTTGAATGTCTCTAGTAACCAGGCTATATGGTCACTTTTAGCCACAGTGAAAATTCACTGAATTCAATATACAAACAAGGACATTTTCTAGGTATTTGTAATGTACCAAAAATGATCCATTGTGGAGCTTCTGCAAACCCAGGAAAGCCAGTAGACTTTCAGGGGGGAAGTAAAAGGAATTGTTAAAGCATATTTGTATGCTGAATCACTTCCCAATAGCCTGGTTAGTGGGTCATTCAGCACATTGCCGAGCTTCACTCATTTTCTGGCTTTGCAGGTGCCCCCTAAATATGTGAGAAACAATGAACAATTGAAAGTACTCTCTACAACAAAATTGGAGTAAGGCCACTGTAGTCTGCATTGATCAATTACACAGTACCACAAACCTGAATATCTTTTGGGGAGCTGATTGAGCAAAGTGCTGAGTGACCTCGGTTCCTAATGGATTTCCATCCCTACTTGTGGGAAGATCCCAGCACCTTGAAGAATCAAGCCATAGAGTGCTAAGTGCTGAGAGAGAAGATGAAGAAGCAAATACAGTTAATGAAATGGCACACTAGAAAGCTTGGTTCAGTTGTATCCAGATTTGTAACTGTGTAACCAAAGTCCTCTATCAAACAGAGAACTTTCCCCAGTTAAAAAACCTATGGATCATTTCGGTTTGCAGAGGCTAGATAACCATTTAGTCTGGGTTTAATGTGCTAACAGGCTGCCTGATCTTGCTCCCGTCGATGCTAATGGCAAATCTCTGATTAACTTCCATCAGTCAGATCTACACTGCAATATGAGAATCCAGATTATATTCACAGTGTCAGTATTTTAGTAATACTTAATGTATAATATGTTTAACATATTATATACAAGATAATGGGTCTGAATTTTAACAAACTTAAATATAAATCATAGCTGACTAAATCATAATGTAACACATAGACAAAGTCTACCAACTGACTAGCAGAGAGCACAAGGTAATGACTTCACTGCTACATAAAAGAACCAAAATAAGTATTACAATCTAAATCATATGCTATCTAACCCCAAATATTCCTCTCTTTATAAAATGCTATCTACAATCTATTTAGCTTTTTGAGTCAGGAAAGCTATAACTTAACTCGTAAGAAAATTAACAATTTGTCACCCAAACATAGTGATTCTAATGAAGTTTCTCCAAATTTATCTTTAAAGCCAGGAAAGTTTGCATATTTCCTTGTGCCAGCATTTGCAGCATAATGCTTCAGCCTTACTCCTCCCACAGCTGCATGTGTTCATGAATCAGAATTACTTATCCCTCCCATGGGCTTCTACAGAGAGCCTTGCAGATGTGGAAATTTTTCTTAAGGAGTGTCTTTGTACCGTAGAGAGAAAATGGTCCAATTAAGCAGGTTCCTGTTCTGCTAGAATCACTAGACGAGAGTGATTTTTCTTTTAACCTCTTTGCATTATGAGTAATAAAACCAATCGCTTAACAATATCAAAATCATTTCCTCTACCTTTAATTGGTGAAACTTGTATAAAATGGGCTCCTTCCATCTAGCAATCAGTCCTTGCATCCAGCAATCAGACACTATACTCAGATCAAACAATTGATTAGGACAATTAAAATTTAGGAGTGCTCCAGAATAATCCCACTGAGGTCTTGAGAAAGATGGAGCTCCTTCAGTTTCTCAACAGCCCCTCCTGTTGATTGATGAATGGTACTGGCGGGTGCTCCTCAACGTAAAGTGGCTCAGGAGAGACATTTGGTGCTCCTCAGCCTAAAGAATGATAGCTATAGGACAGGGTGCCAAAACAGAAGAAGGCATAAATATGGCTGCCGATCCACAAATTCTACAGCAGAAAAATTAAACCTCTCTTTCATTACTTAAGAGGCCAACATTGTAGATATCATAAGAACAGAATTAAGTGAGTACAAACCGCATTAGTTGTGTATGAAATAAAGAGCAGTAGCCAATATATATATATGTCTATCATATGAATAATATCTTAGATATATAATCACCTTTCACTTTGAAGGATCCCCAAAGAACTTTACAAACTAAATATACAAGCAGGGCCACCCAGAGGGGGGGCAATTGGGGCAATTTGCCCCAGGCCCGCAGGGGCCCCATGAGCCCTGGCCGAGAATCCCTTTCCTCAGCCGGCGGCGGTCCGGGTCTTTGGTAGCATTTCGGCGGCGGGGGGCCCTTCAGTGCTGCCAAAGACGTGGAGTGATTAAAGGGCCCCCCCACCACCGAAATGCCACCGCCGCCTCGGAGCACCATCCGGTGAGTTCAAGCTCCCCCACTTTGCCCCAGGCCTCCTGAATCCTCTGGGTGGCCCTGTATACAAGGATCACTTCATCCACTGCTGAAGCATAGTAACCTCTGGGATGGAACAGTTCAGCTGTCTTCTTGTCTAGTATTAAAGAGTTCACGGCCGGAAATAAAGAAGAATGCGAAATCCAGTGGTAACTTCAGAAAAGAGCCCCACGTCTTAACTTTTTTCCAAATGTACAGACAGCTTCAAATGATCAAATATTATGAAACAAATGGGGGATTTTTGAAATAATATGCAAAACAACCCCATACTTTAAGTGTTTAATTCTTCCTTACCATTTTAAACATATACATCTTTATCTGTAGGGAGGAAACCTGCAAACATACTGTTTGGGGATTTTTCCCCCCCATCTGCTTTAAAAAAAAACAAAACTTCAGAATATGTGAATTCCTAATAGTCCTAATAATAGTATTGATGACATTATCCACTGTCTTTTACAGGCCTCAAGCATAAAAATTATGTTCCTTGGGGAGCATTTCAGAATATTCTTGACACGTAAAGGAGGGAACTGAGCATACTGACACTAATGTTTGCTTAGTGGTATAACCAGTGTGCGTTTGAATGATCCAGATAACTTCCTTCCCTCTCTCCTAGGCAGATGCAGAGATTAAAATGTGTTCATATATTGTCTCATTTTCAAGGACAGCAGGGTTGTTTAGTCTTCCACATCTGGCCGCCCTCTCCCACACTTTTCCTGTGGGAAGCTCTTTTCTCATGTCCCCAACCGAAGGAAAGGGGAAGAATAGCTGTGTGTGAGACTTTGCTACAACCCTGAGGTCAATGGAATCTTTCTGGGAAATCTTGGTTAAAATGCAGCTCTAATATGTAAAGTGATGCTGTAAAAATGTCAGTTGGGGCTCTGTGACAGTACCTAACAGCATCACAGAAAGTGCCAGGAGGAAACTGGAGGTTTTGGCAGCTGAGTAGAGGACAACTGAGGCTTTTGGTAGCTGATAGGTGTGGGAGACCGTATAGAATTGCAGAGTAAGCATATTAGCTTCATGCTTCTACTCAAATGTTTGGCAGTGAATTATTTAACAGTGCTGGCATTTAAATTGCTATCTCTAGATTTCAAAATAAACTACCAGTTCAGATGAATGGGGCAGTTCATATCAAACTCTGTAAGACTGCCATTGCATCTGTTTATTAGGGTCATGTTTTCTAGGCTTTCTTCACAATCATGAGAGGAAAAAACACTGTTGTGAATTAAAAGCAGATTTTTGGAGCACATTTTTGTGTCAGGAAGAGAATTGAGGCCACAGAATCATGGAATGAATTGGCTCTGGTAATAATGTACAAGAAGAAAATAACCCAACTTGCCTTCTCAAGCCTGTCTTGAGTTTGCAGGGCTGGCAGTTGGGGGAGGGGGGGCAGAATCTCTTTTATTGGTAAACTGAGGGCATTGGTCCTGGATATCATTTAGAGACAATGACCATGGTACCCCATGATGCCACTTTTGCACTATCACTTTTCAAAATGAAACTGCAATTTAAGTCCCACAGTCTCCCATTCCCCACTGTGCTGTTGCTAGGCGTTATTGTTCTCCCTATTTATGATGCTAGCCTTGCAATCAAATCTTCATGGTCAGATCCAATGCCAGTGCAGAACCCTATTTTCTTCAATGGAATGCTGCATATCCTCCTGCACAGATCAGATTGCAGCACTGAACCCTATTTCATGTTTTAGGGAGACTTTAAAAAAAAAAAATCACAATCCACCTGACTTTAGAGATTGTCCTATGTCCCATCCTCTCATGCAGATTAGAGACTAGGGCTGTCAAGCAATTAAAAAAATTAATCACGATTAATCGCGCTGTTAACAATAGAATACTATTTATTTTAAATTTTTGGATGTTTACTACATTTTCAAATATATTAATTTCAATTACAACACAGAATACAAAGTGTACAGTGCTCACTTTATATTTTTATTATAAATATTTGCACTGTAAAAATAAAAGAAATAATATTTTTCAATTCACTTAATATAAGTACTGTAGCGCAATCTCTTTATCATGAAAGTTGAACTTACAAATGTAGAACTATGCACAAAAAAAATCACTACATTCAAAAATAAAACTCAGTCCTACTTCTTGTTCAGCTAATCGCTCAGACAAACAAGTTTGTCTATATGTGCAGGAGACAATGCTGCCCGCTTCTTGTTTACAATGTCACCTGAAAGTAAGAACAGGTGTTTGCATGGCACTGTTGTAACCAGAGTTGCAAGATATCTATGTGCCAAAAATGCTAAAGATTCATATGTCCCTTCATGGTTCAACCACCATTCCAGAGGATATGTTCATACTAATGACGAGTTCTGCTCAATAATGATCCAAAGCAGTGCAGACCAACACATGTTCATTTTCATCATCTGAGTCAGATGCCACTAACAGAAGGTTGATTTTCTTTTTTGGTGGTTCAGGTTCTGTAGTTTCCGCATCAGAGTGTTGTTCTCTTAAGACTTCTGAAAGCATGCTTCAGACCTCGTCCCTCTCAGATTTTGGAAGGCACTTCGGATTCTTCAACCTTGAGTCAAGTGCTGTAGCTATCTTTAGAAATCTCACATTGGTACCTTTACATTTTGTCAAATCTGCAGTGAAAGTGTTCTTAAAATGAACAACATGTGCTGGGTTATCATCCGAGACTGCTATAACATGAAATATATGGCAGAATTGGGGTAAAACAAAGCAGGAGACATACAATTCTCCCCCAAGGAGTTCAGTCACAAATTTAATTAACTCTTTTTTTAATGAGTGTCATCATCATGGAAGCATGTCCTCTGGAATGGTAGCCAAAGCATGAAGGGGCATACGAATGTTTAACATATCTGGCATGTAAATACCCTGCAATGCAGGCTACAAAATTGCCATGCAAACACCTGTTCTCACTTTCAGGTGACATTTTAAATAGGAAGAGGGCAGCATTATCTCCCTTAAATGTAAACAAACCTGTTTGTCTTAACGATTGGCTGAACAAGAAGTAGGACTGAGTGGACTTGTAGGCACTAAAGTGTTACAATGTTTTGTTTTTGAGTGCAGTTATGTAACAAAAAAAAATCTACATTTGTAAGTTGCACTTTCATGATAAAGAAATTGTACTTCAGTACTTGTATGAAGTGAATTGAAAAATACTATTTTTTTACAGTGCAAATATTTGTAAAAAATATCAAGTGAGCACTATACACTGTGTTCTGTGTTGTAATAGAAATCAATATATTTGAAAATGTAGAAAAACATCCAAAATATTTAATAAATTTCAATTGGTATTCTATTGTTTAACAGTGTGCTCAAAACTGCGATTAATCATGATTACTTTTTAAAATTGTGATTAATTTTTGAGTTAATTGCATTAGTTATCTGCAATTAATCAACAGCCCTAATAGAGACTACAGGCAGACAACACTCATGATCACAGACAGCACCTTTTCATTCCTTCAGTGTGAAGAAACTCCCCTAGCATGGTCCTGATTCAGCAAAAATACTTAAGGGCACATCTAACTTTAAGCATGTGAGTAGTCAGTTGGGGGAGTGTAGTAGTCTCGGCCGAGGTTCGGCCCACAGCGGGGCTGTGGGGTATCCCACCGCCTCGCTCTGGTCCACCATCAGTCCTGGTCCGGTGGTAGTGTGGGACAGCAAACACATGGTTAGGTGCTCAGGCCCTTAAGCTGGGGCTGAGCCAATAGGTCAGAAAAAAACCCAGGCCCTTAAGCAGGGGCTGAGTCAAAGAGCAAGAGGTCCCAGACCGGGTGCCTCCTGCAGGCATTCCATGGGACGTTCACCGCCCAGCCGGGCTACACGACCCTCATATACCATACCATTCAGACGGAGCCGGGAGTGGTGATCCGAGAGTCAACTAGACCCCTACCCTATCGTATGCGGCAGGTCGTCGAGGAGGAAGTTCGAGCGATGCTAGAGCTGGGCGTCATTGAACCATCACAAAGCGAGTGGCGCAGCCCAGTAGTCCTGGTTCCCAAACCAGACGGCACACAGCGCTTTTGCATCGATTTCCACCGCGTCAATTCTATCTCGAAGTTCGATGCCTACCCAATGCCTCGGGTAGATGAGCTGCTGGACCGTTTAGGCAAGACCCGCTTCCTCACGACCCTTGACCTAAGCAAAGGGTACTGGCAGATTCCCCTCGACCCCACGTCACAGGAAAAAACTGCTTTCGCACGTCACCATGGATGCACTGCAATAGAATGTTCCCCAGCTGGGGGTCTTCAGGGAAGCCCAGGCTTTGGCGGACTAGGGTCTGTCCACAGCCAGAGTCAACCAGGGCCCGCATGTGGCAGTCTCCAACAACTACGGGCACGGTGACCTTGGTAGCCTGCGGTGGTCGGGCACGGTTCTCTCTGGCGCAAACGTGCCCAAAGCTGCAGTCCATCTCAGTGCAGTCCCGTAGGAGATGCCCACACTTCCCACAGGAAAAACATGGCCTGATTTTGGGTCGCCCGGGTCCGGCTGAGCCTCCCTCCTGGTTCCTAGGGGGACTCCGCGGGCCGCGGCCAGTCCTGGTCTTGGGCCCTGTGGGGGCAGGCCGCGGGGGACCCTCGGGACGTCTATACCGGGGCTCCTGACTCCGCGGGGGATTCTGTGGTTCAACTCGGGTGCTTGCCCATCTCTCGGGGTTGGGGCGATCAAGCCCTGGAGGGTGGCCCTGCATAACCGGCCCGACTGGGGCTTCTGCTGCAAGGAAGTCCTCCACAAGGGCAACGGCAGCCGCCACCATTGGAGGCCGGTGGCGGAGGACCCAGGCCCTCCCCCGTGACGGGAGGATGTGGATGAACTGTTCCAATAGGATTTGCTCAGTGAGCGCCTCGGGGTTCCGCCTGTCGGACTGTAGCCACCGCCAACACAGGTCTCTCAGCTCCTGGGCCACCAGCCGGGGTCGGGCACCCGGGGTGTAGGACAGAGCCCGGAACCGCTGACGGAAGGTTTCCAGGCTGATGTCTAAGGCATCTAAAAATCGCCGCCTTTACCCAGGTATAGTCTCTTGCATCCTCTGTGGATAACCCCCGGTACACCGTTTGTGCCATCCCCGTCAGGTATGGTGCCAGGATGGTGGCCCACTGGTCTGGCGCCCACCCGGCAACGTGCGCGACCCTTTCGAAGGTCACCAGAAAGGCTTCGGGGTCATCCTGTGGTTTCATCTTGGTCAGTCTTACAGGCGGGGTGCATCGGGGAGCCCCATCCGGGTCTCCCAGCTGGGGCCCCGTGGGCCGGGGCAGGGCTATCGCCAGCTGCTGTAAGCATTGTTGCTGGAACTCCCAGTTTTGCACAGTCAGGTCCTGTATCAGCTGCTGCTGCTGGGCTCCCAGCTGCTGGATGAGCTGCTGTTGCTGTTGGAGCTGGGAGGCCTGCTGCTGCTCTCCGTCAGGAGCGTGAAGAGCTTGGTCAAATCCATGTCTCCTGTGGGGGACCGCTCCCCCCAGACCCTTTCTCACAGGGGTCAAGGGCTTGTGCCCACATCCTGGGCAAGATCCCCACTTCTGGTACCACGTGTAGTAGTCTCGGCCGAGGTTCGGCCCTCAGCGGGGCTGTGGGGTATCCCACCGCCTCGCTCTGGTCTGCCGTCAGTCCTGGTCCAGCGGTAGTGTGGGACAGCAAACACACGGTTAGAGGTTCAGGCCCTTAAGCAGGAGCTGAGCCAATAGGTCAGAAAAAAACCCAGGCCCTTACGCAGGGGCTGAGCCAATGTTTGTAGCAGCCCGGGCCCTAGGTCAGGGCGGGGCAGCAATTAAATAGTCAGTCGGGAACCCAGGCCCTTAAGCAGGGGCTGAGTCAAGGAGCAAGAGGTCACAGCCTCTCTAGGCCAGGAGAAAGGGGGAGTCTGCACCCAAGGAGTGGGTGGCAGGGGGGACGCAGGCCCTCCCACTCCACTGCATCCCAGCCCGGGGCCCTAGCAGCAGCAGAAACTCGCTGCTGTCAGTGGGGATCCTGGCCGCAACACACTGACATAGGCTCTGGCAGTGCTGCAGCCAGACTGGGGTCGGCTGTCCCCGGGCTACTTCCACACTCCCCCTCGTAGGGTACCTGGGCCGTACTAGTGTCCTCGGTGCTCTCCACCAGCATCAGTTCCTCTGAGTAGGTAGCGAAGGGTATGCTCGGCTCCTCCTCGGGATAGCTGGAAAGGGGCAGGCTCGGCTCCTCCTTGGGGTAACTGGAAAGGGGCAGGCTTGCCCAGTCCTCCTCAGGGTATCGGGCGAGGGGTAGGCTCGGCTGGCCTGGTGAGTCAGCAGGCCGGTTGCGGCCTGCTGCTGTCTCCCAAGCAGGAGCTCAGCCACAGACATCTGCTCTCTCCGCCGGCTTGTTCTCCACTGAGCTCTGCAGGTGAGCTTTTATACTTCCGGGTCGGCTCCGTGACCTCTGAGGGGCGGGCGCCGGACCCGGTGGCTCCACCCATGTTGGTGTTAGGGGAGGTTCGGTCCTCAGCGGGGCTTTGGGGTATCCCACCGCCTTGCTACAGGGAGGTTTAGGTTGGATATTAGGAAAAACTTTTTCACTAGGAGGGTGGTGAAGCACTGGAATGGGTTACCTAGGGAGGTGGTGGAATCTCCTTCCTTAGAGGTTTTTAAGGTCAGGCTTGACAAAGCCCTGGCTGGGATGATTTAGTTGGGAATTGGTCCTCCTTTGAGCAGGGGGTTGGACTAGATGACCTCCTGAGGTCCCTTCCAACCCTGATATTCTATGATTCTATGATTAATTTTAACCATAGTTTTAAATACCTTGCTAGATTGAAACCCCAGTAGAGAAAATGTAGAGCTTGTGGGCTGTTCTAGCTGCCAAGAAAAGAGGCTGTACAGCAGTGGTTAATATGTAAACAATCTGCTGATAATAATAAACTGTATATTTTCCACCCAGATGTGCCAAGAAAAGTTTACATATTTATTTGCACTACTTTTTATAACGTTGACACTACTTCAGTTGCTCAACATCTGAGGCTTGTCACAGGTTGCTCCTGGTATTTGGCACTAACCTCAGTGTTCTGGGGAAGTGTGAAAATGATTGCGGCTGCCCTACCACTCCCCCTCGCACACCCCTTCGCACACCCCCTTCATGCCTCTAATCAGAAGCCTGCTGTATGTAGCTGACAATCACGTATTGTCAGAATTTTACCCTTGGGGGAAATTTATTAGTAGTTTGCACTTTAAATCCATCCCATAACAAAATAATATACTGTCAACCTGAAAAACTCTCTGCAAGCTTTCAAATCCTCACAAAAAGCACTTTTCCATTTCCCCAAAGATTATGTAGCTCTTAATATGTGGAATTACTGATTTGTGAGGTTAAATGGTCTCCTTTGCTCTGTGTGACCTCAGAGAGTGTGCTGTAGACTTGACGCTAATTTGTTAAATTTTCCACTGATCTTGGAACAAATCCCTTACACAAACTTGAAAAACTCCCTCATCTTTACTCTAGAAACCTAAAAAGAGTTTAAGGTCAATTGAATTTATTCAAGAAGCTTTGTCACCTTTCTATGCAACCCCCAATCTGTAACCAGTTAATTAAAGTCATTAACAAAAAAAACGTAAAGAGTGGCTTTACTAAAAGCTATGGTAATAAACCATGATATCAGAGCAAAGAGGTTAAATAAAAAAATCTAATCCTGGATTTTTCATAAGTATCACTTTACCAAAAAAAGAAATGCTAAATGACAAACAATTATTAAAAATTTCTTAACTTCTTTCTAAAGTGATTTTTAATGCCTTTATTATCTGTTTGAAATTATATGGGGATTAAATTTATTTAGTCACCACTCACCGGATGTGTGGAATTCCCCTGGATGTGAATGGGAGTTCTGTGTGCAGAAATACTGCAGAATTAAGGCCCAAGTTTGTAAGCCCTACAGGTATTTACTTTCTTTTTTATAAATGTTGTACAGATCAATCAAGCAGAAATTACAGAACTATAGAAATAGATACATATGGCTTCAGCTGTTTTTCCACAAACTAATAAACCATCGACTGAATCCTGCTCTCCCTAAGTGAATAATCCCATTGATTGCAATAGAACTACTTGTGTATGTGTTTTAGTTTTTTTTAATTAAAGTTTCCCAGAAAGTGAGTCCTCTTTTTAGTTCTACTTAGAAAGGGAAGGGGGAAAATTTAAATGAAATATTTAAGGATGTGCTGCTGCAATCTCATATTCTCATATTTATGGTTACTCCTAGGCATAGTCTCATTGATATAAATGGGACCAGTCATAGAGGGTTTCCAATTGTCTAATTGCACAAAGCCACACTCCATTGCTCCTCCCTGTGGCCACATCCCTGACCCACTCCTTCTCTGAGGCCCCACCTCCCACTCACTCTATCCCCCTTCCCTCCAACACTCGCTCTCCCCCACCCTCACTCATTTTCACTGGGCTGGGGCAGGTGGTTGGGGTGCGGGTTCTGGGCTGGGGCCCAGGGGTTTGGAGTGTGGGAGAGGGCTCCAGGCTGAGCCTGGGGCAGGGATGCAGGAGGGTGTTTGGGATGTGGGCTCTGGGAGGGAGTTTGGATGCTGGAGGGGGCTCAGGGGTGTGGGAGCGGGTGTGGGCTCTGGCCGGGCGTTGCTTACCTCAAGTGGCTCCCGGAAGCGGCGGCATGTCCCTGTGGCTCCTGGCTCAAGGGTGACCAGATGGCTCTGCATACCGCCCCTGCAGCTCCCATTGGCAGTGGTTCCTGGCCAATGGGAGCTGCGGGGGCAGCGTGCAGAGACCCCTTGGCCACCCCATGTGCCTCGGAGCTGGACATGCCAGCCACTTCCAGGAAATGCGTGGAGCCAGCGCAGGTAGGGAGTCTGCCTTAGCCCCGCTGTGCTGCCGACTGGACTTTTGGCCTATTAAAATCTTCTGGATTGCTTTCAATAGCAACCGAGAGATTGGGGCCGATTCCGGGAGACTCCCAGCCAATCTGGGAGGGTTACCAACCCTAAAATGAGCATAGATATTGGACAGTTTGCAGGATTGGGTATTCTGTCTGAAACTTAACTAGTGTATGTATTCTGTGGTCATCTAATATATTATATGCAAGAGAAGCATATCAAAGTTTGTTGTAGCAAAAAATGTGTAGTTAAAGGTGAGCCTGATCCTGCATTTTGCTTAGAAAACTTGCTTACACCCAACATTACTTAAAAGTTTGGAATATTATATAATTCCACTGTAAAGGGTTGAGGAAAGGGGTACTGGGACTCTTCAAGACCTTTGAAAACACATTTATATTAGGTGTCTAAATGTAGATTAAGCAGCTTAACTTCAGGGATCCAGGTTTCAAAAATTTGGCCACAAAATATAAAAAATCTCTGCAGCTTCCCCCCCCCACGAAGTGTAAAAGGCTCACTTATCACATAAAGCAACCCATTAATAACTATGTGGTACTTTAAATAGATACAATTTAATGAGCCCATAGAGAATCGTAATGGGAGCTTCTCTAAAGGGAAATGGGAGGAGGGAAAAGCAATTCATTAAGAAATTGACAGAAAGAAACAAATCTTACAAATTGAGGGCCCAGTCCTACGTTCCTCATGCACCATTTCAGTAGGAGTTTTGGGGGTGGGAGGAAAGGGTGAATGGCTATAATTTTTTGTATTTGCGATTTTAAAAAATCTTTTACTGGCCCAATAAATGAAGGGGATGGAAAATGACCTGTGTATTCCCACAATAATAAACATAAAGTTCAACAATAGTGATAATGTTCAAGGAAACTTGCAAAAAGAGTAGAAGTTTGTACAGTTGCTGTGATGCCTTTAATTCATCCTGTTGTGTCACAGAGTTACCATCCCCATCTGACATTATATATGTGTTGTAAAATCTGAGCACAGTGAGATTAGATAAAGGGTCACTGTCAGATCTGATTGGTATAAAATTACTGCTTCAATAATACTTCAAAGGATTTTCCGGTGATGCACACCATTTATTCTGATGGATTACAATACTCAGTTAAAACTCATATGGTCATTTTGGAGATCGTGTTTTGGCTGGATAGGTTTCCTCATAGTACTGTAATCCCTTTGAATAAGTGGTGTGCAATATGGAAAAACTCTTTGATGTACTGTTGAAGTTAACACTGTAGATTTCCCCACACACACACGCCCTACCCCGGCATACGCATGACATTCCATGCTGGACCTGAAAAGTTTGAGAAATCTATTGAGAATAAGAGTAATAGAGGTCAACCCATACGGAGAAAAAAATGGGCAATCAGTGGCTCTAGGACTTTTGTTCACTCCTTCCAGCCCTGCAGTCACTGACGCAGTGTTGCATCACTAAACATTTTGCTTCTCCTAGTCTTTTTCTGTCCTGCTTGTTTGGTAGAGTTGACTTTGCGTACAATTACATAAATGGCCTGATTGTGCAATGTAAACACTGGCTCACTTTGAGGGGAGAGGAGGGTGTAGAGCTGTACTGTCCTATAGGGAGGTGTGGGAGGAATTATGTCCCAAAGTTCCCTGGCATGCGGAGGAAGTGTGCATGTTGCAGAATCACTAATGATACAGCATATCCCCATCTCTGTACACAGCCACTTTTACCAGCACAGCAGGGAGGAGAGAATCCATGATTCTTCCTCTTTCTGCCCCTATGAGGTGTCTTGAGCCCCTGGGAACACCAGAAGGGAGCTATCCCATGAGTTCAGAGGCTGTGACAAATTGGGGCCTTACATTGGGGTATAAATGGGGGAGGATCCCTCTGCATCTACCCAAGCAAGGGATAGGCACAATCTGGCCATAAAATCACTGTAATAAGGGCCAACTGCTTGCAAGTGTATAGACATCTTTGGGTGGGCTGGAGTTTACTTCACTGCCCTTTTCCAGTGCCAAAGAAACCCAGCTCCCATAGAAAAATACCAGAGACCAAGAATTCAGTCCCTGAGGATTTTCAGCAAGGATTGGACAGGGTCAATCGCCTCACATTCAAGTCCAAACGAACAAAAGGAATCAATTTAATTCTTAAGTACCAACTTTATAAAATCTTTTGATAAAGAAACATAAATAATAACTTATTTTTACAACATAACATGGCTACTTATATTATCTTCAGATATGGATAAACATAAATAAAGAAAAACAAATTGCTTCTAAACAGGTCAGTCTCCACTCCTCACAGAAGCACAGCGAGAAGAAACTCAGAGTTCCCAAAAGCTTAGGTTGAGTTCACCTGAATCTCAGTTAATCTTTGATAATCAAATCTATACAGTCTGCTGAGTCAAAAGCAACATCTTCCCTCCACTTGCTTGTAGAAATCTCCATCTGGAATCCATGCAGACTCTTCCTCCTCCTCTACTGAAATCATTCAGTTAGCCAGTCAGCTAACCAATTAACCAACCACTCCAGTTATGTATATAGATTAAAAAAACAAACCAACAAAAAACACCTGTGACAAAATACAGATCTGAGTAGCAAAATATAAATAACTCTTTCCCCATTATCACATTTAAATAAGAGAAAAGTTGGTGAATCATACTGGTCGAGACAATTTAACTAAAACAGTTTGGCTAAAATCAAACAACATTCAAAGTATAAAATTAAAATAAAAAAAATATTTTTTTCTCCAAATTTCCCCTTTCTATAATTAACACTGCCAGGGCTGCTCTGTTGGAGGGTTAACAATATCACTAACCTGCTGCAAAATGCTTCAGAGTTAGGGACAACAGCCTGCTGTCTGTTCCTTGGGTTCAGCTTCTCCCAACACAGTGCACATAACCTTGTGCAAAGCAGTTACCCTGACTACTTGCCCTTGTGGAGTCTGTGTCCAGCAACAGGGAACCTATTGAGCACACCCAAACCCACCACATCCAATTCCAGAAAGTTCTGAGTGTAGAGGACTAATTGTGCATCTGCCTAGCAACAATGACTCAGACCAACTCATTCCTACCCACCCCTCAATAGATCTCTTGAAGAGATCTCCCTATTAGGCCCATGGCTTACACATACACGTCAGTCACCTTATTGATAACCAACAGATTTAATTAAAAAGAAACCCAGTTGGGTCCAGAGGTAGATTAAGGTATTGTGGAGCCCCAGGGCCGGTGCAAGGATATTTTGCGCCCTAGGTGAAACTTCCACCTTGCGCCCCCCTCTCCTCCCCCCTCCCCGACAACCTCCGAAAACTAGTAAACTTAGCATTATAAACAGCCTGTCAGAACGGGTAAGGGCTTTGTAATGTTTCTTTTTACCTTTAAGGCATTTCAGTTGTTTGCCATTGCCTCTGCTAGTGTCCCATTCAAAGCTAAACAACCAGGTTAGACAGGGTGACAAATCCCTTGTCCCAAAGGGCCATTATCCCCTGGTGACTAATTTCTACTCCAAGTCTATAAAGCAGACTTTTAAGGTAAATACATTATTCCTTCAATATTACCCATGCACACATCTCACAAAGATTCTCACTCTTGACAAGTTACCAGTCTTGTGTAGATTCCTCCCACGTTCTTCTTTGTGGGTAAGTGCCCTGTAAAACACGTGTGCGGTGCAGTGAGTTTGTCAGGCCCGTGGTGACAGCTGTTTGTGAAGATCAGGGGGCCCTTTGCCAAGGGGTGCTGGTGTCACAATGAGCTTGGGGTGGCTGACAGTGTGGGGCAGGGCACTGAGGCTGGTGGGGCAGGTAACATTCACTGGGCAGGGGGCAGGTAGTGCCGGGATGGGGCAGGGGCAAGTACCTGTCAGTTTCCAGCGCTCGGGCCGCGCCAGAGCCAGCAGCCTATTCACCTCGGAGTCTCCGCCGCTTGCCTGGGGGCCACTCCTCCTCTCAGGCTCCCTCGCCGCTGCCGCTGCAGCCGCCCAGGAGGACGTGGGCAGGGGCGCCGCTGTGGAGGAGACGCAAGGGGCAGGACTCGGCTGGGGCCCCGCACCTGCCGGCTGAGAGCAGCAGGAACCAGGCGCCTCTCGGGGGGATCCGGGCGGCCCGAGCCCAGGGTGGCGGCAGCCTCCGCGGCAGCAGGGGCAGGCGGGGAGTGTAGCCTGCCATGGGGCAGGAGAGGCCACGCTGCTGCTGCTGTTGTTTCCCGCCTACAGCCGTCTTTCTCCTGTGCCACGCGGCAGAGCCAGGAAACAGCCCTTGTGTGAGGGCTCTGGCTGGGGATGCAGGCTCTGGGGTGGGGCTGGGGATGAGGAGTCCACATCTGAGCTTTCTTGGGAACACCCTGTAGAAAACTGAGTTATGCATGGACATGTGACTTGCCCATGTTACTCCAAAACTCCATTTTGTATCTGGATTCTACACAGAGGGAGAGACGGGTTTCCACCCACAAGAGACAGACTATATATGCCCCTGGGAAAACCCCTCCATTTTGTCTTCAGCTGGCTCAAGAGATAGCCTCTCCACCCCAAAGGATGCCTGAAAGAAACTGAAACAAAGGACAGTAACTACAGGGGTGTGAGTGATTGCTGGACCCAGACTAGGAGGAAGTCTAGTCTGTAAAAGAGGCTTATTGGAACATCTCTGAGGGTGAGATTTACCTGCATTTAGTTTTTACTGTATTAGGCTTAGACTTGTGTGTTTTATTTTATTTTTGTATTTAATAAAATCACTTTTTACTTATTAATTAACCCAGAGTATGTATTAATATTGGGGGGGAGGGGCAAACAGCTGTGCATATCTCTCTATCAGTGTTATAGAGGGCGAACAATTTATGAGTTTACCCTGCATAAACTTTATACAGGGTAAAACAGATTTATTTGGGGTTTGGACCCCATTGGGAGCTGGATATCTGAGTGTTGGAGACAGGAGCACTTCTTAAGCTGTTTTCAATTAAGCCTGCAGCTTGTGGGGGATATGGTTCAGACCTGAATCTGTTTGCAGCAGGCAAGCGTGTCTGGCCCAAACAAGGCAAGGTACTGGAGTCCCAGGGTGGCAGGGAAAATGGGCTCAGAGGAGTCCGAGCACATCAGGTGGCAGTCCCAAGGGGGTTTCTGTGATCCAACCCATCACAACCATGATACATTTTCTTCTGTTCTTTGTTTACCTTATCTTAAATTAACGTATTTATCTCCTTCCTATATCTGAAGTGCAGAGCAGGTGTATTTGTTCTTGATACATAACTCAGCACCCCTTCCTTTTCCTCTGGGCCTCTCTCTCTCTCTCTCACCCTAAAAAAGCACACTATCCAACCATGTCCCTGTATTGCCAACTAAACAGTAATGTACTATGACTTAATTCTTGTTGCTTGAGGAAGATCTGATTAGGAAAGAGGGGTAGACATGGTCCCTGTCATGAACATCTCACAATCTAAGAACGTGCTTCATCCACTTTGTAACTTCTGTTTTTCTTTGTTCCTTATGCTAGTTTCCAAGTCTACCTTGAATTAGCTTCCTAAATACCAGTTTTATATACTTCTCTCTTAACTCTTAACTCCAATTTCCCCCTCTGCCTACTTGTCTTTCATGGGTTTTACCCTCTTCCTATGCCCTTCCCACTTTCTTATTTATACTATTTATAATATATTTGAGTTAGGCCTCTTACCTAGTCCTGCTAGCCTAGTATCCAGAACAATGATTCCTCTGCTGTTTATATAAGTTGTATAGCTTCTTCTCCATGAACCTGAATCCCTCTATCCTTCACCATGTATTTAGCCACTAGCTTAATTTCATAATCCCGCTTCTTGCTTCATTTTTGCTGAATACTATAATAATTTCTGAGATCAGCTGTGCTGTTCTAAACTCATGTTTTTAAACCATCAAATGATTATTTTTAATAAGCTCTGGGATGTTCTTTTGGTATTGCTTCTCTTCTGCGATCTTTGCGATCCTAGTCAGCTTCTGCATAACATTTTCACTCTTGATCCCTATGAACTTTCATGCTGTTACATTCTTGCAGAAATTTGTTGTACTCTGACACTCAGAAGAAAAACATGCCTCTTCTTGGCATTGGTCCTTTTTGATGGCCCAGATTCAGTCCCAATGAATCCCACTGAACTCTTCAGGAGCTGCATTTATTTACACAGGGGTTGAATTTGTGCCAGTGATTTTATCTTACACGCTGTTTCACTTTCTTCATTGCACTCTTTTCCAGTTATCTAGTATCTGTTATCTCTCTGATGTGATGAGATAGAAGACGTATTGACATTCTTATTCTTTATCGCTTTCTTCTGAAACACTGTGGTCTCTTCCTTTGTACTTCTTGCAGCACTTTGTCAATGAATGCTTCTGACTGTATCAATTATCCTATTGGCTTCAACTGGCACTCAGATTCAATTAATTTACTTGTCAAAAGGATAAGATATCTTGCACCTTATGCATCAAAAGCTTTCTTGATTTCAGAACATTTACTTGATGTATCTTCTTCATCTAACTGACTGTGCCATTGGGGCCACACTGCCATTTTTAGCATGCTAGTGCCAGCAGAACCAGCACGTCTGTCTGTTCTGAGAAGCACACTCCCAGCTGCTGTGTAGACATACTCTTTATCATGCATTTTATAGCCAACAGGATCAAATTTTGCCTCCTCCCTCCAAGTCCACATGAAATCATGTATCTGGTACAGATTTCTTCAGTAGCCAGATGTACTTCAAAGTTGGCAAAAATTTTAATACAGGGATACTAGCGAATTAGTAATTTAATCTCTGCTCAGAAGTAGGAAGAAAAGAAGTGGATGAACTCATTCTTGGTTTTAAAAAAATGTAAGAGCAGACAGGGCAAAAGAGAATTTCTATAAACCACCAGCCCTTAAAAGAGTAATGATGAGACAAGAGTGTATTGCAGGGGTCGGCAACCTTTCAGAAGTGGTGTGCTGAGTCTTCATTTATTCACTCTAATTTAAGGTTTCGCGTGCCAGTAATACATTTTAACATTTTGTAGAAGGTCTCTTTCTATAAGTCTATAATATAACTAAACTATTGTTTATAACTATATTTAACTATATTAAATATTAAACTATTGTTTATAACGAAATGTTTATAACTAAATGTTATAACTAAACTAAATATTAAACTATTGTTTATAACTATATTTGTTTATAACTAAACTATTGTTGTAAAGTAAATAAGGTTTTTAAAATGGTTAAGAAGCTTCATTTAAAATTAAATTAAAATGCAGAGCCCCCCGGACCGGTGGCCAGGACCTGGGCAGTGTGAGTGCCACTGAAAATCAGCTTGTGTGCCGCCTTTAGCACGCATGCCATAGATTGCCTACCCCTGGTGTATTGAATAGTAGAACTACTCTTTGAGTAGTTGGAGAACAGGTCAAAACATAGTGGCTTCCTTCCTCTAATACAGAACTTTGGCCATACTAGCGTAGGATCTTTATCAAAGATGGCAAAGAATGTCACATTTAGTCATCCTATTTCCAAGTACCTAACTCATGTTACAGTACATTCAAACTAATACCACTTTTACACTGTCAAGTCTGTATCCCCACTTTGAACTTTAGGGTACAAATGTAGGGGCCTGCATGAAAACTTCTAAGCTTAACTACCAGCTTAGTTCTGGTTCCGCTGCCACCATTTCCCAATTCTAGATTCCCACCCTGGGAAGCCCTGAGAAAACCTTTTACCAATTCCCTGGTGAATACAGATCCAAACCCCTTGGATCTTAAAACAAGGAGAAATTAACCATCCCCCCTCCTTCCTCCCACCAACTCCTGGTGAACACAGATCCAATCCCCTTGGATCTAAAACAAGGAGAAATTAACCTTTCCCCCTCCTTCCCTTCACCAACTCCTGGTGAACACAGATCCAATCCCCTTGGATCTAAAACAAGGAGAAATTAACCCTTCCCCCTCCTTCCTTTCACCAACTCCTGGTGAATACAGATCCAACCCCCTTGGATCTAAAAACAAGGAAAAATCAATTAGGTTCTAAAAAGAAAGCTTTTAATTAAAGAAAAAGGTAAAAATCATCTCTGTAAAATCAGTATGGAAATTAACCTTACAGGGTAATCAAACTTAAAGAGCTCAGAGGACTCCCCTCTAGTCTTAGGTTCAAAGTACAGCAAACAAAGATAAACACTCTAGTAAAAGGTACATTTACAAGTTGAGAAAACAAAGGAAAACTAACACGCCTTGCCTGGCTATTTACTTACAAGTTTGAAATAGGAGAGACTTGTTTAGAAAGATGTGGAGAACCTGGATTGATGTCTGGTCCCTCCCAGTCCCGAGAACGAACACACTCCCAAACAAAGAACACAAACAACAGCCTTCCCCCCCCCAAGATTTGAAAGTATCTTGTCCCCTTATTGGTCCTTTAGGTCAGATGCCAGCCAGGTTACCTGAGCTTCTTAACCCTTTACAGGGAAAAGGATTTTGGAGTCTCTGGCCAGGAGGGATTTTATAGTACTGTACACAGGACAGCTGTTACCCTTCCCTTTATAGTTATGACTACACACTGTAGCCCTAATCCTGCAAGCACTTATGCACTTGAGTAACTTTACATAGAGAAGTTCATGTGTTCGAAAGATCATGGCCTTAATATATACTGAACTGTTGCAGTGCAAGTTTGCACTAGGGAGAAGACTATAGGAGCTTATATGGTAAAATAAAAATGACATGTCTGATCACTGCCTTGAATGAACTCCCTTCCCTTTTTACTTTTTCAGATCTTAGACCATGTCTATGCTGGAGACTAGAACGGCATAGCTACAGCACTGTAGCTAGGCTGGCGTAACCCTGTAGTGTAGATGCAGCCTATTGCAATGGAAGGGTTTTTTCCCATAGCTGCAGGAACAGCCTCTCCCTGAGTGGTGGTAGCTAGGTTGACAGAAACATTCTTCCATTGACTTAGTTGCATCTGCAGTGGTGATTAGGTTGGCATAGCTATGGTGCTCTGAGGTGTAGATTTTCATACTAAAGGCTAGTCTACACTACCGCCTAAGTCAATCTAATTCACATCACTCAGGGGTGTGAAAAAGACACCCTCCTGAGCAAAGTAAGTTACATCGACCTAATTGCTGTCCACATCAGCACTATGACAGCGGGAGACGGACTCCCACTGACAGCTTCCACCACTCGTGGAGGTGGAGTAATTATGCCAGTGGGAGAGCGCTCTCCCATTGGCATAACATGTCTTCACTAGATGTGCTACAGCGGCCCAGCTGCATTGGTCCAGCTGCACTGATGTAGTGTTCTAGTGTCGACTTGCCCTGCATGCTATAGCTATGTCAACTTAACTTTTAAGTATAGAACAGACCTAAATTCCTTTAAACCATTTAACATCCCTCACACTTCTCTTGTTTAAGTAAACCAATAAAAATATTGTTGAATTCACTAATAAATAAAAACTACTTGGAGCTCTAGCTTCTGTTTTCTTTCACCACTGCTGCTTTTAATCTTATCTAAATTTACTGAGGTAAATAACACCACAGTGTGCATAACCTTGATGGATGAATGTGTCACTTCTGCCCTCATCATTTGGAATGTCTTAAATGATATTTTACCAACCATACCAAAATAATATTACAATGGCTATAAGTTCAAGATTTCAAGCGATAATATAATTTTTGATAAATCGTTGTTTTGCGTTTTTCTTTGAAAATTTAAAAGTTGTGGTTAGTATTTCTGGCACCTAGAAACTGTGGTGATGGGGGCTTTGCAAATGGAGAAGGAAGTAGGTAGCTAGAAACTTCGAGAACAATCGTCTATGCGATTTTATTAATCATGGGCATATTTTAAGTTAGAGCAGTAATGAGAGAAAAGTTATACAGTTGTATGTGATGTGTGTGAGAGAAGTTTGTAAGAATTGCCCCTAGCCATTTTTGGGGGTTGTAGTGTATACAAAGATTTTAAATTCATGGATGGGGGGAAAGTGATATGCAGCTCTGATATGTTAGCTGAATATTAGCATATGGGGGGAAGACACAAGTTCGACAAGCTATGGATTGACGAGCTTCTGCATGTCATGTACCTTATGTGATACTCATGCATTTGGCAGCCCTATCATGGATCTTGGATGGAATCTCTTACATCCCACAGGCTGGCAGCAGGATTTTGCATGCAATGTCATCTCACAACAAGGTGCTGATATGTTATCCTAGGCACTCAGCTACCACAGAATTTGCTCTGAAGAGAAAGTCCAGGATATACACCTAAACACCCTTAAAACTGCCTTCACTAAACAAGGACACTCCACCAGTAACATAGATCGCAATATGGAAAGGATCACCCAGGTACCGGGCGAACCTGCTACAATACAGGGGGGAAAAAAGAATTACCACATTCCCCTAGTCGTCCACACCCATACATCAAACAATTCAACCCATAGTTGATAGGGACCATATCCTGAAAGAAATCTTTCCCAATCTCCTTCTTGGCTGTCCTTCAAACACCCCCCCAACCTCACCATGCTCATTACTAGAAACAAGCTCCCCACAGACCAGGGCACACCAACTCAAAGCAGCCCCAGCCCCTGCAGCACAGATGCAAAACCCACAGACACATCTCCACTGCTACGATGATCACTACCCCTCCCACAATACACCTTTCGAGATTAGTAGATCCTAAACATGCCTATCACAATATGTGGTGTACCTCATCCAGCACATCAAATGCCTCAATAATTATGTGTCTGAAACCAGCCAATCACTACACACTCAAATGAACTTACACAGAAAAATGATAAAAGACAAAAACACCACATCATCCGTGGGTGAATGCTTTTCACAAAATGATCACTCTGTATTTGACTTCTCAGCCCTGCCCTTCAAAGGAAACCTTCACAACACCTTCAAAAGGTGAGCGTGGGAACTTAAGTTCATAACTCTGCTAGATACTAAAAATGATGGACTCCCAGACTTTGGTTTCATGGCTCATTACAATAAATTGCAACACACCCTACTGCCTGTTAACCCTTAATTGGCCACTTCATTTAAGTGGTCTCTTATATTACCCTGTTTCCCCGAAAATAAGACAGTGTCTTATATTAATTTTTGCTCCCAAAGATGCGCTAGGTCTTATTTTCAGGGGATGTCTTATTTTTCAGAAATGAAAAATGCCTTATTATCGGTGGATGCCTTATTATCGGGGAGGTCTTATTATCGGGGGGATGCCTTATATTACAACGAGAGGCAAAACTGTAAGTAGGCCTTATTTTCGGAGGATGTCTTATTTTCGGGGAAACAGGGTATGTGTAGTGTGAATCCCTTCTGCTTAATGTTCTGTCCCAAACTGTATTTAGTTCAGACATTCTTACATTACCCAGCCCTGAAGAAGAGCTCTGTGAAACTCAAAAGCTTGTACCTTCCACCAACAGAAGTTGGGCCAATAAAATATATTACCTCACCTGCTTTGTGTTTCTCATATGCAGGGACCAAAACGCCTACAACAGCACTGCAAACAATTCTCATTTGAAGGCAGACTGTCTGCTTCTTTCCCTCTAATCTGGCTGTTACCACCACTTGTGAAAGCCCAACAAAAACATTACAGGTGGAGCTGCATAAATCTTAGTGTCTAAAAAAAGTGTGATGTAAAATATATTGAGCAAATGATAAAAATATATAAAATAATGAATAGTAGAAAGAAGGTGCTTCTGTTCTTGTCTCTTACCACTAGGACAAGGAGAAATTCCATTAAATCAAAGGGCGGCAAACTCAAAAATGATGAAAGGAAATACTTTTTCATACACTGCATAATTAGATTGTGGAACTCCTTGCTACAGAATATTGCTAAAGCAAGAATTTAACAAGATTCACAGAGGGATTGGACACATATGGCTAATAAAAAATATCCAGAGTTACAATGATTAATCACAACAAAAACATTGGGGTGGGGGAACCCCTTATAACAGAGTTTAAACCAATTTCTAACTATTAGAGAGGAGGATGAGATGGGGAAGGGGCAGCTTAGCCCGTATTTGCCTTTTGTGGGGTTTCTTGAGCTTTTCTCTGAAGTTCTGCTGCAGGCCACTAGCAGAGGCAGGATCTTGGACTAGAAGGAGCAGGGATCTGCTCTCCTAATGGCAATTTTTATGTTCTGCTGATACAAAACAGAGGCAAGTTGGGAGGGGGGCGTACGTTCCTTGGGGCTGGGGAGCAAGTGGCATTAGTGCCAACAGGGCACGGATCCTTTCGCACAGTGGGGTGGTGCGCGGGGAGCCTTCCCTCAGCCCCCTCCCCAGCATAAGGCAGAGGCAGCGGGAGAAGGGCTTGGCCAGCAGGAGCAGTGAAATCGGGCAGCTGTCACCGCGCAGCCGAGGGCCCCCGGTTACCAGAGGGGAGGTCCCCGAGCCTGGGACTGCCATTGGCCCGTGGGGTGCGGGCCGGGGGCTGGAGGCGGGGCAGGGCTGTGTCTGGGTCCGGGTGTGTGCACGTGTTGGAAGCCTGGGCACCCGGGAATCCTGCTGCTGCTAGGGTCCGCGAGCCACCTCCGCGCAGCCCAGCGCTCGCCCGCGGCAGCCAGGCCCGCCTCCGGCCCCAGTAAGTGGGACTCGGCCCCGCCACGGGGCAGGCGAGGAGCTGTGGCGGGACAGCTGGCGTCGGCGCAGCCAGCTCCGCAGCGTCCACATGGCTGGGGGCGGGGAGCTTGGTGGGCAGCCGCTGGCCCGTGCCCGGGGGTGGCTGGGTCTCTCTCCCGCCTCCCGCGCCGCGGGCACACGGGGTGACGTGTGGGGGAGGGAGAGGCGGGGGAAGAGCGAGGAACTCGGAGTTATTCTTAGGGCTTGACGAGGTTGCATGGGGAGCTCTGCGGAGTGGGAGGCCAAAGGCTCCTCTGTGTCCTTTTTAGTCTGCTCGGTGTGAATGGGGTTGGTTGTGCTTCTCTACGTGGGTCGCAGCCTGCTGTGCAGAGCGCTGCTGGCGGTTGTGTTTTAGTTTATGTTGCTGCTAGGAGTGACTGCTCTGATCTAAGAGGTGACAATCGGAGCTGAGTCCTGCACGCACCACAGAGGAAGATGCACACCTGGCAGCTTCACAACACGACCAAACACTTAATAATGACTCTTTACTGGTTTACATAGCATTCATTGAAACTGATGTGTGTGAAAAGCTAAGTTGCAGGCGGTATTTATGGTACTATGGTTCAATTGCGTGCAAGCTGGTAACTTCATATTTAGAGTTAGATTCATGTACAGTATGTGCCATTCAAGCAATGTCGGAAACTCGCATTGGCTTCCGCACACAATCGAAATAAAATCTTCACACCTTTTTCTTCATGTGCAGCTAACAAGCTGCGAAGCCACACTCTCAGCAGAGTAACAGCCGTGTTAGTCTGTATCCGCAAAAAGAAGAACAGGAGTACTTGTGGCACCTTAGAGACTAACAAATTTATTAGAGCATAAGCTTTCGTGGACTACAGCCCACTTCTTCGGATGCATATAGGATGCTATATGCATCCGAAGAAGTGGGCTGTAGTCCACGAAAGCTTATGCTCTAATAAATTTGTTAGTCTCTAAGGTGCCACAAGTACTCCTGTTCTTCTTTTCACTCTCAGCAGAGAATGTGGACCGGGGAAAGGACAAGTTGTCTTCTCTGAATATGTAAAGGAAGATAGGGGAGGGCCGTTTTTAATAGATTAAACAGAACGTTAGGGGAGGGCAGTTTTCCGTTCCTTTGCCAGCGCTGCATGTTTAAATATAGAAATGTGTTTGTGACCGGATGGATTGATTAAAATCAAAATCAAAGTGATTTTAATCATTACTTAAAGGAGAAGCAGGAAAGCTTGATTAAAATAGTTGATTTTAATCTTGTTTTAGATTTGCATATTTTAGTTACTTTCCTAAAGAAAAGCTGATTCCCATTGTGTTGGTAACCATTAAAACATGGTGATTTGCTACTAAATCTAACCTTTACACTAAATTTGGTACTACTTTTTGGTAACCAGGAGGAAACGCTCTATTTATACACATTTATTTAAACAATTACATAGTGTTACATACATTTATTTAGATTCTTAATTTTTACACTTTTTTCTTATATTAGATAATGGAGAATGATTCATTTCTGATTTACTAGATGATTATTCTTTACTCAGGATCTATATTATACTCAATGTGGATGGAAGTTGGCATTCAATTAAAAATGCACACAATAGTATTTAAAGTGGTTTTTATTAGTTCAAACAATCTTAAATATACTGGATACATAAGGGGATCAAAAGTAAGTTTATCAAAACATGCTTTGTATTTAAAACTAACTGATTTATTAAACAAAGAAATACTATCTGTAGTTAGTGAATTTGACTGTTTCTAGTGACCATGTCCTTCAGGATTTTAGAACTACAGTAGTTGATCTCATCTTCTCACACCTCATTTTTATTCATAGATTGGAAGGGAAAAACAGGCGTTCCTACTTTTTCAACTTCTAATCTGGTTTTTAATTCTGAATGAATTAGTCATTGAACTGAACTAGTTGGATAAACTGAAAGAACAGATGTATTCTCGCTACACCTGCAGAAGGAGTACTGCGGTCAAAGGCTGATTTAGACCTTCAACAAACTTTAGTTCCAGGTGTTTAGCTAGTGACTTCGAACAGTTCAATAGTTTGATTTTCTTTGAAACTTTACAGCAAGTATATACTGTTTTTTAATTTAAATAGTTTTAATAGATTAAAGCAAATTTAGGCTATAATATGGTTTATCATAATAACAAATATATTTATTGTAAAAATAAAAATATATGTAATTTAAATAAAATTTCAAATTTAATTTTTTTTTAAATTACTGTTTTTTTATCCATCCTGACTTGTGAAGAATTTGAGTTTTGTGTCACAATCAAGTTTGTATCCCTAGTAGCAGCTGAAAAAAGCTGTTGTGAGTGAAATACTTTAACATATATATATAAGTTTGCGTGACATTAAAAATACAAAACTAAATAACAGAAGATGATTAAATTGTCTATTTAAAAATATATAGATACAATATTCCAAATCTAAAGCTATTATGGTATCTGCTAAGGATTATATGGGTATGACTCAGATCTTGCTTGTAAACTAGGAGTGACATCTTGAAGTCAGTGGAATTAAACTAGTGTGAGAGGAGAACTGGGCTGTCTTCAAGATGTAATGGAGAACGATCATGAGAGTGAGCACAGGCAGCTTATGTTGGTTACCATGAAAACTGCTGGAGTTTGTTATCTTTCAGCACTGGGATTCATGATGCTTGTGCGTGGTGAAATAAATTGAGGACAGTTTTGCTTGCAGCCCTTATCCAGTGTCCTCATACAGACAAAACAAAATGAAATTTGACATTAAGGCTATGTCTACACTACAGTTTATGCTGTCATAATTTATGTCGCTCAGGGGGGTGAATAAATCACCCCCCTGAGCAACATAAGTTATGCTGGTGTAAGTGCTCATGTGCACAGTGGTATGTTGGCGGGAGAGTTTCTCCCACCGACGTAGTTTTTGCTGCTCGTGGAGGTGGTTTTTTTATGCCAACAGGATTGCTTTCTCCTGTCGGCATAGAGCAGTGGCTCTCAAACTTTTTTACTGGTGACCCTGTAGCGAGGCCGTAGGGCACCCCACAGCCCCGCGGAGGGACGAGCCTCCCCTAGCACCAATGTGGGCGGAGCCAGTGTGTCCTGCCCCTGCCCCCCCCAGAGGTCACAGCGCAGGACAGGAAGTAGAAAAGCCCCACTGCAAAGCTCACTTGAAAGCCAGCCGCCGGAGAGGCCAGATGTCTATGGCCTAGCTCCAAGTTGGGGAACGCCGGCAGGCTGCAGCCGACCCGAGGACTGGCTGGGTCAGCTGCGCCTACCCCTCGCCAGCTACCCCGAGGAGCAGCCGCGCCTACCCCTCGCCAGCTACCCCGAGGAGCAGCCGCGCCTACCCCTCGCCAGCTACCCCGAGGAGCAGCCAAGCCTACCCTTCGCTAGTTACCCGGAGGATCCGATGGTGATGGAAACCGCCAAGGACGCCGGCCAAACCCAGGTACCTTACAAGGGGGAGTCCAGAAGTAGCCCAGGGGCAGCTGACCCTGGCCTGGCTGCAGCAGGGCCAGAACCAATGTCAGTGTGTTGCGGTCAGGATCCCCACTGACACAGCAGTGAGTCTTCTGCCGCTGCTAGGGCCCTGGGCTGGGATGCAGTGGAGTGGGTGGGCCTGCGTCCCCCCTGCCACCCCACTCACGGGTGGCAGTCTCCCCCTCGCACCAGACGCTCAGAAGCCTGAGCTCCTGACTGTTTGTTTGCTGCCCCGCCCTGACCTAGGGCCAGGGCTCATACTGAACTGTTGGCTCAGCCCCTGCCTAAGGGCCTGAGCTCCTGACTGTTTGTTTACTGGCCCGCCCTGTCCCAGAACTTGGGCCCAGAGCGAACTATTGCGAGGCGGTGGGACACCCCACAGCCCTGCGGAGGGACGAGCCTTGGCCGAGCCCTTCTACAGACCCCTTTCACAAAGCAAGCCTCTGAGTGTGACCCCCCCCCCCGATAAATATGTAAAAAAATGTTTTTAATTTAACACCATTATAAATGCTGGAGGCAAAGAGGGATTTGGGGTGGAGGCTGACAGCTCGCGACCCTCCATGTAATAACCTCACAACCCCCTGAGGGGTTCCGACCCCCAGTTAGAGAAAATTGTATGGAGGGCCGATTATGGGAGGCTGTGCCCCCCCAAACGGCCAGGCATGGCTTGGCCCCTGCCCCCTATCCGACCCCTCCTGCTTTTCACCCTGTGATGGGGCACCCCTGGGACTCCTGCCCCATTCAACCCCCCTGTTCCCTGTCCCCTGACAGCCCCCGGAACCTCCACCCCTGCCTGCCTCCCGCCACCCCATCCAACCCCTCCTCTCATTCCTGACTGCCCCCCCCCAGGACCTCTGTCCCATCCAACCACCCCTTCTCCCTGTCCCCTGACCCCCCCGGAACCTCCTGACTGCTGCCCCATCCAATCACTCCTCTCCTTCCTGACTGCCCCTGGGGACCCCTGCCCCCATTCAACACCCTTGTTCCCTGCCCTCTGACCGCCCCAACCCCTATCCGCCCCGACCCCTGTCCACCCCTCCACCCCGACCACCAACCCGAACTCCCCTGCCCTCTATCCAACCCCCCTGCTCCCTTACCATGCTGCCTGGAGCATGGGTGGCCGGCGGCGCTACAGCCACGCTGCTTGGATGGAGCCAGCCACGCCAGCGCGCAGCACAGAGCACCGGGTCAGGCCCCGGCTCTGCAGCTGTGCTGCCCCAGGAGCTCGCAGCCCTGCCGCCCAGAGCATTGCGCCGGCGGCGGAGCGAGCTGAGGCTGCAGAGGAGGGAGAACAGCAAGGGAGGGTTCAGGGGCTAGCCTTCTGGGACAGGAGCTCAGGGGCCAGGCTGGAGGGGCCTGCGGGCCGTAGTTTGCCCACCTCTGGCATATAGTGTCATCACCACACATGCTGCAGTGGCATAGCTTTATCAGTAGAGCTGCGCCACTGTAGCACTGTATGTACAGACATGACCTAAGCTTCAGGAAGACCCTACACAGATCCAGTGCTGTGCTTAGTGCTTGGATTCAACTGTGGGGAAAAAGTCTTGAGTTTTGTAAAGTGTCTTTGATCTATAATACTGTTTAACAGTAAGCAATGATATAATAAAAATCTATACTCAGAAATGAAATTAATATTTTACATTTTTTCATTGACACCCACAGTGCACTAAGCATTTTCCAAACAAAAAGAGCCCCAAAACTTTTACAAGCAAAGGCCCAGAGCTGCAACTGGAGCCATCTGGGTGCACTCATGTACACACCTGTACACTTATGGCACTCCATTGAAGTCATCCTGGATCTGATACACAGACAAGGGGAATAAAACATACAAATTGACCATGATACTATAATTTCTGATTCACAAGTATTTTTTGGTGGTGTTATGATATATAAATTATCCCAAAATATCACAATCTGTATTTGTTTTTGCTCTGACGATATGACTAGTATTGTACCAGATATAGCGATAAGGATGGCCCCTGTTTGGAGGAGTCTGTAGTGTAATAGAGACAGAGAAAACAGAACTCACTCATTCTAGTATGGGGGGGAGATGATTTAGTGGATCTTTTTTAATGGTTAAGAATGCAATACTTTTTGAAGCTCTATTGGCTTCCAAAACATTGGACAGAGCATAGGTAAACTGTGTAATCCAGATTCCTTGCCTCAGCCAAAAAGTATATCTGACAAGGCCCACTACAGCCCTAGTCTCAACCCCTCCCTGATTTACAAATTCTGGTTTAAATTGTAATCAGTTTTAAGGTGCTTAAAGTGCATTTAACTTACCTGTACTCACATCCCGAGCCACTCTGGGCATAATCCTAGTAATTCTGCTAAATGCTCTGTTTCAGCCAGGTACTTAAGGGCTCTGATGGATTTGGAGCTGCTCTGTAATAATTTATGACTATTGCATGTTGACCAGTTTATTTGGACGTTTACTATATGACTATATTGTGCAAATTTAATAGGGCACTGTTGGGGAGAGGAGGGGGAAAATAAGCAGGAAAGGAAAGAAAAGCATCACTTCTCTGCAAACACTTGAGGGTTGTAAAGAGATAAAGCCAAGACAGGAAAAGAGATCAAAAATAGATCAAAAGAACTATTAGGGTTTTTTTTTTAAAGGGACTTTCTCTTAAGTGGGGAGAGTAGTTTGGCTGAGACACAGACGTACCCTGGGATGTCTGAAGAAGTTAGGCCTACCTAGGTTAACATCAGGGAATAGACTCCAAGTAAAATAGCCATGCATATAGACTGTTTTAAAATCCTTTTTTTCCTCTAAATTTTTTGTCCTACTGTTAAAACAAAGTATTGTTTATTTTAGGAAGGGTGTTTTGGCACTGTATGTCACTGGCCAGAGACTCCTGAATGGAAGAACTGCAAGTACTTGAACTTAGTCAGACCTGCTAGGTAATCACATTTGATACACAGGCCTGGTCTAAAAGTGGGAGAATTGCAGAATTCCACCTGGATGTAGGTAAAGGCATGATGCCTGACAGTTGAGGCAATGCACTTATCGGGATTAGGATGGGGACAGAGGTGCTGCTAGTCCTGTAACTTTGACAATGACACACATAATTTTAAGCATGTGAGTACCCCCATTTAAGTCAATGCAGCTATTCATGTGCTTAAAGTTACACATCTTTAAATATCTTGCTGAATTGGGTCCAAAGTGCATAGGAGGCAATTCCTTTCCCATAGTGTCTAGAACCCTTTTTTCAGCCCTAACGTGCCTTACAAGGTGTGCAGGAGCCCTTGCTTTAACCATGGGCCTAGGATCATGGAGCATATCCTTCTTTAGCAAGAAAAATATCTACTGTATGTGCTCAGTAGGCAATTGTAAAATGATCATAACTCCCATCAAATCAAAACCAACTTCCCTTGAAACAAAGCAATGTATTGTTCTGCAGTAAAAGCTATTCCCAGGCCAAACTATATCTCTAACCTCCATGCTTTTTCAGCTGTAAGATTGTACATGTAAAAATATAAATAAATGATTTTTGTGATGGAATTAAAAAAAAAACAAAACTTCTTGTGCACCAAAATGGCTCAATCACTCTCCCCTCTCTCCCTCACACTCTCCCTTCTCCAACTTTCCAAAACAAAGCGAAACCTTTAGGCAAGGATGTTTTAGGCCTAAAAGATGAAAGTTAAAAAAAGCTGAGTGACTATAAAGCATGGATTACAGGGCTCAATCCAGTGCCCATTGAAATTGGAGAAAAGGCTTTCACTGTCTTGACTGAAGGTTGGATTAAGCCCCAAATAAAAACAGTGTTATGCAATCTAAACTATCGCAGGTTGCAATCAGTTTCATTTGCAACATACTATATATAACATTAGTGAGTGGTAGCACAAACTTTGTAAGATCTTGTCTTGGGGGCACTTTACTAAGATAATGAAACATTCTATACAGATACTTGGAGGACTTCTGAATTCACATCTTATTTTGAAAGCAATACACAATTGTAATTGGAATCTCTTGGGCACACTAGAAATACACAATTTGCAAATAACCAACCTGTCTGCTTTCAGTTTTGCACAATTAGGAAACAAAGCTTTGATTTTCCAAATGAAATGGTAAAACAATAGATCGAATTCTAACTCAGTTCCTGCAATGGCTATGAGGTTAAAAATCCAAAGGATGATAGTAATCTTGTAAAATATGGTATAAGAAAAGAAATGCAGTGTCAAGGCTGAATTATTAATTGAACAAGTCAAGAAGTTATGAGTTAGATATTTTGGGATAACTTAATTCTCTGCATATATGCATTGTGTATGGTTTGGTAGTTAGCTCTCATTCTTTTAAGTCAATACTGAACCAATGAGCAATGTCTAACCATAGTATTGGGGGTCACTGAAAGAGGTGAGAAAACAAGAAACTGAAGAGAGGCAAAATCAGTAGTCTTGGAGCCACAACAGAGGTAGGGCCCTCAGATGGAAAAGCTAAAAACTTACTAAACCCTCTAGTGTGAGGGGAAAATCCTAAGGTTAAAAACCAAACCCCTGGAATTAGCCATTTATTGTTTTAGTTTAGAGTTCTTTACCAGATGCTGCTTAAATAATGATTAAATGTGGGTGGGTTTGACAGGTTGGGAGAGGAGAAGCATTGATACTGCATAAGTGGTCTTGCAGTGTTCCATTCCTTTCCCACCAATTTGAAAAAAAGGGTCTAGCTTGAAAAGGAAGCGTTTATTGAAGGCCGACAGACCCTGGTCGGCGGGGGGCAGGATCAAACCGGGGATCTCTGGAGCTTTGTGCATGAGCCTCTACAGCATGAGCTAAAAGTCAACTGGCTGGTAGTTAAGGCTTTAGAGCAGTGGTCCCCAATGCGGTGCCCGTGGGCACCATGGCGCCCACTGGGGCATCTATATGCTCCCACCTACTGACAAGGGAGCGCCCCGCCGCAGAGGAGCGCGGCCGCTGGACAAGCAGCTGCCGAAATGCCGCCGAGAAGCCTCTTGATGACGCAGCTTCTCAGCAGCTAGTCGTCAGGCGCCCGCCACACTGAAAGGTTGGGGACCACTGCTGTAGAGTATGCTCATTTTATCTCTCTCTTTAAGTGGTCTCAGTGCCACTAGATGGGACAGAACACCACACCCAGGAAGTGTGTAGGTTACATTTACATTTTCCTTTATAAAAAAAAAATTCTTGAATGAGGAAGGGAGAAAAGCCTGGGGTCAGTGAGATGATTCCCCTCAACTCCCAGTTGCCCACCCCACTTTTCTGCCTGGATAGGTAACTTCTCTTTTTGGAAATTGTTGAATGCTATAATATATAGCATTTACCATATATTGTACTTTATGCTTTTTAAGCACTGTACGAACTAACTCAACAAAAGATTCCTATAAAGGTAGATAGGTATTTTTCCCAATTACAAATAGGGAAACTCAGACACAGTTTAAGTGTCCTGCTTCAAATCATTGGTAGAGCCATAATTAGAAAGAATGTAGAAAATCCTGTTGCCTGAACACAGGAGGAAGTTTCTTTGCTCACAGCTCCAAGCCCCTTCCAGCCAGCACTTGGCGCAAAAGCACTCTCTAAGCTTTTTCTCTGAGCTACATTACCAGTGTGTCTGTGTCTGGTGCTTCCTTGCTGCGTTCTCTCTCAGCTTCTTTGGCTTTTTCTGCCTTTCTTTCCAAGACAGACAAATTTTCACAGTGAAATCTCTCTGCCCACATGCATGAGCCTTTGTTTTGGGCAGTGTCATATGCTTATTTGCAGTGGAGGCCGTTATTGTTCCACTATGATATCAGGCACCACAAAGGAGCTTAAGTGTTTCTTACAACTATCTTAAATGAAAGGTGGTGGTTGTGCCCAACCCATAACATAACTGAGAACTGTTTTCTCAAAATGTAGCCAGGACAGTAGTACACTCATTTTTACTTTGGGGTGGGATGGAAGTGGAAAGGCAAGAACTGCTCTGCCAATGACTCTCCTCCCAAATGGACTATCTAGCCTCTAATACTAGTATGCCATTATTTAAAGCTAATATTCAGAAAGGCCCAGTACACAGGGAGAGCGTTATGCAAGATATTTTAAATGTTTTATTTAATTTCTCCGAAACACATGGGCAAGGACAAGTTTCTACTAGATCTTTTATTACCAAGCAGGTGGGCTCTTTCGTAAGTTCAAAAGGCTGTATGTGCCCTGTGGCTAACAGCAGCAACAGGCCAAACAGGAAAAATAGAAGGAAACTGCCATGTACATTCATTCCCCCACTGCCTTTGTCACCTTGTCTCCCTTTCTTCCTTAATGTCACTCTTTTTCTAGCCACTTTCCATCTCCACACCTATTAGCTTGTTGCATTTCTGCTTCTGAAAGGGCCACTGAGTATAAGCATACTACCTGGCACCTCCAGTCCCTAGGGCAGGGAGTTTGAAGGATTCCATGGTGCATGTTGGTGCTTCCAACTGAGCTGCTGTTTCTGAGATTGAACCACGACAGGTAGGGTTAGATTCAGCTTTTAGATCTGGTGCTCTAGATCAGTGTTTCTCAACTGGGGGTCGGGTTTATGGGGTTGCAAGTGCAGGGCCGGTGTTAGGGGGAAGCAAGCAGGGCAATTGCCCAGGACCCCATGCCACAGGGGGCCCTGCAAAGCTAAGTTACATGCTTTAGCCATGCTGCCTGGGGCTGACGCCAAAGCCCAAGTCCTGCTGCCTGGGGCTGAAGCTGAAGCCCGAGCCCCGCTACCCAGGACGGAAGCCTAAGCCCAAGTCCCACTGCCCGGGGCTGAAGCATGTAACTTAGCTTCGTGGGGCCCCCTGTGGCATGGGGCCCTGGGCAATTGCCCTGCTTGCCACCCCGAATGCCAGCCCTGAGTAATTTATGTAATGACATTTAAGATGGTGGGGGAGGGGGGCGAGGCACACTTTTTTCAAGTCTAAGTGGGGAAGGGAGGGGAGGAGATCACAATTTTTTTTTTTTTAATCCAAAGGCGGTCGCCAGCACAAAAAGGTCGAGAAACACTGCTTTGTTACCAAACCACTTAGTCATAAGACTCTCCTGCCCTGTTTTATTTTTAGTGCTAAAGTCAATCCTCCTACATTTCGGAATACTTTTCCTTATTAAAATAATGGTCTCCTCTTTGTTCCTAAAAGTTATCTTGTCAGATGCAAAACAAATGACTTGCCCACCCACGGAATTGTCTAGTTTTACTGATTATTGAATTTTGTGAGCATTGCAGCATCTGTTATGGATATGTATAGTTGGAGTTACTGAACAAAGATAATATAGGGCAGGGGTAGGCAAGTGTGCTGAGTCTTCATTTATTCACTCTAAGGTTTCACGTGCCAGTAATACATTTTAACGTTTTTAGAAGGTCTCTTTCTATAAGTCTATAATATATAACTAAACTATTGTTGTATGTAAAGTACATAAGGTTTTAAAATTAAATTAAAATGCAAATCCCCCCTGGACCGGTAGCCAGGACCCGGGCAGTGTGAGTGCCACTGCAAATCAGCTCGCACACCGCCTTTGGCACGTATGCCATAGGTTGCCTATGCCTGATATAGGGGTTGCATCAGCAAAATCAATGCCAAACGTCCCTCCTAGAATTTCGGAAACTAGGAATAAATTACCAGTTGGAGGTGGACGGTGATAGCAGACGCTGCACCAAATACTTTCTCCCATGTTTTATTGTCTTCCCAAAGGTGTAGATCCTTAGAGTTACTGTCCTTTTGCATTTGTGCTATCAGATTTCTTAAAGCAGTGTGATTTAGGTAAAAAGGGGAGACTTTTTAAAACTAGGGTTACCATATTTAGTGCCTCCGAAAGGAGGACACTAAAGGGGCCCCGCCCCCAGCCCCGCCCCCTCCCCAAAGTCTCCGCCCCCTCCCCTGCTTCCCGCGAACATTTGAGTCGCGGGAAGCCTGAAGCAGGTAAGGGAGGGTGTGGGGGGAGGAGGCGCGGCCCGCCCCCGGCCCCACAGGTCCCCAGCCCGGCCCCCGGCCCGTCCCCCGAGCCCCCGGCACCGCCGGCCGAGCCCCTGGCCCGGCACCCGAGCCCCCGGCCTGGCCCGGCACCCGAGCCCCCGGCCTGGCCCCCGAGCCCACCCGAGCCCCCGGCACCGCCGGCCGAGCCCCCCGAGCCCCCGGCCCGGCACCGCCGGCCAGGCCCCCCGAGCCCCCGGCCCGGCACCGCCGGCCAGTCCCCTCCGAGCCCCCGGCCCGGCCAGGCCCCCCCGAGCCCCCGGCCCGGCCAGGCCCCGCTCCGCCGGCCCGGCACCGCATGTCCGATTTTCCCGGACATGTCCGGCTTTTTGGGATTTCCCCCCGGACGGGGATTTGGAGCCCAAAAAGCCGGACATGTCCGGGAAAATTTGGACGTATGGTAACCCTATTTAAAACAAAACACAAATTCTTCCTGTACCTCTTCTTGAAAAAGATGGAGTTGAGGTGATTTAACGAGCATAAACATACACACCAGTATTGTATTGTGAAAAACCAAGATGTGCACACAATCCTTGCAACCTTATGGTAAATCTTGTTCTATTTCCTCACCACACCACCTATTTTTGCCCTTTGTTTGAGGTTATTGTTTGTTGCTTCATGTCTGCAGCTAGATTACAAGCTCTCTGTCACCATGAGAGAGGGACCACATTTATTTTATTTTTGTGAAGCACCATGCACACTGTGGTTATGGACTAAAAATAATTAGATGGACTTTGGAAGGGATTATTTATTGCACTCTCTTCAGCATCCTTAGACTGAGTAACTAATAACCCGATGTTTAGCAAGATCTAGCACTTGGACATCATGTGGATTTCCAATTAATCTCATGGGGATTAAGAATTAATTCCTCTGAATGTAGTATTTATCTGTGATTGATATATGAATTATTTCCCTCACTTTAGAATACCATACAATTGAGAGATTGCAGTTGTACAAAAGTTAGTTACTGTGGTTGCAACACTTCATGACAAGTCACTGTTGCAAGTTGCAAACAAGCCTGTGGAAGCCTAAAAGTGATATATATATATATATATGTGTGTGTGTGTGTGTGTGACATGCATGCTTTTCACATCATGAAATACGAGCAAATGTAACAATGAGGAGCAGCAGAAGGTCCCTAAACGTAGGGCGGGGGCCAACAGTGCCTGAACCATAGTCCTGTCCTTTCTCCCTGAGGCTGCAGCCTCTCGCTGCCCCTTCTCCTGAGGCCCCACTCCCATGCCACCTCTTCCCCCCAAGACCCCGCCTCCCCCTCCAGCCTCTCCCCTGCATCACTCGCCCTTGTGGCTGGTAAAAAGTGAGGAGGCCATTGCCCTCTGATGTTCCCCTGTTCCACCACCCCTGGTTCCATTATATTAGGTCAGTATGTCAGATTGTTAAATTGTATTTTGATTGTCATAATTAGGAGGTGAGAAATAATTTAGTTTGTCATGGGACTTGTAGCAGAGCTGCCTACTTGGTCTGAGCCACTTAGCTGACTTTATAATCACTTGGGCCCAGATTCTCAAAGGTATTTAGGGTCCTGACTACCACTGAATTGAATGCAAGTTAGGAGCCTAAATATCTCTGAGGGTCTTGGCCCTTCTCCCTTCCCAGCTTGGTCTAATCATTGAACTGGGCTGGCTGGCCCTAGCCCTCCTCTCCACCTTCTTACAGGATGGCAGGTATCCTGTATCTTCATGTGTTTCTACAACAGTCTTAGAGTTTCTTTTCTGGAGAACTGTGCCTATGCTAATCCAGCATGTAACATTTGTGCAGGGGCAGTAGCAGGATGTAAGTGCAATCTTTTGCTCCTGGAAGGATTTTGAAATGGGAGATAATTTTTAAAGGTATTTAAACGAATATATTGGGGAAACACTTGTTGTGTAGTTGTTTAGGGGGAAGTAGGACAGTAAGGTTGCCAGGCATCTCATTTTTGGACCCGGGGCCAATGGAAGCTGCTGCAGCGGTGCCTGCGGGTGCAGGCAGCACGCACCGTGCAGAGCTGCCTGGCCACCCCTGCACCTAGGATCTTGACATGCCGGCCGCGTCCAGGAGCCACGCAGATCCAAGTCATGTAGGGAGCCTTCCTTAGCCCTGCTGCGCTGCCAACCAGGATCTGCCTGAGGTAAGTGCCACGCAGCCCATGCTCCCTCCCACACCCCAACCCCCTGCCCCAGGTTGGAACCGCCTCCTGCACCCTAATTCCCTCCCAGAGCCTGTACCCCAAACCCTTGTCCAAGCCCTGAGCCCCCTCCCACACTCAAACTCCTTCCCAGAGCCTGCACCCTGCCCTAGGGTGGATTTGATTGAAATCAAATTGATTTAAAAAAAATCACTAGTCAGGAAGACTTGATTTAATCATTGATTTCTAATTAAAAATGCATTCTTGTTGGTTGTTATAACCTTAATATATATTCTTCACAACTCAGAGATAGATGTAGGTTTCATTTTAGGAAGGTACACACTATATATTTTTTAAGTGATTTATTTTGAAAACTTTTTAGATTAGTTTTACAGCTGTATCAGAAAATGAATGATTGTTTGGTTATTTCATTTACCAAAGGTAATTGAAGGAGATATTTATGAAGTCATTGGGAGGTGAACTATCTACAATTCAACAGGTTAATCCTTACTATTTGGAGTATTTTCTTGCCATGCTATATTAGGAGGAGAACATCACCAGACAGACATTTAAATTGTTTTATTTAACTAAAACAACAATGTTATGTATTCTGGATTTTTTTCTTCAACAGCAAACATATTTTAGCAAAACAAGCATATGAATTTTTGAATTTAGTTAAACATTCAAGTTTTTTAAAATCAGGTTTGTTTTTGTTAAAATTGTTTTTAACTAAAATAGTTAAAGGAAATATTTAAAAAACCAAATAAATTAAATCGACTATGTCAGCCAGGTCAACATGATAAACTTAAAATATTGGCTTCTGCAGCTAACTCAGTTAGGGTGACCAGATGTCCCGATTTTATAGGGATAGACCTGATTTTTGGGTCTTTTTCTTATATAGGCTCCTATTACTCCCCACCCCTGTCATGATTTTTCACATTTGTTGTCTGGTCACCTGAAAGTCAGTCGTCTTCACCTTCATTTTCCTGTTTGTTCATAATCTGGAAAAGAAAAAACAAGCTTTCCTGATTTTTCAGGTCCCAAACGATTTCTCAATTTGGAATGAATTAGTCCAAAGGAAGAAAATATTCTTTCTACACCAGCAGAAGAAGTTACTGCTGTTAAAAGTGAGATTATCACTTCAACAGTCTCTGAATCCAAGTGCTTAAGTGACTTCCACCAGTTCACTGGTGTGACTTTCTTTAAAACATCATCAGCAAACATATATTTCTTGAATGGTTCTTATTCCCAAACTGGGTCTCTTTTACAGCCTGCTGCCATTATAGGTTTTCCCTTCTAGTGAGAGAATGGGATGGTGGATCTCAAATCAATGAAGGCTACACTCAGAAAGACCTCAAGACTTCTTGAAAATGCTGCTCAAACAGTTTCACTTTTGTTTCTACTGCCTGTCCCTCCCTTCTCACATTAATCTCCAGACTTTTTCTCCTTGTCCAGATCTATTCCGCCTCCAACTATCTTCTATTCACTGAACTTTTTGAAACTTTGCACTTTTAGAGAGAGGTAAGGGATTGACTCGGTGTACACAAATTTGCAGAGGGACAGAGGTGTTATTTCTCACCTCTATATATTATTTATTTATTTTAAAACATTTTTGCTGTTAACAAGCATGTTATCTCTGGAGACACAAATCCACAGTTTCAGAACTGCAAAACTAGGCATCCCTGATAGTATCTTCTAGACTGAGTCCCATTGAGTATATAGAAAGAGTAATCTAAATAATCTATACAGAAGCCTGTGGAACCCCATAAAATTGGGTCCCTAATCCACGAACTATTGGAATTCATTTACAAAACTTTTCTTAAACATTACATGAATATATTGTCTCATACTATAGAGTTAGAATTTATAATCCCTATTCCATGATGAGATATCTTTGAGCCATAATGTATCTTAATTAAAACTGTCTTTAGATAGGTTTTTTCCTCAAATAGCATTTTATCAAAAAAATCCAATTTAAAAAAATCTGATTTTTTTAAAATCATTGATTTTTATCAACCCTGCCCTGCCCCCTCTTCAGCATCCCAACCTCCTGCCCCAGCTCTGAGCCCCCTCCTGCACCCGAAACCCTTCATCCTGGCCTCACCCCAGATCGTGCACCCCCACCCAGATCCCGCACCCCCTCACGTACCCCTGCCCCAGCTCTCGCACTCTGAACCCCTCAACTCCAGCCTGGAGCCTCCTCCTGCACTCCAAACCCCTCATCCTTGGCCCCACCCCACAGCCCTTCCCGCAGGGGTGGGGCCACAGGGTAGGGCAAGCGTGTTCGGTTTTGTGCGATTAGAAAGTTGGCAACGCTATTGGACAATAAGAGGAATTTCACTCACATACAGCATTCACATTTACCCAGTTACATTATGGGATTTTTTTGTTTTGTTTTTATTTTGGTCAGCATTATATTTTCCAGAGACTCACTGGAGGGAGAGGAGATGATGTGTATCATCTCCCTCTCTTTGTGCAGAGTCTGGACCTCATGGAGAGGTCTCTACGGGGTCTGGTCTAAGAAAACAATTCTGAAGATGTGACTAAGTGGAAATAGGAGGCCCACACAATGGGGGTCTCTTCCATGCCTGGATTTATAGGCCACCATGTGGGTCTCAGTATAAGAGGATTATTAAACACATTATATAAACACATAAATGTCTAGCTCTCCCCACTTTTTAGGTTCTGTAACTTTCATCCTTTCTACAAGTAACTTGCACTTTCTCAGTGATACCCTAGTTAGTAGTTATCTACTGGTTAGAACATATGACTATGTTGGGAGCTTGACTCTGTCTTTATGTCGACCACTGACTTGCTTTATGAACTTGAACAAGTCACTTACTCTCAGTTAAATGTAAAATCTGCAAAAGTGGGATAACACAATAATACATTTTGTTCTGTGATCTAAGTGCAAAGTATTATTATGCTGCCAACATTACATCATGTATGGAACCCCACTGAGCAAGTTTATAGGGTTCGATTAGTGCCATAACATCTGTCTTTTAAAAAAAGAAAAAAGCTTTGCAAATGTGTTGTCTTATATTCCATAGAATTAAAAGCTTTACAAAATCATTTAAGCCTCAATTTATGTAAAATGAGATTCTGGATAAATTCTGTTGTTATCAGAAACATTTATCATGTACCCACAGTGCCACGTTAAGAAAAAAAAGGCAGCTGTATAAAATTTTCAGTAAAAAGGAGCCACCAGATGAAATAGCAATATGAATAATCAATAAAGTCTCTGGTTGGTTAGAAACTATAAACATTTGCAATTATAAAAATTAGCTACTGGATAGAAAACCTCGAGAAGTTACTGAGGAGTACAGAGTGTGCAGTATTCCCTAAATCAGACAAAACTCTTCTTGAATGTAAAGTTCATGAAAATCAAGTTTGTTTTATCTCAAAACAAAAAGTGTGACAAGGAAGAAAGATTTCTCTAACTTTTTAGGTATAAATTTCTCTTACTAATCTACCTAAAACTGTAGTTTTGGGGGTTGATTTTTTTTCTGGGTAACCCTGCACTCGAAGTCCCTTGAAATTTAATCTCTCTCATTCTAGCAGCCTGAGCTTAATATCTGATTTTGCTCCCATTGGTGACTTGACGCAGTACAATTATTTGGAATAGAGAATGAAGTCTCTCTTCATGAAGTTTGTAGGACTATCCCTAATGAGATAAGCAGATGACTAGCTATTCCTTCATAATCTGATAGACCTCTCTTTCTTAATTCTGTTTTTTCCCCCAACATATAGGGATAAATTCAGCTCATGGTATCACCAGTGTAAGTTTGGAGTTACTCTATTTGTTGTCCATGGTAATACTCCACATTTATGCTGATGTAGTTGGGCAGAACAGACTATGCGAGATATGTCCTGAGCATTTGGTTAGTGAAAACAATGTTGAGAAAGTGGCCTGCAGTAGTGAAGCGCTATTCCTAATAACTGTGTCTTCTTCTTGTCAGGAGCAAAATGGGTTCTTGCACGCTGTCCATCCTTAGCTGATGGAAGCTAAAATTAATATCCTTATTTTTTTCAATACCCAAATGCTTGAAAATAAACTGAGTTGAGGTGATGTTTCTGTTTGGTGCCCTAACCCTTTCACAGTACTTAGGGGAGCATAAGTACAATAATTTATGTTAATAGAGGCCATTGAGGGTGTAAAGAAGAGAAGGATGGCCACATGCCATGCTCTCAACAGTTCTATGCTAACACCACATGATCTGGGAAATGTAATCTGAGAAAGGGATACAACATGTAGAGACGGACTGGGGAGCAGCCACTGTATGTGACATGGTTCCTCAGAAAAGGGGTTTAACGTACACAGTGGTTTTCCATATTAACCAATGGTGAAGCTTTCTGCATTAGTTCCTCTCTATAATCTAAACATATCAGAGGAGAGGGACGTTGCAAACAGTGCTTAAGGAACTGAGGGTAGCATGGTATATGAGCAGTCCAAGCTAGGAATGTTGGTGGCAGTGAGTGTCAGAGCTGTGTGTAGGGGCTTCTGAAAGGACGAGGTATCCTAAGAGCTGTGGTTTTTGGCCCACGTTTTTGCCTAGATTCTTGGGCTGCATGTGATTAGCAGGGCGTGAGCCCTACCAGTTCCCCAGCCTTACAGATTCCTCCCCAGAGAAGGGGGCATGTGCTGGATTTGCACAAAAACTAAACCTGCAGACTAACTAAACCTTTCAAGCAAGGCTCATTTACATGTTTTCAAGACATCAGAAAGGGAAGCATATTTTGTAGTCTTTTGGTTTTATTTTTGACTACTTGTTTATTGAAATTCCTTTAAGCATGACTGGTATATAATAAATAGGAGTAGAGATCTCGATCTCTCTCTTCCTCCTCCTCCTCTCCTGCCCCCACAATCCAAGCAGCAGTAAAATGTATCAAATATTTCTGCAAACACAGTACTCTTTATAAAATATATGTGTTCCCTTAATGGAAAGTGTTGTCTTCCTAATTTATGTTCTTTGAATTTCATTATCAAGTGGATTCTTTAAAGAACTATCTGTTTATATTTGTAATGCAGTACGTCATATTGCACACAGCAGTGTGTGAACAGAAAGATATGCCAACCAGTACAAAAACAACAATTAAAATATTGGTTTCAGAGTAGCAGCTGTGTTAGTCTATATCCGCAAAAAGAACAGGAGTACTTGTGGCACCTTAGAGACTAACAAATTTATTTGAGCATAAGCTTTTGTGGGCTATAGCCCACTTCATTGTCATTTTTTTTAGGCCGTCAGTTAAATGAAGGCATATGTACGTCCACGCACTCTAAAGCAGGGGTGGGCAAACTACGGGCTGCATCCGGCCCATCAGCCGTTTTAATCTGGCCCTCGAGCTCCGACTGGGGAGCGGGATCTAGGGCTTGCCCCTGCTCCGGGGAGCAGGGTTGGGGGCCACTCTGCACGGCTCCCGGAAGAAGCGGCATGTCCCCCCTCCGCCTCCTATGCATGCTGCCCCCGCAGCTCCCATTGGCTGGGAATTGCAGCCAATGGGAGCTGAGAGGTCAGCGCCTGCGGATGGGGCAGCACGCAGCAGAGCCACCTGGCTGCGCCTCTGAGCCACCCGGCTGCACCTCCATGTAGGAGCCGCTTGAGGAGCTGCTTGAGGTAAACGCTGCCCAAAGTCTGCACCCCGAGCCACTCCCCCATGCTCTGAACCCCCTGTCCCAGCCCTGATCCCCCTCCCGCCCTCTGAACCTCTCAGTCCCAGCCTGGAGCACCCTCCTGCATCCCAAACCCCTCATCCCCAGCCCCACTTCAGAGCCAGCACACCCAGCTGGAGCCCTCACACCCCCTGCATCCCCCCCTCCTCAGCCCAGAACCCCCTCCCACACCCTGAACTGCTTTTTTCTGGCCCCACCCCGGAGCCTGCACCTGCAGCTAGAGCACTCACCCCCTCCCACCTCCAATTTCATGAACATTCATGGCCTGCCATACAATTTCCATACCCAGATGTGGCCCTCGGACCAAAAAGTTTCCCCACCCCTGCTCTAAAGGTTTAATGGTCACTTTTCCCTGAGCACTCCTCCTTTCAGCCAGTGCAGGAATTATACTCTTTAGATGCCGTCTAATCTTGGAGTTGGAAGGAAAGGATGAATCATATGGTAATAAAGACAGCACTGGGACTTTCCTGGTCAGTTGCTTTCTGAGTGGTTGAAAAACTGGAAACTTGAACTTGGTATTTTAGAAATTCATAATGAGACCAGGCTTTTCTTATCAGTCTAACATTGTGGGCCTCCTGGACAAACCTGTTATCCTTTTTTCTCTTTTATTTTTCCATATCTGTTTTGATTTTAGCGATTTGTTTCCTCTATAGTTCTGTTATTACAACATAGCTGTCAGATGTGATCTCCCAGTTACCTTTTTGTTTGCTACTTTTTTCTCCATCCCTCCTTTTCCTCCTCGCATACTACTCCCCCCTCCCCTCACTGGATAAATATGAATTTGCTCCATTTTCATGGTGATCACATTAATTGTTGCAGATCATCAAGGATCTTGGGCCATTAATTTGCATCCTCTGGAGATTAAAAAAAAAGTGTTTGTGTGCTGTTTGGGAAGCCCTTCCTTTCACTCACCTATCCGCTGAAATTACAGCTTTATCAAGGCAGTCAAGTTTGAAACTGAGCAATTTGCTGCTTGTTGCAGTTTTCTTGAATATTAGGTGTTTTGACCGGATTGGGTAAGATTTGCTATTATGGATGGATACAGTGGTGCAAATTGAAAGGGCAGCGTTTATCTTATCGTGATAAGATCCTTGTCTGATACTGCATAATAGAAAAATAGAGGTACAGATTGTGAGAAAATAAGTACTGTATTGTGCTTTTGCTAAAGGAGGGAATACATGTAAACTGATTTCAACAACTGTACTTTCGTGGGACATGACTCCTGAGTATCCATTCCAGAAATTGTTGCAGTGCCGCAAGGCAGTGCTGGTCAATTAGAAATATCTTTGTCAGACCATCTTAACTTAATAAATACACATCCCATTAATAAGGCAATTGTTTAGGGAATTTAGCTTTCAACATAAAAATGAACTTGTTAAATCTAAGTTTCTATTTAAAGATCTTGGGATTTTTACCTCTAAAAACCGCTGTAAATGTACAGTGTTCTTTAAAGCTCTTTGTGGTGTTTGATTAAATCCGTCAGATTCAACAGTTGTCTAAGCAAGTAATTTCAGCTTGGTTTAAAGTGAGATTTTTATCTGTTTGACTATTTTTCTATCCTGTCCAGTAACAGATGGTTTGCACTTAGTTCAGTGAACCAAGTGAAAGAAGAACAGAACTTGCAGCAAATTACTGTTGATACTGCATTTTTATCCACACTCAGTGGGTTAAATGAACTTTCTGAATATTTAACTGAATGTTTACACTAACCCACTGTTACTGACTAAATATATATACAAGGTTCATTATGTGAAAAAGATAGCGTTTTCCCTTTTGTGTGTGTATGTATGGTGTATATTGTCCTTTTAATGACGCACATTTGGGGAGCTTTGCAATGTTAGCTTTCCAATGGAAGAGGAATTGCTATCACAGACTCAGGGTATTTTCTAGTGTAACTTATCTACAGATTGTGCACAAATCCCACTTGCTTCAATTTGAGCTGCTCAAAATTGCACATAGTTCCATTGGCAGAAAATCCAACTATCTGAGACATCTCTGTGTACAGCTGTGTATCACAAAATCAGCTCCATTTCTCTCTCTGCTTCTTGGTCTCTCCTTGCTTTTAGCCCATTCTCTGTTTCTCTCTCCTGTCTGTGCATTGCCCTTTTCACCTGAGAAATCCCTTAGCCCTAAGTCACTAACCATTGGCCACATAGAGCACTTTGTTCCCAAAATAGGTGGGCCTGAGCATTTACCCACTTTTGTTCAGCTGTTCTGAAACACAAAGGAACATCAGACAGGTAACCTGATGGGAAATGTCTGTACCTACTGCGGGCAGATCTATAGTTCCAGGACTGGACTTCTGAATCATCTCAGGACCCATATGTAAATCTGTGGTAGAGATCATCCTTGAATCAAGGGATTGCCAATGTTGATGACTAAATGTCCTTTGGAACTGGCTTTTTGCTAGTCCCTATCCAGAGAAAAAGAATGTTTAGTCCACACAATCCCATTTACCAAGTGTGGTTGCTGGAGCCAGCCTTTATGGGCTCATTAAGATCCCTCTAAGCTTAACCATTTTTTATGGAGAGTTTCATATTGAGTTTTTATATCAGTAGTTCGTAGCATGCATTTAATTAGCACCTTTGCCATAACTATACGATTGTATTGCCACATGCACTACACACTGAGGCCTGATCTACACTGGGGAGTGGGGGGTTCGAACTAAGATACGCAACTTCAGCTACACTATTCGCGTAGCTGAAGTTGAAGTATCTTAGTTTGACATACCTGGCCGTCCTCACAGCGGTGAGTCGACCGCCGTGGCTCCCCCATAGACTCCGCTTACTCCTCCTGCCAAGGTAGAGTACAGGCTTTGATTCGGGGATTGATTTATCGCATCTAGATGATCCCCGATACATTGAACACTACCCGCTGATCCGGCAGGTAGTATAGATGTACCCTTAACCTGATTTTGATCACCTGGTGTAAATCAGGAATAATTCTGAGATGCCAGGTGAGTTACTAGAGTTCAGAACAAGGCACATAATAGTTAAGCTTTGTCTACACTATACAGCTGTCTTTTTGGGAGGGTGTGTGTGGGGGGTGTTTAAGCAACTGTGAATGACAAAAGTTTTGTCACTCAATTGCCAGTGTAGACAAAGCCTTAGTTTTTACAAGGATCTGTCTTATCTTTGCCACCAGTAATATATAATGTTCTGATAGAACAAATATTTCAGTGTAAAATCTTAGGGCTAGTCTGCACTGGCAATGCTAAATCACTGCTGCGGCAGCGCTTTAACATGCCTTGTGTGGTTGCGGCACAGCACTAGGAGAGAGTTCTCCCAGCGCTCTAAAAACACCACCTCCATGAGGGGTGTGGCTCCCAGCGCTGAGAGTGCGGCTCCCAGCACTGGGGCACTTTTACACTGGAACTTTACAGCGCTGCAACTTGATGTTCTCAGGGATGTGTTTTTTCACCCCCCTGAGCAAGAAAGTTGCAGCGCTGTTAATTGCCAGTGTAGACAAACCCTTAGTTTTAAGTAATTTTGGTATGCTGTCAAGACATGTACAAACTTCCTTTTTTGTTCACTGCATGCTACATTCAGGCCTTGGCTACACTTGCAAGTTGGAGCGCATTAAATCAGCGCCGGGTGCCCTAACTCCTGAGGTGTCCACACTGGCAAGGCACATAGAGGCCTGGACTCTGCGGCTGGACCACCCCTGGTAATCCATCTCCACGAGAAGCATAAAGCTTGCTGCACCCCAGCTGGAGCGCCGCGGCGCCAGTGTGGACACCCTGGTCTATTAATGCACTCTGATCGGCCTCCAGAAGTGTCCCACAATGCCTGTTCTAGCCACTCTGGTCATCACTTTGAACTCTACTGCCCTGCCCTCAGATGACCAACCGTCAGACCTGCCCTTTAAATTCTCTGGGAATTTTGAAATTCCCCTTCCTGTTTGCTCAGCCAGGTGTGGAGTTTCTTATCGCCACCAGCTGCCTCCAACACCTGTACCTTCACCACCCAGCCCTGCAAACTATGACCCTTACCCACTGCACTCAACCCCCATCACCATGCATTTTAGCCAGCCTGAAGTGCAGCACTCATTGGATGGCACTCCCAACAGGAAGGCTGAATATGATAAGAGGACATATGCAAATTTATGATTGTCCCGTTCCCCACCCCGCCCCCTTCCCTTCTCCCATACAGCACAGATGTGTCATGCCCTTTCTGTTTCTCCAGCAGTTGTGTTTCTTTTCAATAAATGAATTTTTTGGCTTTGAAAACATTCTTTATTGCATTAAGTAAAGGATACCGTAGCCCAGGAAAGCAACAGGCACTGTAACTCAGTGCATCATATGTAGCAAACACAGATGCCTACTAGCATTTAAACCACTGCACTTCACTCCCGTGCAGGGTACCAAACATTACTGGTGGCTTTCAGCAGCGAATTGCTCCCTCGAGGCATCCCTAAAACTTGCAGTTCTGAGCTGGGCCCCTCTAATAGCCCTGGTCTCTGGCTGTTCAAATTCAGCCTCCAGGTGTTGAACCTCTGTGGTCCATGCCTGAGTGAAGCTTTCACCCTTCCCTTCACAAATGTTATGGAGGGTACAGCACGCGGCTATAACCATGGGGATGTTGTCATCAGCCAGGTCCAGCTTCCCATACATAGAGCGCCAGCGGCTCTTTAAATGGCCAAAAGCACACTCAACAGTCATTTTGCACCGACTCAGTGTATTGTTGAACTGCTCCTTGCTGCTGTTAAGGCTCCCTGTGTAGGGTTTCATGAGCCACAGCATTAAAGGGTAAGCAGGGTCTCCAAGGATCACAATGGGCATTTCGACTTCCCCTATGGTGATCTGGTCTGGGAAGAAAGTCCCAGCTTGCAGCTTCCTGAACAGGCCAGTGTTCTGAAAGATGCATGTGTCATGCACCTTTCCAGACAAGCCTGCGTTAATGTCCATGAAACGCCCACAGTGATCCACAAGCGCCTGGAGAACCATCGAGAAATACCCCTTCTGATGTATGTACTTGGAGGCTAGGTGGTCTGGAGCCAGAATTGGAATATGCGTCCCATCTATCGCCCCTCCGCAGTTAGGGAAACCTATTTGTGAAAAGCCAGCCACAATGTCATGTACGTTGCCCAGGGTCACGGTTCTTCTAAGTAGGATGCAACTAGTGGCCCTGCAAACTTGCATCAACACAATTCCAATGGTCAACTTTCCCACTCCAAACTGGTTAGCGACCGATCGGTAGCTGTCTGGAGTTGCCAGCTTCCAGATTGCAATAGCCACCTGCTTCTCCACCGGCAAGGCAGCTCTCAATCTCGTGTCCTTGTGCCGCGGGGTGGGGGCAAGCTCTGCACACAGTCCCATGAAAGTGGCTTTCCTCATGCGAAAGTTCTGCAACCACTGCTCATCATCCCAGACTTGCATGACGATGTTATCCCACCACTCAGTTTGTTTCCCAAGCCCAAAAGCGGTGTTCCACTGTGGTGAACATGTCCGTGAATGCCACAAGCAATCTTGTGTTGTATGCATTATGCAAGTCGACATCGTTGTCGGATTCCTCACTGTCACTTTGTAGCTTAAGGAGTAACTCGACTGCAATTCGTGACATGCTGGTGAGACCCATCAGCATATTCCTCACAAGTTCAGGATCCATTCCCACAGACCGAAAGGGAAGACAGAGCACGCAGTACAAAAGCCGTTGAAAGATGGTGCCAAATGTGGATGGAAGCTCAGGGATTGCTGGGATGCGAAGTGATGCATCACGGGGCATTGGGACAGGATCCATGATGCCCCGCACTTCCCTCCCCCTTCCCACAAGCCATAGCACCAGAATGGGAAGAGGTGCTCTGTGGGATAGCTGCCCATAATGCACCGCTACCAATGCTGCTGCAAGTGCCGCAAATGTGGCCATGCCACTGCACTTGCAGCTGATAGTGTGAACACAGCGCTTTCCCTGCTGCGGTCTCCGAGGGCTGGTTTAACTCATGGCACTCTACATCTGTAAGTTTAGCCATGCCCTTAGCCTTTCTTTCCTAACTCTAAAAATAAAGAGTCCGAGAGAAAGTCAATCAAATGTAAGTGAACAATGGAAACATCCTTACCCTACTCAAGTGTAAATGAAGTTGCCAAGCATTCAATACAGTTAAAGTGGAGTGAAACTGTAAGGTAGCTATTGCTGCTAATAAGTTCAAATATTAAATTATTTTGAAGAGTTAATTTTCCAAATACAGTTCAGCTTTCAGACAGCTGGAATAGGCTAAATAGGTTCAAGTTTTCTTTCTAAAGGTGACAATGACAAATCTTAATGTCTGGATTCAACAGAGCTAGTCCTTCAATAGTTCATTATAAATAATTTGAGCAAGCAGAATCCAATATAACCTTCTCTACCTGAATACGTTTTTTATCTCTAAAATAACGTGTTTTCTTTCAAACTGTTTTGAAAATGCTGGCAGATTAGTTAGTGTTTACTCTAGTAGTTTTGGTGGCTGGCATGTATGCTGGGAAGTTAAATCAGTCCTCAGTCACTTTTTATAATTGTTTTTAATATACTGAAAAAATAAATATTGACGTGTTGTGTATGCAAGTCTCTTTAAACTCAGAGCATATTGCTTGCTTCAGGCATGAGTGAAATGTAATGCAATGTGTATATATATTGTATACAGCATTGTTATTTAAAGGCTGAAGTGCAAATTTCCAAATATATATCCAATACTTTCAAAAATAGGTGCCTAAAGTTAGATGTCTAAATCGAAGTGGTCCCATGAAATTAAGGGAAGCTGAGAGTGCTCATAACCTTTGATAAAGAGGCATTTTTATTTAGATGCCTTTCCTGAAACTAGGTGTCTAGCTTTAGGCATCTATGTTTGAGAATTTTGGTCTCAAATATTAAACATTTTCTAATTTTGTACTTAGCCTCTGATAAGCACACTCCTATCAGAATGCCTTTAAATCAGACAATTGTACATATTATTAAAACATATGAAATAGTGGTATTTTGTATAACTAATGTTGCACCACCTTGAAGCTGGTGGCTGCCTTCCACTCAGTCTAAACAAGAGAACAATTAAATGTTGCATTGTTTAGTGATAGCTGAAACAGTGGAAAACCACCAACCAAGGACTAAAATGATTCATACAAACCTGGGCAGTGGTTGGGTCATGTGGCCCAAGAGTTTTCCTGGGGCTCTGATGATAAATTGCAGGGACAGGGCACAGAGATTATTGACTGAATTGCAGCTGTGAAGCTGTGTGTTTGGCAGAGAAGGAGCAGAAAATACCACAGAAGCCCAAAAATAAGGCATCAAGGAAGCCCCAGAGAAACACTTAGGCCTTGTCTACGCTGCCACCCTCCTGAATGCTGCAAGTTTCAGCGCTGTAAAGTGGTAGTGTAGACTGTGCTCCCAGCACTGGTAGCTACTCAGCTCGTGGGTGTGGTTTTTTTACAATGTTGTGAGAGCTCTCCCCCAGTGCTGGTGCCGTGACTACATTGCCACGTTAAAGTGCTGAAATGAATAAGAATGAGAATGAAATTATTCTTCTGAATTGACTGAACATTCAGCTGATGAATCTGAAAGGTGTTTTGGAGCTCTGACAAACTTGAAAGCGTGAAGAAAAATTTTAAAAGATCTGAATTTCCTAGGTATTAAATGTAGGACACAGCCTTTTTATATGAGTAATCTACAGACTTTAGGAAGCAAAGCCTAGCCTATCTATGCAGGTAGAGAAGGTTATATAGGATTCTGCTTGCTCAAATTATTTTCAATTGACTATTCACCAAGGGGAAGTCATGCCTAACTAACCTAATTGCCTTCTATGATGAGATAACTGGCTCTGTGGATGAGGGGAAAGCAGTGGATGTGTTATTCCTTGACTTTAGCAAAGCTTTTGATACGGTCTCCCACAGTATTCTTGCCGCCAAGTTAAAGAAGTATGGGCTGGATGAATGGACTGTAAGGTGGATAGAAAGCTGGCTAGATCGTCAGGCTCAATGGGTAGTGATCAATGGCTCCATGTCTAGTTGGCAGCCGGTTTCAACCGGAGTGCCCCAAGTGTCGGTCCTGGGGCCGGTTTTGTTTAATATCTTTATTAATGATCGGGAGGATGGTGTGAACTGCACTCTCAGCAAGTTTGCAGATGACACTAAACTAGGAGGCGTGGTAGATACACTAGAGGGTAGGGATCGGATACAGAGGGACCTAGACAAATTAGAGGATTGGGCCAAAAAAACCTGAGGAGGTTCAACAAGGACAAGTGCAGAGTCCTGCACTTAGGACGGAAGAATCCCATGCACTGCTACAGACTAGGGACCGAATGGCTAGGTAGCAGTTCTGCAGAAAAGGACCTAGGGGTCACAGTGAACGAGAAGCTGGATATGAGTCAACAGTGTGCTCTTGTTGCCAAGAAGGCTAACGGCATTTTGGGCTGTATAAGTAGGGGCATTGCCAGCAGATCGAGGAATGTGATCGTTCCCCTTTATTTGACATTGGTGAGGCCTCATCTCGAATACTGTGTCCAGTTTTGGGCCCCACACAACAAGAAGGATGTGGAAAAATTGGAAAGAGTCCAGCAGAGGGCAACAAAAATGATTAGGGGGCTGGAGCACATGACTTATGAGGAGAGGCTGATGGAACTGGGATTGTTTAGTCTGCAGAAGAGAAGAATGAGGGGGGGATTTGATAGCAGCCTTCAACTACCTGAAGGGGGGTTCCAAAGAGGATGGAGCTCGGCTGTTCTCAGTGGTGGCAGATGACAGAACAAGGAGCAATGGTCTCAAGTTGCAGTGGGGGAGGTCCAGGCCACCCAAAAGAAATGCTGCCCCCTTCAATGGGCAGGTTCTGAATAGCTCTTCCACCACCCAACATGCAGCCTCCTGGAACCAGCCCCCCCATACCTCCTCCTGTACCCCAAGCCCCTGCCCCAGCCCTGAGCCCCCTCCCAGAGCCAGCCCCCAATACCCCCTCTTGCACCACAAGCCCCAGCCCTGAGCCCCCTCCTAGAGCCAGCACCCTATACCTCCTCCTGCACCCGAACACTCTGCCCCAGCCTGGAGTCCCCTCCTGCACCCAAACTCCCTCCCAGAGTTTGCACCACTCACCCCTTCTGCACCCCAAGCCCCTGCCCCAGCCCTGAGCCCCCTCCCAAAGCCAGCCCCCCCCATACACTCTCCTGCACCCCAAGCAATATTACCAATAATGGTAATATTACTATATCAACCAACAAAAAACTCAGTGTTCAACCATCTGTGTCGAGTTGATGTGGCTATCACATTGGAACCCCCCTTCAGGTAGTTGAAGGCTGCTATCAGATCTCCCCTCACTCTTCTCTTCTGCACAATAAATAAGCCCAGTTCCCTCAGTCTCTCCTCGTAAGTCATGTGCCCTAGTCACCTAATCATTTTCGTTGTCCTCCACTGGACTCTCTCCAATTTGTTCACATCCTTTCTGTAATGGGGGGCCCAAAACTGGATTCAATGCTCCAGATGTGGCCTCACCAGTGCTGAATAGAGGGGAATAATAATTTCCCTCAATCTGCTGGCAATGCTACTACTAATGCAGCCCAATATGCCGTTAGCCTTCTTGGCAACAAGAGCACATTGTTGACTCATATCCAGATTTTCATCCACTGTAATCCCCAGGTCCTTTTCTTCAGAACTGCTGCTTAGCCAGTCAGTCCCCAGCCTTTAGCAGTGCATGGGATTCTTCCATTCTAAGTGCAAGACTCTGCACTTGTCCTTGTTGAACCTCATCAGATTTCTTTTGGCCAATCCTCCAATTTGTCTAGGTCACTCTGGGCCCTATCCCTACCCTCCAGTATATCTACCTCTCCCCCCAGTTTAGTGTCATCCACAAACTTGCTGAGGGTGCAATCCATCCCATCATCGAGATCATTAATGAAAATGTTGAACAAAAACAGCCTCAGGATCGACCCCTGGGGCACTCCGCTTGATACCAGCTGCCAACTAGACATCGAGCTGTTGATCATTACCTGTTGAGCCCGACGATCTATCCAGCTTTCTACTCACCTTATAGGCCGTTCATCCAATCCATACTACTTTAACTTGCTGTCAAGAATACTGTGGGACACCATATCAAAAGCTTTGCTAAATTCAAGGTATATCATGTCCACCACTTTCCCAATATCTACAGAGCCAGTTATCTCATCATAAAAGGCAATCAGGTTGGTCGGGCATGACTTGCCCTTGGTGAATCCATGTTGATTGTTCCTGATCACCTTCCTCTCCTCCATGTACTTCAAAATGGATTCCCTGAAGACCTGCACCATGATTTTTCCAGGGACTGAGTTGTGGCTGTAGTTTCCTAGATTCTCCTTCTCTTTTTAAAAGATGGGCAATCACATCAGCCAACTCCCTCAGCAACCTCAGATGCATTGCATCCGGCCCCATGGACTTGTGCATGTCCAGCTTTTCTAAATAGTCCTTAATCTGTTCTTTAACCACTGAGGGCTGCTCACCTCCTCCCCATACTGTGTTGCCTAGTGCATGACACATGCATCTTCAGAAACACTGGCCTGTATAGAAAGCTCCAAGCAGGGACTTTTCCAGACCAGAGGGATTTTAGTGGAGGATGTTGAAATGCCCATAGTGATCCTGCGAGACCTAATGTACCCCTTACTCCCATGGCTCATGAAGCCTTACACTGGAAACCTGGACAGCAGCAAGGAGTGCTTCAACAGGCTGAGCAGGTGCAGAATGACAGTTGAATGTGCGTTTCGCAGATTAAAAGCACACTGGCACTGTCTTTATGGAAGGTTAGACCTAAATCGGAAATATTCCCATGGTCATAGTAGCCTGCCGTGCGCTGCATAATATTTGTGAGGCCAAGGGTGAAAAGTTTCCCCAGGGTGGAGCACGGAGGCGCACTGTTTGGTGGCTAATTTTGAGCAGTCAGATACTAGAGCTATTCAAGGGGCACAACAGAGGTTATTTGAATCAGGGTGGCATTGAGGCACCATTTTGACAATGAGCACCAGTAATGTGTCTTTCTATAAAGCATTCTGCCTTGCTTTGTTAACTTGCTGTCTTGCATGAAAATTTTGATGACTGCTTCCTGACCATGATTTGTAGTCTGCAAATGTGCCAGATGCCACTGTGTATTAATTCCAGCAGCAACCACCGTCTGTAGGAGACAAATAAAGATTGATTGTGCAGGGACCAAAGCGGCACACAGGCGAGCTGCACAGGGATCCGTCTGAAGCAGCAATAAACACAAAATGCTTGGTTAAAAGGGAGATAACACTAAAAGGCACTCTCCCGAGGGAGGCTCTCATGGCTGTGCATTACTCCAGCTATCATTTTGGAAGTTGTCCAAAGGAGTACTGCGACAAGCCGGGAAGATGCAAGGAATGTGTGGGAGGAGATTGGGGAGGGCATGGCAAGCAGTTCTATATGGGCTGCAGGGAGGGGTGAGCACACATGTTGTGCCTGCAGCGCGATTAGGGATTTCAGCATCTCCATTTGCGCCTCCATCATTTTTATCATCTGCTCCTGGCCCACTAAAATTCGCTCCTCGCTCTCCTTCTCCTATCTATTTAAAATTTTTCATTAACTCTGTCCATGCCCTGTGTTCTTGTTCTGCGTTGTCAAAGAATTGGAGCACCACCTGAAACATGTACTCCTTACTCCGCCTCGATTGCTTCCTTATCATAATAGTAAAATACACCTGTGTCTCATTGACCGTTGGCAAGCGCATAGCTCGACGGATGCCTTAAACACGGTGAGTTCAGCCAGGGGGTGGAGTGGGCGTTTAAGATGGGGCAAAGGGTCTTGGTGTTTTTTTAAGGGGATCACTGCAAGCAACTAGGGACAATATTGTAAACTCTACCAACGTTTTCCACAGGCGGGAGTCTTTGAAGCTGATATATCACTCCTGAGGGTAAGCCAGGATACAAGGGTTCATCTCCTGAATGCATGCGGCTTCAGACCTGGTCACTGCTGCTTGCCTTTGTGCAGCTTTGGTTGCTACACAAGTGATTGCCAATTGGCACAAGAAAGTTTCCTACAACGAGGGAAGGAACAAAGCAGTTCTGCCAAGGAACCTTTGGCACAGGATTGACAAATACTTTCTGGAAAGTTGCCTAGAAATCTCTGTGTGCATTAACACACTTCCAACCCATTGTGTAGCTGCACAAGGGAATGTGAAGCAGACGCAAACACAGCTAGTCTTATACATTTCTATCCCTTAATCTAGCATATAACAAAGCAAAGGACAACTCTGCCTCATGTAACTGAGCAGCATCAACTCTAAATGATCACTTACCAGAGCTCCCCTCTCCTGTTTCATGCATGCCAAAGAAAGAGTGATGGGACGGGATTGAAACCTCCAGGGTCGAGAAGAGGTCCTGATTCACCATGGTACCAGACGGCCCTGTTGCCTGTCCCATCTCACCCTCCAACTCCACTTCCTCGTCCACCACTTCGTCCTTGGAGTTGAGTCCACTCGCTGCTGTCTCCATCCCCCCTCTTGAAGTATCTACGGGGCTCTTGGCAGTGGAGTCGGGGTTGCCACCAAGGATGGTGTCCAGCTCCTTAAAGAAGTGACAGGTCTTTAGCGCAGCACCAGAATGACAGTTTGACTCTCTTGCTTTCTGGTATGCCTGCTTCAGCTGCGTTATCTTCGCACAGCACTGATCCTTATCCAACATGCGACAAGAAACCTGACTGTAGGTATCAAAGTTCCTATGGCTGGAGCAGAGCTAGGACTGCACAGCCTCCTCTCCCCAGAGAACCAGCAGATTCAAAAATTCTGGTGTGCTCCAAGTAGGAGAGCATGTGCTGTGTGGAGTCACCATGGTCAGCTGGGAAGATCTGATGTGAGCTCTCCATGCCAAGCAAACAGGAAGTAGAATTTCAGAAATTCCTAGCCCTTTAGGGGCGGGGGGGCAGATGACTGTGTACCTGGGTGCAAGGCAGTGGAGTTTGAACAGCTGACCAGAGCAGTCGGAATGGGCATTGTGGGACACTTCCTGGAGGCAATTTACGGTGACACAATCAAGCATAGTGTCTACACTGACACTTTGTTGATCTAACTTTGCTTCAAAAAGCTCTACACTGCTTGTTGAGGTAGTTTTTATTTTGTCGGCAAAGCAGGAGAGTTTTGTTGGAGGGAGGAGCATTGTAGTATGTACATGAAGTGGGTTAACGACCCCCTGGGTCAGTGGGAGGCCACTCCACCTCACTACGTCGGGGGGGCGTTGCTCACGGTTGGAGAATTAGCTGAATCACTCTCGGCCTGTAGCTCTGGTCGACAGTCCGGGTAGAGCGTTAGGTAGTTATGGTCTCTAGCTCGCAATTAGGGCAATGAAGGTTCCGTGGCTCAGACTTGTACTCAGGGGCGAGGGGCAGCTAAACAGTAAGTCCAGCCCTTAGTCAGGGCAGGGCGATACAGAGTCTGGGTCTTGGGCTTGCACTCAGGGCCGAGCAGCAAACAAATAGTTCAGAGCCCAGGCCCTTAGTCAGGGCAGGCATCAGGTCCTCCGGGCTCAGGCAGGGTTAGAGTACCCAAACACAGTCTAGGGCAGGAGCAGAGCACCCAACCACAGTCTGTGGGGGGCTCAGACAGGAGTAGAGCCTAGTGTCTTCACTCAGCGGACTGTAGGCAGATGTAGGTGGGGTGGCAGGAGGGACACAAGGATGCCCAACTCCACCGCATCCCAGCCCAGGGCCCTAACAGTGGCGGAGGGGCTGCCACTGGGTCAGTGGGGATCCTCCCACAATCACTAACTTGGTCGCAAGCCAGCTCTCAACCAGATAGTTGTCTAGTTCTCCTGGGCTACTTCCTATCTCCCCCTCCGGGTATACCTGGGTCTCTGAGGGGTCCTCTATGTCGTCTGGGTAGAAGGCCAGTGGCAGTCCCAGCAACTCCTCCTCAGCTTGGTCAGTGTGTGGCTCCAGCAGCGTCAGCGAGTCTTCAGCACCGCAGGGATCCGTTGCAGTATCCCAGTTCGGAAGCGGGCAGGAGACATCTGGCTCCGTCAGCAGCTGCAGCCCAACTGAGCTTGCAGACCCGGCTTTTGTTCTTCCTGTCCCATCCACTGACCTCTGGTGGGAGAGGTGAGCATGCCTGGCTCCACCCACCAGGGCTCTGTGAGTGGCCCCTTCGCCTCTGGGTCAGTGGGAGGCCATTCCGCCTCACTACAGTACACCTCCACTGTTTTGTCGACAAAAGCTATCTTTTGTCGAAAAAACTCTGCTATATGGCAAACTATAATAAACCCATTTGCCTATTTTAACTTTTGAAAAAGCTCTTAATTTTGAAATATTTCAGACTATTCAGTTGTTCCTTATTCTTTGAACTGCAAGTATTAGAGATGAATTTTTTTCCTTTCTGAAGAAATAAATGCTGACTTTCCTTCACCCCTGCAGTTTTGGAGCTCTCGCAGCCTGGGAACAGTGTTTAATCGTGGTTCCAGTTAAACCACTTTTGTAACATAGTTTGGCTTGCCTGACTGGATTGAGGCCAAACTATGTTGGAACTATGTTTTAAAACCTAGTTCTAAGCTAGAATCATTGCTAGAGAACTTGTTTGGTCCCTCCTGCCCTGGACCAGTCAAGTTGTGTTAGAAACTGGGTTTACCTGGAACTGTGTTCAGACTCTCTTCACACGGTTCCTTCTGTTTGCGTTTCAGAGTGAATGGAGTGTTAGCTGGATTACTATTACTCTGAAAAGTCACTGAAATAATTTACTTTCTAATACATATTATCTAATAATGGGTCATGCTTTCATTTGGTCTAGGAACTGAGCACTTTGGAGCCAAGAACTTTCTGATTTTTTTTTTTGCCTTGTTAGTTCTTTCAAAGGCATTTAATCAAAAGCTGTCTGTACTTCCCTAGAAACCTTTTGATCCTCTAAAAACACAACAATTTTTATGCTGCATTAGTTTATCTTCTCTTTGCTTTAAAAATACAACTCGCAGTTTAAAAGGATGACTGCAGGGTATGATTTTTAACAGTTTGTGTAAAAGTGATTGTGGATCCTTTTCCCACAGTGAAAATGTCTAGACTTCTCTGAACCTTTCTAAAGCTCATATCCAGACAAATTAGTTCCATGAATTTGAACCACGTCAGCCTTAAGACTTATCCAAATCAATTGAATCACCAAGTCACTTTTACTTTTCGCTATAATACAAAGTACTGCTCAGAAGCATCAGCTGTCAGATATGAAAAGAAAATTGCTTGTCAGCAACTGTCCAACTCTCTTTAAAAGGAAGGATTTAAGTTATTTATTGGTATGAGTTCTCTAGGATAGTTCTCAGTGAAGCAGGAATTCTGTTGTGTAATAACGTGGCCTGTATCTTCATGTTTTATAGCTGAAACCAAATTTAAAGTCCTGTATAGGGGTAATTAACTGCTAAAATCTAGATGTAGAAGAGCAGACTCACCCCTGCAGCGCCTCCTGCTGGTTGTCTCCGGGAATTAGCTCGTTCCAGCTTCGGAGCGCCCTCTGCAGGCTGGTGATCCACCTGTCCTCTGGCCCCTGTGTCCCTCCCTGGACCCCAGTGCCCTTTTATCTGGGGTGTTGCCCCCTGGCAGTACACCCCTCAGTACTAGGGTCTCCCCTCCCCAGGGAACCCCCACCCACTTTCCCTACCTCACCTCAGAATAAGGCCACTGCCAGTCACCAACTAGCCCCCACTCTCTGGGGTAGACTGCAGTATAGGCCACTCATCACAGGCAAGGTTGGGTTTGGACCTGCTGCCTTGGCCTACCGCTGGGCTGCCCTCTGCAACCCCCAGTACCCCTTGGCCTTCTATTAGGCTGCAGCCTGGGGCTTTCCAGGCTGGAGCTCCCCAGCCCTGCTCCATGGTTGGTTGGTTGGTTGGTTGGTTGGTTGGTTGGTTGGTTCCCCTCCCTCCATCCAAGCCTTTCTCCCTCTGAAGGCAGTGAGAGACTGTTGCACTCCTGGCTCCCAGCCTTTTTATACAGGCCATCTGAGGCCTGATTGGGGCGTGGCCCAGCTGCGGCTGCTTCCCCAATCAGCCTTGTAGCTTTTCCTTTGCCCCAGCCCTGCTCCCTGGCTGTTTTAAGCTCTTCAGGGCAGGAGCGGGGGACCACCCTGCTACACTAGACCATTCAGGAATGTAACTGTATTCAGTTACACTTTTAGCAAGGTATTCCATTTATTTTGATGTAGTCTTTCATGGGCAAGTATCATAATCCACTTCCTGATCTTTTATACTATTTACTATTCTAAACTTTTATACTATTTCAGAATGCATGCTAATAGACAGTAAAAGTTTACTGTTCTTTCATATTGAATGCATCTCATCTGTTTTTCATTGTACATCTAAATATCCTTTCATTACACATACTCTTGCTCATTTGTGCCTTCTTAGAATGACACTTACTAATCTCAGTGCATTTTGAATAATGAAATTCACACTAAACCAGAACAGATGGATTTTGTCTTTTGAGATAGTCATGACTCCAATGTTCTTCAGTATTTTTCTGAGGAAATATTCTTTGAATAATTTATTTGATTTAGGACTAAGGCTTAGGAAGAAAAAATCAGTTTCACATATACAGAATGGGAAGAGACTGTCTAGGAAGGAGTATGGCAGAAAGGGATCTAGGGGTTATAGTGGACCACAAGCTAAATATGAGTCAACAGTGTGATGCTGTTGCAAAAAAACCAAACATGATTCTGGGATGTATTAACAGGTGTGTTGTGAGCAAGACACGAGAAGTCATTCTTCCGCTCTACTCTGCTCTGGTTAGGCCTCAGCTGGAGTATTGTGTCCAGTTCTGGGCACCGCATTTTAAAAAAGATGTGGAGAAATTGGAAAGGATCCAGAGAAGAGCAACAAGAATGATTAAAGGTCTTGAGAACATGACCTATGAAGGAAGGCTGAAAGAATTGGGTTTGTTTAGTTTGGAAAAGAGAAGTCTGAGAGGGGACATGATAGCAGTTTTCAGGTATTTAAAAGGTTGTCATAAGGAGGAGGGAGAAAACTTGTTCACCTTAGCCTCTAAGGGTAGAACAAGAAGCAATGGGTTTAAACTGCAGCAAGGGAAGTCTACGTTGGACATTAGGAAAAAGTTCCTAACTGTCAGGGTGGTTAAACACTAGAATAAATTGCCTAGGGAGGTTGTGGAATCTCCATATCTGGAGATATTTAAGAGTAGGTTAGATAAATGTCTATCAGGGATGGTCTAGACAGTATTTGGTCCTGCCATGTGGGCAGGGGACTGGACTCGATGACCTCTCGAGGTCCCTTTCAGTCCTAGAATCCATGAATCTATAAGAGTTAGGCAAACTATTTCCAGCAAATTTATTCCTTTATTCTATTAGCAAGCTGTCTTCAAAGAGATTACAATTTTTACTTTTGCTAAATGTTTTATATGAACCTGTATTTCAGAACTTTCTGCGAGTACTGCTTTAAGCACTCACTATTCTCACTTCAAGCTCTTTTCATTCTCTTACACATTCTTAGATTTTTGTTGTGAACAAATGCAAAGTGGTGCACATTGTATAAAGGAATGAGACCATCTGGCATATTTCAGTGGCATGTACCCTTTGTAAACCAATGAAGCTTTGCGGCTCTAGCCCTCCCTCCCTTCTCTACGCATTCTGATCTGTTATTGGAAGTTATGGACATGATAAAACTGGCCAAAGGCATGCTTCTGGTAGTGACTCTGTTCTAATTCAGATAACCAGTTGAATGTGAGGTCTGCCACAGGGGAAGAGTTTGTACATGTTAATTGTATGAAGTAAGCACTATGTTAGTTAAATTTTTCATGAGCCACCCTCCAGCTCCTCCCTACGCAAACACCACAGTCGTGGGTTAAGGAAGGGTAAAGATTTCCTCAGTCTTTTAGGTCTGAAACAGAAGCCTTGGCTCATGATGTTTAATATATTTAATACCGAAGAGTTGCTTGTAGAAGCATTTACAAAGAACATGTCTGTTCCTGAGCCTAAAAAACATTCCAAGGAGCTTCCCCTGCTGGCAGAGGAGAAACAAGAGTTTTTCATGTGCACCTTGCTGCAGAAATTAAGAGTAAGCTATAACTAGATCCAGATATAACATTTTAAATTGAGGAAGTTGTATAGTTTATCTACAAACTGGGAGATTTTTTGGGAGGGAAAACTCCTAAGATGGAGAGGATGATAGGTTGTCTTTACCTGTTGAACACTATATGGTATACAGATTCAAAGTTAAAAATGTAGACTGGTCTTCTAAGAAAATCATTCAAACTTGCTTCTACACAGGAGGAATAAGAGGCAAATGAAACATGTGACAATAAGGCACTCTTAGGCCTGGTCTACACTACGAGTTTAGGTCGACTTTAACAGCGTTAAATCGAATTAAGCCTGGACACGTTCACACGACGAATGTACATGGCAGAGGGGCATTGTAGGGGACAGAGTAGGCAATGAGGTTTGCTACAGGGATTGGTTCCTGGTTTGGTGTTTCTGTGGTGTGGTGTGTAGTTGCTTGTGAGTATTTGCTTCAGGTTGGGGGGTTGTCTATAAGTGAGGACTGGCCTGCCTCCCAAGGTCTGTGAGAGTGAAGGATCATTTTCAAGGATAGGTTGTAGATCGTGGATAATGCGCTGGAGAGGTTTTAGCTGGGGGCTGTATGTGATGGCCAGTGGTGTTCTGTTATTGTCCTTGTTGGGCCTGTCCTGTAGTAGGTGATTTCTGGGTACCCGTCTTGCTCTGTCAATCTGTTTCCTCACTTCCCCAGGTGGGTATTGTAGTTTTACGAACCCAGGAACCAATCCCTGTAGCAAACCTTGTTGCCTACTCTGTCCCCATATCTACTCTGGCGACACCATCAGAGGATCCAACCACATCAGCCACACCATCAAGGACTCATTCACCTGCACATCCACTAATGTTGTATATGCCATCATGTGCCAGCAATGCCCCTCTGCCATGTACATTGGCCAAACTGGACTGTCCCTCCGCAAAAGAATAAATGGACACAAATCGGACATCAGGTATGGTACCATACATAAAGCCAGTAAGTGAACACTTCAATCTCCCTGGTCATTCTATTACAGATTTAAAAGTCACTATAATTGAACAAAAAAACTTCAGAAACAGACTTAAAAGAGAAACAGCATAACTAAAATTCATTTGCAAATTTAACACCATTAATCTGGGCTTGAATAGGGACTGGGAGTGGCTGGCTCATTACAGAAGCAGCTTTTCCTCTCCTGGAATTGACACCTCCTCATCCATTATTGGGAGTGGATTACATCCACCCTGATTGAATTGGCCTTGTCAACACTGGTTCTCCACTTGCGAAGTAACTCCCTGCTCTCCATGTGTCAGTATATAATGCCTTCATCTGTAACTTTCACTCTATGCATCCGAAGAAGTGAGGTTTTTACCCACGAAAGCTTATGCCCAAATAAATCTGTTAGTCTTTAAGGTGCCACCAGACTCCTTGTTGTTTTTATAGATACAGACTAACACGGCTAACCCCGATACTTAATAATAAATAGTGTGTAATAAGCATGTCATAAAAACAAATTGTGTATTTCCAAGATCACTGCTTTTATAATTTATACTCAGGTAAAGGAGAAAATCCCTGGAAGTATTCATTTTTAGGAGGGGGTTCGCGAGACTTGACATTTTCATGAAAGGGGTTCACAGGTTGTTAAAGTTTGGGATCTACTGCTCTAAGGGTATGTCTACACTACAAGCCCAGGCCAGCTGACTCGGACTTATGTGACTTGGCCTGCAGGGCTGTTTAATTACAGTGTAGACATTTAGGCTCGGGCTGAAGCCTGGACTTTAGGACCCTGCATGGTGGGAGGGTCCCAGAGCACATACTGCAGCTTGAACCTGAATGTCTACACTGCAATTAAATAGCCCCTTAGCCTGATCCCTAAGAACCCTAGTCAGCTAGCACGGGCCAGCCAAGTGTGTCTAATTGCAGTGTAGACATACCTTCAACAGCTCAAATGGAGAGCAGAGTCAGATTATTCAAAACACAATGAGTGTCCATTGCTGTATCACTTCAGTCAACTCACAGAAAGCATTCAAATTTTATTAATAGGGTCTATTCAAATACCCTTTTAGAAATTGGGTGTGGGGATGTGTCAGGAATCTGCTGCCCTATGTGAGAGAGGGTCTGCCATCTATGCCAACTGTGCCCTAAGAAAGTGTCCTGCTGGAAATGAAGAGCAGTGAGTTTACACCTCTAGGAGTCACCTTAAGAGGCCTTCTATGGTCAGTTGCAGGCAGTACCAACAAGAGTTGGTCCTCCAACCCTTAACAGGGCCAAGAACAGGTGGAGGCCAATCTCAGCCCAGCAGGATAGATAAAAAGAGCTGGCTGCTTCTCCTGGGAACCAGTTCTAGAGTGAAGCCAGGACAGGGAATGAAGGGTCTCTGCCCTAACCCAAGGAACCTGGTCCAATAAAGGGTTTAATTTTATGGATATTGGTCTTGGAGCTGTGTGAAGGATTAGTGTTGATATTATGGACTTTAATGCCCAGATGGCTATTTTGAGTTCAGATTTAATTAGTTTTCTATTAACCCCTGGAAGGGGACTGGACTGGGTGCTGGAGGGGTAGGCCACGAAAGCGGCAAACCATTGTGGAATCAAGACACAAGAGGAGGTTATGATGGGGTCTACAGTCCCCAAGCAAAAGCAGGGCGGGGAATAGAGCAATACTGGGCTAGGGAAGCCTTGCTCCTCAAGAGGTGCAAGGCTTGTTCCCAGTGGAGGAACAATTTAAAAGGATGCTGGTAGCCCATGGGGAGAATGAGCTACATGTGGTACCAGGAAGGAAGGCTTATGTTGAGAGCTGTACCAGAAGCGGCAACAGCTTTGTGAAGGCTGCTTTAGCAGCAGGGACTTGGATTCCTCCTCACCTCCCTTCTTTGGGAGTTGAAAGTCCTAAGAGCGATTGACTGACTGAAGAGACCAAGGAGAGCCTGCTAAGCCAGTGACCTTGCCCCAAACTGAGGAGCTCCAGACTGATAGGAAATGACATGAGGGGGGAGGGGAGGGACATAATTTGGGGTAGCTCAATAACTGGACTGGATACTTTGATTAACCCCTAGGGACCTGGGTCAGGAGCCAGTGGAGTGGGAGGGCCTGGGTCCCCCTACCTTTGCCCCCCTCCCCACTTTTGTAGTGACTGAACTCTTGGGGAGCAATCGGAGCATAAGGAGTTGATTGATGATGCTGCCGGGGCCCCTCTAGGATGACTAAACCAGCAGAAATTTTAAGGCCACGAGCTGACCACTGGATAAGCTGGTCATCAGACCTTTCCACTACTGCACGGGTGCTAGAGAGAAAAAACCTCTGCAGTACCATGTCCTGCCATAAGGGGTGCTCTGGTTGTGAGTGCACACTATAACATGGGGGGAAAACGGCCCTTAGGCCCAACACAGCAGATGATTCTTTCAAGTTCCATGTGTCTCCCTTTTTTTTTTTTATAGAGTTCCTGCCATGCTCTTAATCTTAAAACTCTAAAACTTATTTGCCTAAGATCAAAGAATCTGTCAAAATCTGAGCATTTTATTTTATAGGAAGGACATAGGAGTGGAATACTTCTAAACCCTCGCTAACTGGGTAGCTCAAGGGGTATACTGATGATTCCAACAAATCGTAAAGAGCCCCATGCCCTTATAATTATGATGCAATTTAACTCATTCTCGGGGACCTCCCTGGGCAAAGAAGAGCGATTCTTCTTCGAGTGATTGTTCACGTCCATTACACATTAGGTGTATGCGCGCCGCGTGCACAGACGTCGGAAACTTTTTTCCCTTAGCGGCTCCCGTCGGGCCGGTGGGGCCCCCTCCTTCCCGCCAGAGCGGCGCCCCGCTCCAGGGTATATATATCCCTGCCGACCCGACCACTCCAGTTCCTTCTTACCGTCCGTGGCGGCGTTGGAACAACTCTGTCTCTCGTCTGAGAGTGTCCCTTAGCAATAGTCATTAGACTTATCTAGCAGTTATCAGTTAGTTTGTTGTAGTGTTTAGTCAGTAGTTAACAGCTCATTAGAGTACTTCAAGTTCCTGCCGGGGTTGTTTGTTCAGCCCCGGCACCAGCCCTGGGCGGTGGGGTATGCCACACGCCCAAGGCTTCAAGGCTTGTGCCACGTGCCGCAGGCCTATGCCATTGAGCGACCCCCACGCTTCGTGTCTTCGTTGCCTGGGGGAGGCTCACCAGAAAGAGCGCTGCAAGATCTGCAAGGCCTTTAAGCCCAGAACTAAAAAAGAGAGGGACTTTCGCCTTAAGCAGCTGCTCATGGAGACGGCGTTACAGCCCTCCACTTCGACGGCACCGTCTGCCTCCGTGCGGAGCGCCCCGGCTTCGGTGCGGGAACCGGCGCCGGCGGGTCACCCGAAGGCCGCGGCACCGACCCAGCGGGGAAATACACGACGCCGATCGTCTTCGCCGGCGAAAGCGAAGGGCCAACCTAAGGCCCGAGGTCGCTCCCCGCACAAGAGGGCGGCACCGGTAAAGACCGCGAGTGCCCCTAAGGCCGATACGGCCCCAACACGGACCCCGGTAGTGGCTCCGGCGCCGAAGGGCCCGTCGAGCCCCGGGATGGGCGCGTCGAGCGAGGATGAAGGGCTGGAGTTGCTCGTGGAACAGCCCTCCACTCCGGACACGTTTGAGGCAGCTAAGGACCTCATTGCCTTGTCCGTCGAGGCCCCGGCACGCGCTGAAGGCGCCCCGCCTATGCTGCCGCGCAGAGGCAAGCCGGCGATGGTGCGCCCATCACGGTCGCCGTCTCGGCACCGTTCCAGGAACCGGTCCCGGTCGAGCTCCGCCTCGGTGGACTCCCGGTTGCCCTCGGCGCAGGAAGCACCGCAGCAGTCGGGCTTCAGCAAGCGGTCGGCACCGACTCAGCAACCGAGCACGTGGGGAGGTGGGGCTTTCCCCGGGTGGATCTATTCGCCACCAGGGACAACAGCCAATGCCCTCAGTTCTGCTCGTTCCAGAACCTCAGCCGGGGGTCATTAGCAGATGCTTTCATGATCCCATGGGGAGGGAGCCTGAGATATGCCTTCCCTCCGTTCCCACTCATACACAAGGTTCTCCTCAAGATCCGCAGGGACAGGGCGACGATCATACTTATCGCCCCGGTCTGGCCACGCCAGCATTGGTTCACGTCCCTGCTGGAGCTATCAATAGCCGATCCAATCACCCTCCCCCTCCATCGCGACCTAGTCACGCAAGACAAAGGTCGCCTACTCCACCCGAACCTGTCTTTGCTACATCTCACGGCATGGTATCTCTCTGGCTGAATGATGCAGAACACAGGTGCTCTCACCAAGTCCAGCAAATCCTCCTTAATAGTAGGAAGCCCTCTACAAGAGCGACCTACCTGGCAAAATGGAAAAGGTTCTCCCACTGGTGTGAGCCTCAACGCATACAGCCTTTACAAGCCTCAGTTCCGTCGATCCTGGACTACCTACTGCACCTCAAGAATCAAGGGCTTGTGCCCGCCTCAATTAGAGTTCACTTAGCCGCTATCTCGGCCTTCCATCCGAGAGAGTTGGGAGTGTCAGTGTTCTCCAACCCCACAGTGGCCCGATTTCTCAAGGGGCTGGAAAGGGTGTTTCCCTACTCGCGCCCGCCTGTCCCGGCGTGGAGTCTGAACCTAGTCCTAACAAGACTCATGAGTCCCCCCTTTGAGCCCCTAGCCACTTGCTCCCTTACGCACCTCTCGTGGAAGGTGGCGTTTCTCGTGGCCATCACGTCGGCCAGAAGGGTATCGGAATTGAGAGCCCTCTCTTCGGAACCACCCTATACAGTGTTCCATAAGGATAAGGTGCAACTGAGGCCGCACCCCAAATTCCTCCCAAAGGTGGTATCACAGTTTCACATGGGGCAGGACATTTGCCTACCGGTGTTTTTTCCTAAACCCCATACGGACCCTCACCACCGCAGCCTACATACCCTGGATGTCCGGAGGGCGTTGGCTTTTTACCTGGAACGGACCAGGCCGTTCCGCAGAACACCCCAGCTGTTCATTGTAATTGCGGAACGTATGAAAGGCTTGCCTATCTCGACACAGCGCTTGTCGGCATGGATTGTGCATTGTATACGCACTTGTTATGAGCTCGCCAATGTTCCGGCCCCGGAGATCCGGGCCCACTCGACTAGAGCCCAAGCGTCCTCAACGGCCTTCTTGGCGCAGGTCCCTATCCAGGAGATCTGTAAGGCAGCCACCTGGTCGTCCGTGCATACGTTCACAGCCCACTATACAATCCATCATCAGACCAGAGAGGACGCGATGGTCGGTCGGGCCGTGCTACAGTCAGTTGTATCTTGACTCCTACCCACCTCCAATGGTAAGCTTGGGAATCACCTAATGTGTAATGGACGTGAACAATCACTCGAAGAAGAAAGAACGGTTACTTACCTTCTGTAACTGTTGTTCTTCGAGATGTGTTGTTCACGTCCATTACACTTCCCACCCTCCTTCCCCTCTGTCGGAGTCTCCGGCAAGAAGGAACCGGAGTGGTCGGGTCGGCAGGGATATATATACCCTGGAGCGGGGCGCCGCTCTGGCGGGAAGGAGGGGGCCCCGCCGGCCCGACGGGAGCCGCTAAGGGAAAAAAGTTTCCGACGTCCGTGCACGCGGCGCGCGTACACCTAATGTGTAATGGACGTGAACAACACATCTCGAAGAACAACAGTTACAGAAGGTAAGTAACCGTTCTTTCTGTCAGAGGAACTTTGCAAGGAAACTGTTTGGTCATCTGTGGATTCTGCTGTCTGTACAAGTAATGCATTTGTGTTTTGAACTCCATGTCTTGATACAAGGGTCTTCCTAAGCTTTCTCACTATTTTACATCTGAGCTTGCTAGCCAGATTGATAAGAGTCTGACGATGCAGGCAAGAGAATCTTTATGTATTCATGATGGTTTTTAATTTCATGTTCATCAAACTGAAATAATCCTGTTGCTTACTGGTATGTAGATGATGGTGGTGGTGGTTGGGGTGGGTTCTCCCTGTGTTGCTTCACCCTCTTATTCAAAGTTATCCTGGTATGTTTTTGAATTGATTCAGTGCTAATTTTAGAATAGCCTGAGAAAGCCATATGAAAGTTGGGAAATTGTAGGGAATTTGCCAAAAAACTTCTATCTCACATTTTTATAGAATGAGAATTGGGGGAATCTGAAGTACAACAATAACATAAACCAGTAAACTCTAAACAGAGTAGAAAGAGGAATTTTTTTTCTTCCCTGATTTTTTCAGATCACTCTGAAATTCCAAAATCTGGTGAGTTCTGTTTTGTTTTGTTTGTAGAATCTTTTTTGGATTTTTGGTGCTAAAAATGACTTTTCCAATTTCAAAAAGTTCCTAATAATCAAACTTAGAAACATAGTTTTCTAAGTGGCTTTGCAGTGTTTTAATAATGGAAAAATTGGTGAATGTTAGCAAATAGTCAAATTGGGAACATTCAGAAAATGCTACCTATTTGAATACTTAGCTAACTTTCATTAAACACAGTACAATGCTACAGATACATAAAAAACAAAAGCCTTCCTCTGTTTTTTTTAGGCTGAAGTTTGTATTAAAATTGATATATTTAGTATTCATCTTAAGTGCATTGTGTTGTGTTCTACTTTTCATATTCTTTTTGTTGAAATAGATGTTTTTTAAAAAAAATCTACTTTTAGAGATTCCAAATGCATATCTTTAAATGCTGTAAGAATGGCTCATGGGCTCACTCTATTTACTAAAGTGGAGAGGAGAGAATATTAAAATACATGTTACTTTGTCTGATGCAATGAGTGTGTGTCAACCTTTAAACTCTCTAGAACTCACTGCAAAATCGATAACTTCTGATTTGAATAGGAGACAAATAATGTATTTCCTAGCATCTCTTGACACTTGTCCAAAATCACCTCTTGCTGGATTACATATATGTTTTTGCGTGGGTCACCTAGTGCTCACATTGCTGACAGCTGCTCTTTTCATGTGACAAGATGGACTTTGACACAAGCTGATTATCTACCTAAAACTTACATTTCTGGCATATGACATTGCTCAGATGTTTCTTTTAAATACAAGCTAAATATTTAAATGGATATAAATATTGATTCAGTAAAAGAAGGGCCAGATTTTGATGGGCGGGTCATAACAATAGACATGGGCACAGAAGGAAATTTGGATGCTATGATGGCTATGTAACGTCATGCAAAAAAAAAAAAAAAAAAAAAAAGGGAGAAACTTCTGATAGCAAAGCAAACTTTTGAAGAGGTGAGAAAGGTAGAATAATAGTGGACTGGAGGATTGTCTGAAGGGCATTTTTATTCTAGTCTTCATGGAAGACCATGTTTAGGGCTGAAAGAGGGTATACAAAGGATTTATTTTGTAGCAAATATATATGTGAAGGATTTTATAGTGAAGCTTTGTTCTTCCACGCAGAATAGATGAGATTAGTCAGCAAAGAACAAAGCTTTAATTTACAAGAAAAAAAAGTCTATACAAAGCTGTCTAAAATAGAAGTTCCAGGAAGTAACTGGATAAATGAGAGCATGAGAACTATTAGAAATAAGGGGGGGGTTCCCCTTTATCCTTTTTACTGTGGAAGTCAGAATTTCTCTGCTTGAGATGTACAGGTGGGGAAGAACAGCCTCTTGGCATGGAACTGGCAAAGGTGGTCAGACAGGATGATACAGAAGAAGAGAATACAGAGACAATCTACAGAATGTTTTTCCTGTATTGGTAGATAACAGCTCAGGCAAAGAAACCAATGCAGAGAAGAAATGTAGTTTCAAAATGAGGTTGTATCCAGTACAATTGTAGCTGTGTTGATCCCAGGATATTAGAGAGGCAAGATGCAAGCCACTCTACCTTGAATGGTCCCTTAGAATATATGATGACTACCAGAGCTGTCCCTAGGATACGGTGAATCAGGGCAACCGCTCCAGGCCCTGCGCTTTGGCACGTGAACCGCTGGCTGGGGGAGGCTAGTCCCCCGCCCCACCCCTTCCACCCGAGGGAGAGCGCGCCGGGAGGGAGAGCACGTGGCGGCACCGCTGCAACCTCCCCAGCCCGGAGCGCTGGAGGGAGAGCGCACGGCGGCAGTGCAGCCTCCCAGCCCCAGGAAGGCAGGTGGCACGGCCCCAGCCCCCTGGAGCCCAGTGGCCCCACCAAAGCGGGGCCCTGGGGCGGAATGTGAATGGGGCCGCACCTGACTGTTTGGGGAGGCACCGCCTCCCCTGCCCAGCACGGTCGGTCTCAGAAGTGACGGGTCCCGGACATGACGGATTTGTCATTTCTGCCCCGGGCCCCGCACCCACTAGGGATGCCCCAATGACTACTTATGCTAAACAATCTGTTCCATTTTGCATTTAGCTGTGACACTTGGAGTACCTTTCTCACACCTGAAGAAGAGCTCCTTGTGGCTTAAAAGCTTGTCTCTCTCACCAATAGAACTTGGGCCAATAAAAGATATTACCTTACTCACCTTGCCTCTCAAAATGAGATTCTTATTAGACCAGCTAACAGTATTCTTAGCTTGAGTGTGACATGCTGCCCCCTTCCCTGATCCCCCATATAACAGCTGTGTAGCAAATATGCATTACAGATCATTATCAAGAAGGGGATATAGATTGGTGTCTGGATTTACTACCCCCACAAAAACTCAGCTGGAATAACACAGAAGGGGGATGACAGAATGTTGTCCGACTAACCTAAATAAGCATAGTGGTTCACACCATCTGGTGGGGGGGAGGGGATTAAGTGGAAATTGAATAAAAGAATATCAGTACATTTTATGTACTGTAGCATTCTGTTAAATCTTGCTCTTCATATGTGTGGTAGGAATTTAGAATTCATCCATTTCTGTCCAAATCTTTTTCTGATTTAAAAAAAACAACTATTGAACAATGTTAATAATATAGTGGAGGCATCAGACTGAAGAAATGGCTGACGTATTCCACACAGTACTAATATGGGCAGGAAGTGGCTCCAGATGCTCTTTCAGAACTGGATGTCTTATTTTATACTTTCTCTCTTTTAATGATCTACCAAATGCTAGTGAGAACCTGGCACACAATTAAGAGATTATCCTAGTCACCATATTAACCCAGCAGATATTGGATTTCAGAGGTTGTTCGGTCCTTGTTCAGGCTTTCAGTAAGATGAAACCTCTTCCATGGCTGAATTTTCCATTGAGGTTACAATAGATCATCCTTCTGCCTTATAGGCCTGAAAAAGCAAATTCAAAGAATACCCTGGTTCTGAAAACACATAGTATTGGAAGCAGTTGGAAATCTCTTCCTAGTAATACCTGATCTTTTCCTGGTGGTCTGCACTCGGACACAGTGTCAGTTTTCACTGTTCTGGTGGATTTTTATAACCAGGTTCTGAAAGTGTACTGGAGGCTAATGCTTCTGTAGCTTACCTGGAAGACAGTTCATCTATTTTGGGAAGAATGTCAGAACAGTTTCTTCCTTCTGATACGCCTTCTGTCCTAGTGTCAAATAGACACCCTTTTCCTGAATGCAGTGCGAATCTGGTTTTCAGTGCTTCTTGTCTTCTTAAATACTCTTATTTGGTTTCTATCTCTATTTCCAGACATTAGTCAGTTGCCATAGTAGCCATGTGTTAGGGCTAACCAGTGAATGAACTGAAGTATAGACTGGGTGATCTCAACCAAATGAGCACCTATAGGCACATTAGTGTTCCCTCAGATGCAAAAAGATTGCTAGACTCCTTGTCCAGTATTGCAGCTCTTTCCCTGCCCTCCATCACGCCTCTCCTTTGCTGCACACAGCTGGCATGCAGTTGATGCAGTTCCCCAGCCGAAGCTAGCACAGCTGAATCTGCATGCCAATCAGTTGGCCATTGATTAGGATCCTACTGTCCCCCTCACCGACACTTTCCCTAGCAATACTCGCCTCTTCTATCTTGGCTGTCCCTTTCCCTCCTTTCAGGGCTCCTTGGTGTGACTGCTTAAAACTTATCAGGAAAGAAATTAATAGTCTCTTTATTTCCCCTCTGTCTCTCCAAAGGAGATGGAAGAAACAGGCATGCCCCCCAGTATTGTGCCCTGGGCTGGACCTTATGGGCCTGTTATTGGTCTAGTCAACCACCCATACTCCCGAGAATGGGATTTAATCATGAACATAATTATAGGGGGGAAGGTTGGGAAGGACATCTCACCTCCAGTTTTCAATTTTTTATTATTCTTTTTAAAAGCATGATATTTTAATCCAATCTCTGGGCTCTTTGGGGCCTGACACAGAATTGTTGAATACGTGGGGTTGGCAATATGGAGATCTTTGTGTGTGTGTGTGTGTGTGTGTGTGTGTGTGTGTGTGGTGTTTTTTTTAAAGGGGGTTCACACATTCTCTCCTCTTAGATTGTTATGGGATTTTTCTTCCTTTGTATCCCTCCATATACAGCAGTGACGCAAACAGAAGTTACCCTAGCTTTTAGATAGAGTAACCCCAGCTGGAAAGGATAGTGAGCTAATTTAGTAAGAAAGGAAGGGTGAAATATCTTTAAGTGATAAAGAGGTGTTTCACTGATATTAATGGAAAGGTAGAGATCAAGAGAAGACCTGGAAAGATACTGGAGTAGATTATTTAACAATCAGTTTGTAAACACCTAGAAGATAATTGGATTATGAATAGCCAACATGGATTTGTCAAAAATGAATCAGGCCAAATTGACCTAATTTCCTTCTTTGACAGGTTTATTGGCCTAGTGGATAGGTGAGAAGCTGTTGAAGTGATATATCTTAATTTTAGTAAGGCTTTTGATACAGTCCCACATGACATTCTCATGAGCAAACTAGGGAAATGTGGTCTAAATTACTACATAGTGGGTGCACAACTCAAAGCATAATTATTAATGATTCGCTGTCAAATGGGGGGAGGCGTATCTAGTGGGGTCCCTTTGGGTCTGGTACTAGTCAATATTTTCATTAATGACTTGATAAAGTAATAGAGATTATGCTTATAAAATTTGCAGATGATGCAAAGATGGGAGAGGTTGCTAACATTTAGGAGGACAGGATTAGAATTCAAAGTGACCTTGACAGATTGGAGAATTGGTCTGAAATCAATAAAATAAAGTCTGTTAAGACACACGCAAAGTAGTACACATAAGAAGGAAAAATAAAATGTACAAGTAAAAAATGGGGAATAAGTGTCTAGGCATTAGTACTGCTAAAAAGGATCTGAGAGTTATAGTAAATCACAAATTGAATGAGAGTCAATAATGTGATGCAATTTCAAAAAATCCTTATATCATTCTGGGGTGTATTAACGGGAGTGTTGTATGTAAGACCTGGGAGGGAATTGTTCCTCACTATTCAGCAATAGTGAAGCCTCAGCTGGAGTACTATATCCAGTTCGGTGCGTCACACTTTAAGAAAGAAGTGAAAAAATTGGAGAGAGTCCAGAGCAAAGCAACAAAAATGATAAAAGGTTAATTAAATCTTTCCTAACAAATTTATTTGGGCATAAGCTTTCGTGGGCTAGAACCCATTAGATGCATGGAGTGGAAAATACAGGAGCAGGTATAAAGACATGAAAAAATGGGAGTTGCCTTACCAAGTGTGAGGTCAGTCTAATGAGACAATTCAATTAACAGTAGGATACCAAGGGAGGAAATATAACTTTTGAAGTGGTAATGAGAGTGGCCCATTTCAAACACTTGACAAGAAGGTGTGAGTAACAGTAGGGGGAAATTAGGTTTAGGTTTTGTAATGACCCAACCACTCCCAGTCTTTATTCAGGCCTAATGTGATGGTGTCCAGTTTGCAAATTAATTCCAGTTCTGCAGTTTCACGTTGGACTCTGTTTTTGAAGTTTTTTTGTTGAAGAATTGCCACTTTTAGGTCTGTTATTGAGTAACCAGGGAGATTGAAGTGTTCTTCTACTGGTTTTTGAATGTTATAATTCCTGATGTCAGATTTGTGTTCATTTATTCCTTTGCGTAGAGACTGTCCGGTTTGGCCAATGTACATGGCAGAGGGGCATTGCTGGCACATGATGGCATATATCACATTGGTAGATGTGCAGGTGAACGAGCCCCTGATGGTGTGGCTGATGTGGTCCTATGATGGTGTCTCTTGAATAGATATGTGGACAGAGCTGGCACAGGGGTTAGTTGCAGGGTTTGGTTCCTGGGTTGGTGTTTTTGTTGTGTGGGGGGTGTGTAGGTGCTGGTGAGTATTTGCTTTAGGTTGGGAGGTTGTCTGTAAGCGAGGACTGGCCTTTCTCCCAAGGTCTGTGAGAGTGAGGGATCATCCTTCAGGATAGGTTGTAGATCCTTGATGATGCGCTCAAGAGGTTTTAGTTGGGGGCTGTAGGTGACGGCTAGTGGCGTTCTGTTACTTTCTTTGTTGGGCCTGTCTTGTAGTAGGTGACTTCTGGGTACCCTTCTGGCTCTACCAATCTGTTTCTTCACTTCACCAGGTGCGTATTGTAGTTTTAAGAACGCTTGATAGAGATCCTGTCAGTGTTTGTCTCTGTCTGAGGGATCGGAGCAAATGTGGTTGTATCTTAGAGCTTGGCTATAGACAATGGATCGTGTGATGTGGTCTGGATGAAAGCTGGAGGCATGTAGGAAGTATAGTGGTCAGTAGGTTTCCGGTATAGGGTGGTGTTTATGTGACCATCGCTTATTAGCACTGTAGTGTCTAGGAAGTGGACCTCTTGTGTGGACTGACCATCGATGGTCACAAAACCTTGGATGCATTTGTTACTGTCTCTGTATTATTCTACCTGTTACTGTCTCTGTAAATTGAAGATGATGGAGTGCTATATTGACTGGGCAGGACAGTGATACATAGACTAATCTAAACTTTTTCTGTGTTTTGGTCCTATCAGTGTTTCCAGTTTTAGATACCCAGGGAAGGAAATGTAATTTAAATAATTTCCCCTGTGGAGATCCAGAACATGTAGATATTTGTTAATTGTCTTAATAAGCATCATGATAGTATAGACCCAATTTTGATCTCTCTAACATTGCTTTTGTACTGTACTGTCCTGAAGTAATTCCATTGATGATATCAATTTATTCATGATTCTCACCAATGTGAGATTTGAATTGGCTTCCTTAGCCTGATTCTCCACTGTTTTGCACCTTATTTAGTTACTTATACCAGTACAAAGTGCTACTCACCACAGTGGTACACCAATTTGCACAAGTTGTAAGTGATTGAATAAGGTGCAAGCAGGACTGGCTCCAGGTTTTGGCCGCCCCAAGCAGCCAAAAAAACCGAAAAAACTCGCGATCGCGATCTGCGGCGGCAATTCGGCGGGAGGTCCTTCACTCCGAGGCGGAGTGAGGGACCGTCCGCTGAATTGCCGCCGAATACCTGGATGTGCCGCCCCTCTCCGGAGCGGCTGCCCCAAGCACCTGCTTGACAAGCTGGTGCCTGGAGCCGGCCCCGGGTGCAAGAGTGGTGAATCAGGCCTGTGGCTTTATCAAGTAATTTGTAGCTTATTGAAGTGTCTTTAAAGGAACTACAGTAAAGCCTTGTTATAAGCAATGCATTACAGTGCTGCAAAGCTGAGTGCTCTGTATTCTCTGTAGCATATGCTATGTAAGCAGTGTGGAAAGTTGCAACACGTGGGTTTGGGTTAACAGGGGGTGAACTTGACACTACCCTTGCTCTACCACTTGGAAATTCCTGATCAACTTCCCAATTTATTTCATGAGGTACAACATAAAAAGTATGGCCATGTGTACCTTGTAATGTGCTGCATGCTCTTGATGACACCAGTATTGCATCATCAGTCCTATGCTTTATTCCCGTACTTCCAAATCGTTGAGAAAGTTGAAGACTTTTCAAAATATATTTAAGTGGAAAGTGGTAATGAATTTCATACCCTGATACTGATGCAGTAACTGTAGAGCTGCTATTTAAAGCAAAGAATGTATCTTGAAAACAGAACTCTCTGGCATTAGTTGCCTTAGTTATAAATAAATGCTAGATGCTAGGATTTATATTATCTTGAAGTAGATATTATATAGTCATAATGCCGTAATGGCTTGAATACCTACATTTTAATGTCAAAGGTTAACATTCTAAAAAAGGGCTCTTACTGGGACTTTGCAAATTTATAATTATGGTGATTTCATGTTGAAAGAAGCATATAGGACCATAAATGATCATTTGTTTCCTTGCTAATACAGATTTTGATTTTTCAAGGTGGGAGGTACAGAGTGCCTTCACCTTCTGCTAACTTCAGAGGAAGTGGTGGGTGCCCAAAACCTTTCAGGATTAAATGCATTTTACAAAGCTCTCTATGATTTTATATGGGTTAATCCTCCCTCACAAGGTTGTTTTATTGCACTTTTTTATTTGTGAGGATAACAATTACTGTGGGGAGATTTTCCCAATAAAATACATTTTTTTTTGTAAAATACATTTTACAAAATGCAAATGCACTCTACCAAGGAGGAAAAATGCTATTTTCATATGAAATTCAGAGGAATTCCTTTCCATTTATACTAAATGTAGCCAGTATTTTGGGATGCGGGTATGTTGGTTTCCCATTTAAAACCCTTGTAGTTATTTCAAAATCAGCATTTAAGTGTGTCTCTTTCTGATTAATGCTTAGAAAGCAAAATGTACATCTGGGAATTTTTAGAGCAGATTAATTGTGACAGTGCATAACATTTAATCCTTGATAGTTTTGCTCAGTTAAATAAACCAGCAGTTATGAGCAAGCTTTATAGTTAAAGTTCTGTCAGTCAGCACTTCCATTATAAACTTCAAATTTTAGGGATTGATATGCAATGCATTTCTTTATTTGAGAGGTTCTTCATTTCCCTGAAGCCATGGAAGCCTGGTAACCTGCTGGCCTAAGATTATTTCTTTTTTACTATGTCCATTATTTGGAGATTTTTTTATTCCAAATAGACTGTTTCAGTTTCACAGAGTTTCTTTTTATCTGTGTGTATCTTCCTCCTACTGTGTTTATTGCTGATTTTATTATCCACTGATGATCGTGTGGTGGTTTATGCACATGTAGACAATATTATACATAGAAACTCTCAAATGTTAACTGAAAAAATATTTGGAGTAGGAACTTGGCCTATTGCATCTCACATAAAATAAGTTGATGATTTAAGTTCTAGAAAAAAGCATGGAAATCTGTTTGTAGTTTGATTATTTTGTATGTGTTTTTTGGAGAGTGGGAAGAAAGTAAATAGAACTCAAAGCCCAGCTTTAATTGAAACTGAAAATTGTGCTAATAGTTGATAGTAGTAAATAACATGTTGTATGTCATTTGATAACTGTTTTAGTTGCGGGGGAAGGGTTGGAGAGTGACTAGGAACAGGATAGCTTCATGTTTCTGTGACTTACTTTAGCTCAATTGCAAAGTAAATTAAATAGAATCTGTAAATCAATAAATATCTAAACCAGAAAAAAATTAGATATGCATTAAAATTCAGAGAGCATAACTGTTGAGGCGTATGTAAATTCTGGTTGTAACGTGACAGCTTTTTTTTTCTTTAAACACAGATCATCTAAAACAGGAGATTCTTGAAACCAGCTAAAGACACTTCAAGTTTTTAATATAATTGTATTTGTGGAAAATGATGATTATATTTCAGTTTGGGGCATTGTGATGATATATGCTCAGTATAACTTCTCATATATTCTGAGTTTGTATTTATGAATTGTGTGAAGCAATATACCGGTAGATAGTGTATACAACTCCATATTATGCAACTGTGCTTTTTGCTTGCAGACAGACTGTTCCTGCAAATGAGACTTGTTGAAACCTTCCTATAAAAATATTTTAAATAAACTTCACTCTGTTGACTTGAGATAAATGAAATGTGGAATACAAACAATGGGTACATCCAAAAAGTTCTCAGCTTTCTGTTTGTGGGAGCTTATAAAAGCTGGGGGTTTTGTTGTTGGGTTTTTTTTGGTCATAATACTGTGAGGTCATTTATATATGCATGGTATAAAAAAAGCAAGAGAATGTTAGCAAGTTCCATTTTTAAAAATTCAGCAAATAGAAGGTGATTAATTATAAATATTTAATTGTAAAAATGTCCAGCAGAACACAACTGTTTATCTCATGAATAGGGCCCTACCAAATTCAGAGTCCATTTCAGGGCTGGCCTTACCATACCTGAGGCGAACTGAGGTGACTGCCTGAGGTGCCAGACTGGGGCGGGGGGGAAGGGGGTGCCACTAGGACACAGTGTAGAAAATTGAGTCTGCTGCTGGTGCATATGTATTCTCTCTGCTTTAGATGCACAGAGATGGTGGAGTGCTGTGCTGGAGGAAGGAGGGCACAAGAGACATAACAGGCAGACAGGAGAAAAGGTGAGAGGGAATAGGGTGGCCAGATGTCCCGATTTTATAGGGACAGCCCCGATTTTGGGGGCTTTTTCTTATATAGGCTCCTATTACTTATATAGGCTCCCCACCCCCGTCCCGATTTTTCACATTTGCTGTCTGGTCACCCTCTGAGGGAATAACGGAAAGCAGCAGGAGCTGCAGGGAGACAGAGGAGGAGGAGCCTCTTATGTACCTCTCTAGCACCCCCAGGAGCATGGACTGATTAACACCAGCTTCTCAGGAAGCTTCCTGTTTCCTGCTGCTTCCCTGAACCCACATGAGGAGAACAGGCAGTCAACTGAAGTAGTAGGAGCCAGTTAGGCCCTTAAGACACTGATATCTTCCCTCACTCAGGCCCTGCTACCAGCCTGCTTATTTAGGGTTACCATATGTCCGTATTTTCTTGGACATGTCTGGCTTTTTAGTATTTAATCACCGTCCGGGAGGATTTTTAAATATATAAAAATGTCCAGAAAATACGGATGTGTGATAACCCTACCCACTGCCCTTCTCTCCTCTTGGGGTGTCAGCTCGCTGCAGCCTGCAGATTGCAACCCGCCCCCAGTGCAGCTACAACCCCGCGCCCCACGGCTAGGAGCAGTGGTGTCTCTGCAGCCAGCTGCGGGTGGGGGGAGACCCGCGGCTGTTTCTCCCTTCTCTGAGCATCCCCCGTGGCGCTGGCAGAGCCTCAGTCTCCCCCCTCCGCCCCGGCCATGCAAGAAGCCCCCCCCGCCAGTGGTCCGTGCAGCTGGGGCTGCCTCCTCCCCTCCTCCCCCCCCCCGCTTCTGCAGAGCTGCTGCCGGCGCAGGAGAAAGTTTCTCGGCGTGCAGCGACGGCTCCCGGGAGCCCGAGATTCCTTCCCCCTCCCCCGCAGGAAGGGCCCGCACTGCAGCGCCTCCCACAGCTGCCCAGCCTGAGCTGCTGCAGCTTCGCCAAGTCCCGCTGGGGGTGGGGTGGAGGCCCCCTGAGCCCGGGGGCAAGGCCCGGGCCACACATGCAGCACTTCTGTGCTTCAGCCCGGCCAGAGAGGGAGGCCGCAGCTGGGATGCAGCCTTGCAGGTGGGAGCACGTTGGGGCTGGGATGCCCAGCTTGGGGGCAGGCCCAGGGCCTGAAGCAACTTCCTGCCCCCCCGGCTCTTGCTGCTACTGCGCAGGGGAAGCGCCTGGCCGGGGGCGCATGGGCTGGAGAGTGGCGGGAGCCAGGAAAGTTGGAGTCCGGGGAGAAGGCAGCTGTTTTGCGTGGCTGGGAGGGAGTGGGGAGGAGGGGGAATGTGGCGCGCTCAGGGGAGGAGGCAGGGCTGGGGTGGGGATTTGGGGAAGGGGTCCAATGGGGGCAGGGAGGGGGTGCAGTTGGGGCGGGGACTTTGGTGAAGGGGTTGGAATGGGGGCAGGAAAGTGGTGGAGTTGGGGCAGGGCCAGGGCCCCTTGTGGAGTGTCCTATTTTTTCAATGTTCAGATATGGTAACCCTAGCTTATTTGTTCCCTTCAACTGAGTGTTGAGATCCATTATAGCTGGCACAGAACAGCAGTCATGAGTGAAAGAAGAAAACGCCCCTCTGGGGCAGCATTCAGAAAAAGCAAGCAAGCAAAGGAAGCTTTTCTATCTAAGCAGGAAGACGCTCTCCTGAGATACATAGACACAGATGTTCACGGTGAGCCTTCCGGCCCCAGTGAGGATGTGAGTGGTGAGGAGATGTCTGATCTTCCAGTTAGTCTGAATGCAGATGACCTGGCAGCTACAGCAGCATCCATATCTTCATCTCAAATGGCTGTAACCATGCACATTCCTGAAGAAAAGTGTAGATCAGAGAAGAGTGTGGTGGAAGCGCAAGAAACAGCTGCTGCTGAGTTTAGTTCCTTAAGTCTAGATGATCCAGGACTGTGGACCCACTTGAACGGTAGCCTGAGGGACTTCCTTGTACTGCATGGGCCACAGCAAGTGAAAAACTTCATGTTCCCCAAAGACAATGAAAATAGAAGTTTCCATCCAACACATTACTGGCATGAAATCTCCAATGATGACAAAGTGGAGAGGCCCCGGCTTATGTGCTCAAAAACCCAGAATGCTGCATACTGTTTTTGTTGCAAATTCTTCCAGGCTAATGTTCCAGCCACATTGGGTTCTACAGGAACAAAGGACTGGAAAAATCTGGCTAGAAATCTGGCATGCCATGAGAAGGCAGCAAATCACCAGAGAGCATTCCATAGGTGGAAAGAGATTGAGATGAGACTAAGGTTAAAGGCCACCATAGATGATCAACATCAAGAGAAGATTGCATCAGAGTTTCTTTACTGGCAAAATATTCTGAAAAGGCTCATTGCCATTGTGAGAGTGCTTGCTACCCAACACCTAGCACTGTGTGGCACTTCAGATTAGCTGTATGTGCTAATGGAAACTTCCTTAAAATTGCGGAGCTGATGGCTGAGTTTGATTCTGTACTCCGGGAGCATCTAAGAGTCGCCACCCAAGAAATGTACACGCACCACTACCTTGGAAAAACAATTCAAAATGAGATCATACAGTTACTGGCAACAAAAGTCAAACAGAAGATTGTGGCAGATCTGAAGTCAGCAAGATATTACTCTGTTATTCTGGACTGCACACCTGACATCAACCATATGGAACAAATGACTTTAATGGTGCGTTTTGTAACAACAACAGAACCTAGTGAAAATGTCCCTGCATTGGTGACTGTCAGAGAGCATTTTCTAGAATTTATTGACATTGATGATACTATAGGAGTTGGTATGACAAATGTGCTTCTTCAAAAGCTGGGGTACGGGAATTGTGATAGCTGATATCAGAGGTCAGGGTTACGATAATAGGGCCAACATGAGAGGAAAGAACAGAGAAATGCAGACATGGATCTGAGAGTTAAACCCTCGAGCTTTTTTTTGTCCCATGCAGTTCTCATTCATTGAACTTGGTGGTCAGTGATGCAGCTTCAGCTTCTAGTGAGGCTGCTGAATTTTTTAATGTAATTCAAAGCATCTATGTATTTTTCTCTGCATCAGCTCATCGATGGCAAATTTTGAAGCAACATCTGGGAACATCGTCTCTGACACTGAAACCACTGAGTGCCACATGATGGGAAAGTCGAGTGGAGACGATAAAGCCTATCAAACACCAAATTGGGAAGATAGATGATGCCATAGTTGCCATTATGGAGGATAATGCTATGACAGGAACTGTTCTTGGGAGAACAGTGGCAGAGGGAAGTAGGATCACCAGAAACATACATAACTTCAAATTTCTGTGTGGCTTAGTGTTGTGGCATGACATACTGTTTGAAATAAATATTGTAAGCAAGAGACTCCAAGGTGTTGACCCCTTGATATATCTGGAGTGACGGAACAACTGGACAAAGCAAAGTCATACCTACAGTCTTACCGGTCAGATGAGGGATTTCAAAAAGTTCTGAAGAGTGCACAGAAGTTGGCAGAGGAACTTCACACTGAAGCTATTTTCTCCCCCATTCAAGAATACAAGAGTAACTGAAGAAGACGACTTTTTGATTACTAGGCACAGGGATAATCCCATAAGAGACCCCAAACAACAATTCAAAGTTGAATTCTTTAACCAGATGCTAGATTGTGCAATACAGTCAGTTGAGGAACGTTTCATGCAGCTCAAGGAACACAGCAGTATATTTGGGATGTTGTATGATATTCCAAAACTCCTCACTATACCTGAAGAAGATCTACACCAGCAATTCAGGGCACGAGAGGCAGTGTTGACACATGATGACATGCGTGATATTGATGCGAGTGATTTAGGTGATGAACTGAATGCCCTTTCAAAATACATTTCAGCAGGATCAACTCCAAAGGCTGTTCTGGAATATATGTGCACAAATAAGATGACCACCCTCTTTCCAAATGCTTTTGTTGCTCTGCGCATACTTCTAACGCTTCCTGTAACAGTTGCCAGTGGAGAACGCAGCTTCTCCAGGCTGAAGTTAATAAAAACACATCTACGCTCCACAATGACACAGGAGAGGCTGGTTGGCCTTGCAGTCATCTCAATAGAGCATGAGCTGGGCCAGACTGTGGACCTTCAGCAGGAAGCAGTTCAAATCTTTGCAACCAAGAAGGCACGGAAAGCACCACTTTGATTATTCAAACAGATAAAAATGCCAGTGTTTACTATGCAGACAATAAAAATTACTTTTGCTGTTCAGGCATTTGAAAGTTAAGTGTTACTTAAAATTTTTGAACAAAGCATTTTAAGTTGTTAGTTCTCCTTTATTGGGGTAGGTAGCAGAGCAGTACCGTGAGAGGAGTAGAACAGGAAGAAGGCAGAATTGAGACCTTTCAAAGTTTTGGCCCAAGTGAGAGGGTATGGGGGCATCATTTGAGCTCCACGCCTCAGGTGCTAAAATGTTGTGGGCTGGCCATGGTCCATTTTGGTCAATTTCATGGTAATAGGATTTTTAAAAATCGTAAATTTCATGATTTCAGTTTATTTAAATCTGAAATTTCATGGTGTTGTAATTGTAGAGGTCCTGACCCAAAAATGAGTTGTGGAGGGTCGCAAGGTCATTGTAGGGGGTGTTGTGGTAGTGCTATCCTTACTTCTGCACTGCTGCTGGTGGCAGTATTGCCTTCAGAGCTGGGCAGCTGGAGAGCGGCAGCTGTTGGCCGGGAGCCCAGCTCTGAAGGCAGAGCTACCGTCTGTAACAGCACGGAAGGCAGGATGGCATGGAATGGTATTGCCATCCTTACTTCTCTGTTGCCGCCTGCAGAGCTGGGCCCTCAGTCAGCAGCTGACACTCTCCAGCTGCCCAGCTCTGAAGGCAGCAGCACAGAAGTAAGGGTGGCATGGTATGGCATGGTATGGCATTGCCACTCTTACTTCTGCACTGCTCCTGGTGGAGCACTGCCTTCAGAGCTGGGCGCCTGGCCAACAGACGCTGCTCTCCAGCTGCCCAACTCTGAAGGCAGCGCAGAAGTAAGGCTGGCTATACCACAACTGCCTTAAAATAACCTTGTGACCCCCCTGCAACTTCCTGTTTGGTCCGGACCCCAATTTGAGAAATGCTGGTCTCCCTTGTGAAATCTGTATAGTACAGGGTAAAACATGCAAAAGACCAGATTTCACGGCCCGTGATGCATTTTCATGGCCGTGAATTGGTAGGGCCGTACTCATGAACTACTGGGAGTTATTGCACTTTTTTTTTGCAAGTACACTTTTTTTTTTTTTGAAGTGGTTTAATGAAAGAATATCACTTGTTGTTTTGATAGTTGCCCCCCCCCCCACCTCATGCTCTGTACACTCCCCTCCCCCTGGAAAAGTAGGGGAGTATGAGATAGAAATAATTGCCATAATCCTTTTTCTACTTTGAAGATGTGTATACAGTACTATCTGAAAGAGGTTTAAAATAATATGACCTAACACTAATGAGGAAATTAATTCAGGCTGATAACAGGAATAATTTCTGAATAGTGAAAACAATTACATATTGAAAAAAGACTTTCCAAGCAAGAATACCAGAGCCCACTATTGGACTTCTTATCCCTTTCAATGGAGGATTAAATTTTACTGGAAACTAAGCATGGAAACAGCTAAATAATTAAATGTGGAAGGGGATCAGATTAAATGGCCATAGTGGTTTACTTTTTTAATCCTAAAATCTGATTCTAGAGATGCTACAAAACTGTTTGCCGACAACTAAATCGATCCCTGAGAGTGTGTTGCAGTTCTTCTAAAATAAAAGTTTCTTGGTCATGTGATGGACAGCAGTGAGGTAGTATTGTAAGGATCATTTCCCTCCCAATCATACTTGGTAACATAATGCAGGGTGGCCTCCTTCCTATTTAAATTACAGTTCTACTCTCAAGTGAATAAGAAGCATCCCTCCCTTCCTCCTTGCATGTTGTATAACTTTTCCCCACTTACTTCCTTGAGAAAAGTTAAGTAAAATAGTCATCCTTAACATTTTAAAAGGCTCTCTGGAGCATATTCTCTTAATGCAGTCTTGCACTGTGTGAGATACCTTCTCCATTAATGTAATTACTTGTATGAGAATGAAGGAAAGGGAAGATGCCATGTGCTTTAGAGCACAATTCCCAAGTACCATGCATTCACCCACGAAAGCTTATGCTCCAATACATCTGTTAGTCTTAAAGGTGCCACAGGACTCTCTGTTGCTTTTTACAGATCCAGACTAACACGGCTACCCCTCTGATACAAGTACCTTTGAATGTTTATAGTAGTAGATCAGTTCGATTCAGGGAGTTAGTAGTTCCTGGTACTTCAAAATGGGAAACGGAGCCAACATTATGGAGAAAAATAAAAGTGTATGAAAAGTAAGGTTGTTGAGTCCATTAGATCGCAAGTGTTTAAAGGCTGCATTCAAGGGGAAGGAAATGGCTGCCCTGGGATTTTTGGGAGACCTGCAAAACATTTTTTCCCTACCAGGATCGTATCACTATACAAATGGCTGGCTTGAGGATTTGGTTCAGGGTTAGTGAGATATTTTCCTTATGCTTCTAAGTAACTCATATTATTTAAAAAAATGTTCATATGGGATCTCTGGCTTTCCCCATGTCCTCTTCCTGTAGAAGTAGGAGAAGCTGCATGTGCAGAAGGAATCTGTCTCAGAGCCAGGAGTAGAATGCAGTAGTTAGGGTGACCAGATGTCCTGATTTTATAGGGACAGTCCCAATATTTGAAGCTTTTTCTTATATAGAAGCCTATTACCCCTCACCCCTTTCCCGATTTTTCACACTTGCTGACTGGTCATCCTAGCAGTAGTGCTTACACCACTAGATCATGCTACCTTTCATGCTATTGAGCTGCTGCCCCTCCTTGCAGCTAAAGGTTGCCCATCCCACTGGGAAGGGTCTTGTGGTGGCCATTGTGAAGCAGTGCTCTCCACAGCTGCAGGCAAATATAAAGTCATTCCAGAAATCAAGGAAACAGTGACTACAGTTTCCTCAACTTCAAAGACCTACCCAGGACTAGAGCAGGTGAAGTGGGAGTCATGAGTAGAGTTGCCAACTTTAACCGAACACCCTTGCCCTGACCCCTGCCCTGCCCCTCCTATGAGGCCCCATCCATGACCTGCCCCTTCTCTGAATTACCACCTCCTGCTCACTCTATTTCCCCCCCCCTCTGTTGTTCACTCTCCCCACCCTCATTCACTCACTCATTTTCACTGGGCCGGCTCAGGGGGCTGGGGTGTGGGAGGGTGGGAAGACTCCGGCTGAGGGTGTGGGCTCCTGGGTGGGGCCAGAAATGAGTTCAGAGGGGGCTCCAGGCTGAGGCAGTGGGTTGGGATGCGAGAGGGGGTGAGGGCTCCAGCTGGGGGGGCAGGCTCTGGGGTGGGGCCAGGAGTGAGGTGTTTTCTGTGCAGGAGGGGGCTCTGAGGGCTGAGGGGTTTGGAGTGCAGGAGGGGGCTCTGGGCTGGGGCAGGAGGTTGGGGTGCAGGAGGTGTGAGGGCTCTGGCTGGAGGTGCAGACTCTGGGGTGGGGCTGGGGATGAGGGGCTTGGGGTGCAGGAGGGTGCTCTGGGCTGGGATCAAGCGGTTCGGAGGGTGGGAGGAGGATCAGGGCTGGGGCAGGGGGGTTAGGGTGTGTGTGTTGGGGGGCCGGGCCCAGGAATGCAGGCTCCAGGCAGCACTTACCTCAAGTAGTTCCCGGAAGCAGTGGATGTCCCACCTCTGGCTCCTACGTGGAGGTGCAGCCAGGCGGCTCTGCACGCTGCCCCGTCCTCAGGCGCCACCCCCGCAGCTCTGTTGGCTGTGGTTTCTGGCCAATGGGAGCTGCGGGGGCGGTGCTTGGGGGGGCGGGGGAAACGTGTGGAGCCCCCTGGCTGCCCCTACACCTAGGAGCCGGAGGGGGACATGCTGGCTGCTTCCCAGGAGCCGCACGGCACGTAGGCTAGCAGGGAGCCTGCCAGCCCTGCTGTGCAGCGGAGCCAACCGGACAGTCAATGGCCAGCTGACCAGAGCCACCAGGATCCCATTTCAACCGGGTGTTCCGGTCGAAAACCAGACACCTGGTCATCCTAGTGAGTAACCATGATCTTTAGGAAAAATCAGTAATAAGCTTCTAACCCTAATAATGTGTTTACATTGGTCTGCATTTCAATGTTATTTTCACTAGGAAAAGGGCTAGAAGCTTACCTTTTTTAAATAAAAAGGCTTAGCCCTTACATTTCTAGTTCTATCTCCCTGGATTTCATATAGAACCCAAAGGCTGGCAGTGCTGAGAAGTTGACTTATTTGCATGAGTTTACTATTGTGACTGGTGGGGATATACCTATCATGAAATTACTTCTAGTGGTGGATATGGAAAAGGGAAAATAGCGACAGAAAACTATAATAAATTTAGGACCAGACAGCCTATTTCTTAGAATTCTGTAGGAATTAAAGAATGAAGTAGCTGAGCTACTAATAAAAAAATAATTAAAAATGGCACAGCAATCAGAGGACTAGAAGGTGGTCAATGTTGTAACTTCCTCTTTACAAAGAGCTAAATGTGAGCCTAGGAATTACACGGGTTAGCTGCCGCTTAGTATCAAGGGAGGGATAGCTCAGTGGTTTGAGCATTGGCCTGCTAAACCCACGGGTCCACTTAGGGATCTGGGGCAAAATCAGTACTTGGTCCTGCTAGTGAAGGCTGGGGGCTGGACTCAATTACCTTTCGGGGTCCCTTCCAGTTCTATGAGATAGGTATATCTCCATATAAAAATTTGGGAGTAATGTGAAAGATCCAGTTACAGAGTAGGGGACTGCAATATGGTAAGGGGAAAATCAGTGTAGCATTTGTAAGGGTAAATCATGCTTTCCTAATTTGGTAGAATTTAATTTTTAAAGAGTTAACACTTTAGTGAAAAAGTAGAAACTGTAGATTTAATTGAGACTTTCTAAGGCATTTGCTGAAATCTTACACAAGAGGCTGTTATGGAAACCTGGTAACCATGGAGTAAGAAGTAAAGCACCCCTGTTATTGGTTAAAAACAACGTAAGAAATAACAAATAAGTAGGAATATCAACCTCCAGGTGAATCTTACAGCCAGTTCCCAATGTGGAAAAATGACTGTTAGTGGAGTACTTCAGGGATAAGACGGGGAGTAGTGCTGGCTGAGAATTTTCCACAGAAATTGGATTTTCAATTAAACATTTTTGTTTGTTTGTTAAAAGTTTCTGCTTTCCACAGAAAATTTTGATTTTGAAGTTGAAATTTTCGGTGAGAAACAAACAGTTTCCAACCAGGTCTAGAGAGGATGTTCCAAGCAAGGAAAGATTTTAAAAAGCAAAACAAAACTAACAAACAACCACCCCTTCCGCCCCCTCCTCTTTTCTCCTCCTCCCCCTCCCCCCCCCCAAAAAAAAAGAAAAGAAAAAGAAAAAATAATCCCAAGCCAATCCTGAGATGATTTGGCTGGAAAGGAGAAGAGTAAATGGATGGATATATGAGACAAATATATATAATATGATAAAATAAAATAATATCTGGTTGGATGCTGATATTATGGAAAATGATAAATAGAAGAAGACAACACTATGAATAGTAAAGGATACAAATTGAAAACTGATGAAAGAAAATACTTTTTATGCACCATATAATTAATCTGTGGAATTCACTGCCATATATTTGGGTAAACATCTTATCAACATTTAAAAAAAAGTTTAGACATTTATAGGGATAAATATAGTATTTGCAGTTACATAAGCTAAGATACTGGTTATGAAAAATATCCAAATTATAAACTAATCACTACCCATGGTAAAGAAGAAAGTCTGCTCAATAGGTTGTTATTACATGCTTAGCTAGGTATATTGGGAAGTTTGTTCATTTTCCCCTCAAACATCCATCATAGGCCATTGTTAGAGAGGGAATATTTGTCTAGCTGGATTATTGGTTTGGTTCATTATGATGCATAGTAACATCCCCATCAGTCCTATGGTGAAGGTGAATAAAATGTAGCACAGTAACTGCACATCAAAAGGCATGGAATGGGGTGCTGATATTTTATTTCCTGCCGTTGCTCTTACATGCAAGGGGAACATAACGCCTTGTTAGGACTTGAAAAATGTACCAGATACTAACTAGCAGAGGTTTAATCTGCTGGGTGAAAGGCCCCACTAGCATAGGGTTACCATATTTAAGGTTTTAAAAAAGAGGACACTCCACGGGGCCCTGGCCCCGCACCTTCCCCGCCCCAACTCCGCGCCTTACCCACCCTGGCCCCACCCAACTCCGCCCCTTCTCCAAAGTTTCCGCCCCAACTCCGCCCCTTCCCGGCCACGCCCGACTCCGCCCCCTCCCCTGAGAGCCCCGCATTCCCCCTCCTCCCTCCCAGCCACGCAAAACAGCTGCCCGAGCGCTACCGGCTTCTGGGTTTGCCGGGCAGCCCCCAGACCTCCAGAGCCGCTGCACCCCGGGCCGGGCGCTTCCCCAGCACAGCCGGAGCCCGGGAGGGGAAGCGCCCGGCTGGGGATGCAGGGTCTGGAGGTATGGGGACTGCCCGGCAAACCGTGAAGCCAGTAGCTCTCAGGCAGCTTGGCTCTTACAGAGCTGAGGAGTCAGGGAGCAGCAGCAGTCACCGGAGCCCGCTCTAAGGTAAGCCAGGGATGCCAGCAAAGCTGGGAGTATTTTTCTTGGACATGTTCGGCTTTTTGGAAATTCCCCCCGGACGAGGGTTTGATAACCAAAAAGCCGGACATGTCTGGGCAAAACCGGACGTATGGTAACCCTACACTAGCAAAGAGCCTGGGGAAATGACTGGTACTCAGCACTAGATGGAGGAAAGTGCTTCAAGTCCTAGACTTTTAAGGTAAGAAAAGATGATTTGATTATCTAATCTAATCTCTTGTATAACAGTCACCCATGCCAGTCACTCCAGTACTGGGCTCAATAACTTGTATTTGACTAACGCATACTTTCCAGAAAGGCATCCAGTCTTGATTGAAGATCTACTTACCCAAGTGCCATCACAATGTTATTCCCCAGTTCCTGACTGAGGGCTTCATTTTTTAATCAGCCTCTGGCTAGTAGGTGATTTTAATAAATAAACTTGGAGCTTCTGCACTTATGACTGTGGGAAGGGAAATGTTTCAGTCCCCATTCCTGCCTCACCACTGACAAGGATGGGGTATCTCTAGTACTCTTCCCTTCCCCAGAGCCTCCTGGCTGCTGTGGGGGTGGGAGAGTAAGGAGAAAGAAGTATCTCCTGTTCTTTTCACCTCCATTTTCCATTTTGTTGGGTGGTCCTCACAGGGCTAGATTCACCATGGGGACTTAAGCACTGCAATTCTCAGCGTTGCAGCACCTAGCTTTAGGCTGTCTAGAGGAATTCACAGCCTCAAGTTAAGCTCCCTATAGAATACATGGGGAGAGTTTGACACCTAAAAAAGGAACTCACAAGAGACAACCTGCTAAGCAGAGATCTGTCTAAGGTAGCCTGTAGGAAATGCCTAAGAGAGGTGTATAGTCTACTCTCCACTCTCAAAGGGAGTCAGGGCCCCAAATCAGATTAGTGGTTTTTCACCAAAAAAAGCAGGAAAGGTGGTGACATTGCTCCCTCTCCCCAGGCTTTTTGCCCAGTGGATATAGCATTTACAGAGGGTGTAGGAGATCTGGGTTCAAATCCCCCCCTCTGCCTAGCAGAGGCAGTGAGATTCGGGTCTCCCACCTCTCAGTTGAGTGCCCTAATGACTGGCTATAGGGTATTCTGTGGGGCTTAAAGCCTCTGCTGTTGGAGATGTTTCACTGTGTATACATTAAGTCAGGGATCAGCAACCTTTGGCACATGGCCCACCAGGGTAAGCCCCCTAGCGGGCTGGGCTGGTTTGTTTACCTACTGCGTCTGCAGGTTCGGCTGATCGCAGTTCCCAGTGGCCGCGGTTCACCGCTCCAGGCCAATTGGGGCTGTGGGAAGCCGTGGCCAGCATATCCCTCGGCCCGTGCTGCTTCCCGCAGCTCCCATTGGCCTGGGACGGCGAACCATGGCCAGTGGGAGCTACGATTGGCTGAACCTGTGGATGCGGCAGGTAAACAAACTGGCCCAGCCTGCCGGGGGCTTACCCTGGCAGGCCACGTGCCAACGGTTGCCAATCCCTGCATTAAGTATTAATTGGGGCAGAGGAGAGTGAGAGAGAAGAGTGGTTAGGGCACTCACCTGGGAGATGGGAGATCTGGGTTAGGTCCCTGCTCCACATCAGGCAGAATGGAGATGGGTGCTTGGGTGAGAGCTCTAACCACTGGGTCTGAGGGTGGCAGCAGCACCTCTGCCCCCTGTGTTGTGTGTGGAGCTTGACCCAGTAGACATTCTCCAAGGTGGGGGAACACCTTGTTTGTGAATCCCATCAGGGTTTAGGCATGAGTTAGGTACTGAGCTGCTGGTTGGTGTCAGGAATTAGGCAGCTGTACACATATCCAGCTGCCAAAATTTAGGCACCTGGAAGAATGTAATGGTGGAAACATAGTGTACGTGTACACTGCAATAAAAGACATGTGGCATGGCTGTGGCTGGTCCACGTCAGTTGACTTGGACAGGCTCGTGGGACTCGGGCTGCAGGACTATAAAATGGTGTGTAAATGAACAGACTTGGTCTGGGGTCAAGGCCCCACAGAAGGGGTGGGTCTCAGAGCCCGGGCTCCAGCCCAAGCCCAAATGTCTACACAACATGAGCCCTGAGAGCTTGAGTCAATTGACCTGGGCTCTGAGACTCAGTTCTGTAATTTGTTTATTGCAGTGTTGATGTACCCTAGGTGCCTACAGGGGTTAGGCAGCCCCTGAGTGGTGGTTTTGTGAAAGTCAGTGGTGTCTAAATAGTGGACTTATTGTGCCTAAAGTGACAGTTTGGTGTCTAAGTCCTTCTTGTGAATCTATTCTCCAGTGCCTACCTCTGCTGCTTATAGCTTTGCCAAGCAGCAGTATGGAATGGACTTGATTCTGGACAGTTTCACTCCTGCAGAGGGATTTTGAATAGGCTTGATGAAACTGACTAGAGTCTTCTTCATTTCAGTCTCCTGCTGCCTGGTAAAAGAGGCTGTTGTGCTTTATTTTATTTATTTTCCATTGTGGGAGTGTTAGCTTTAACTTTGACTTTCTTGGCTTTCATCTGTTTGTGTCACAATCTTTGCTATTTAAACTTTCTTCTTACATTTATACTTCCAAACTTTACTCTGTTATGGATTTTGGTGCCCCCCTGCCCCCTCCCCCAAAAAGTTTATTTTGAGAGTATAACTTTAAATAGCTAGTTCCTCCCATGGGCTGCTGTATAAATCAGTGCTGTGGAGAGGAGTTGGGGACAGCACTATGTGGCAATGTTACAAGCAGTTTCTGTAGGTCTCTTGGGAATATCTGGGATTCAGATGAAGATATATAGTACTGCTGTGTAACAGTTTGAGATATCTTGAAGGTCAGATTAAATGACCAGTAGTGGGGGCCAATAGAGCTATTAAGAGTTTGTTCCTAAGGAAATCTGTTAATCCTTCTCTTTGTTACATTTGAAGCTGCACACTATCAAAACTACTCTATGTGCTTGCCTTAGTCTAGTAGTGTCAGTGTTTTATCAACAGATAACTGAGCCGCTCTAAAAAAAATTGGAAAATGGAGCTGTGACTAGCTATTTTTTGTTTTGTATGATTTTTCTTCTAAATATAAACTGAAAAGAGTATTAAGGAAAACTTGAGAGAATTGGTAAGTGATAACTCTATTTAATATAGTATGTACCATAGGTTGAAATAGAATGTCAACAATCTGATTAGATCATAAGACAACAAAACAAACTGAAATAAATATTTTTCTTGTCTTTATACATGTGTAAAAGACATTAAATTTTTTTAAAAAGGTATGAGAATTACATTTATTTTCCTGGAAAATTAGTCTACCTGCCTATTTTAGAATTATCCTATTCTTAGTATCTAATTGTAATTATGTAAATCATAATTATTGAGCTTAATTAATTTTTTTCTCTTCAAAATTTGTGTGTGTGTGTGTGTGCTTTTAGATGTCCACATAAATAGCATTGCTGTATATTCTCACACTGTAACTGATATTTCTTTGCTGGAACCTGGTATTATTTTCAGAATAGTGTGTGTGTGTGTGTGTTAAATCACATTCTAAAGAATTATTCTTAATTTTATACACATTTTTCATTGGAGTCTTAAACATTATGAATCCTTTTTTATGACTCTGAATATGGGGGAGTTATTGGGAGCTTTAAAGAACTAATTTTTAAAAAGTGCAACCTGCAACTTTAGTCACCATGTTAAAAGCAAATGCTTGCTGAACGCTTCCCGATTAATCCTTGGTATCCAGATAAAGCGAAACAGGTGAGGGTCAACTTAAGTTTGTTTAAAATGTTTGTGCCTTACTTTTATTTTTCGTGTAGTAAATTGTTAACAAGAGCCTCTTTCACCTTCTATTCACCCTGTTTGTGGGCTAGACTTTGTCATTCTTATTCATTTTGAATAGTACTTTATTCCACACTGCAAGTAGTCCACGGCAACTCATAGACTAAGGTACTGCTCAGCATGAGCAAGGTGCGTAAAATCTGTCCCTAAATGAATCATAGTTGTAATGGGTTTTGTCTGTGTGTATTTTGTTGTTTTGTTTTTTAAATCAGGTATTTGTTTAGTTTCCTATTTCCTGATCCTACCGTCTTTACTCATGCAAAACTTCCACTGATGTCTCTGGGAGACTTCAGCCCAGAGATTTCATTGGGAGTTTTGTGTAAAAGCTGCAGGATTGGGCCCACAGTGTATATGTGAGGTGTCACAAGAAACCAGATGTAGTGTCTGAATTAGAACCCTGCATGGGATTAGTGTAGAACCCTGTAGCAGGACCGGGATCCCCCAGGTCTCATAGGAGCTGCTGCCAAAATAGCAGGAGTGGGATTAAAAATAGTCCCACGTGGGACTCTAATATGGATTGCTGATTGTCAGTGTGTGCATTCCATGGTATGAGGGCCCAGACTTGAATTTCTGCTAAAGTCAGTCTGAGTTTTGGTTGCTGAGCATCTCATTGGAAGGACTCATCATTATGCAGAACTGAGCCTATTCAGTATGTGCCACAAAAATGAGATATTAATGACATTTAAATAGGATGGTTTATTGGTAATGTTGATTAATACATTTGGAAATGTGAGAGTTTAGAAAACATTGGCTGGTGCTGCCATTCTCTTCTCTTTGAGGGATCTCTAATGCAGTAAGATGTTTACTATTTTAGTTTGGAGACTGCCTTCCAGCTTGCACAACTTGAAATTTTACTAAGTGGCTTTGAATCATTGTAGTTAAGAACTGTCCATTATTACTGTTCAGAATAAAAAATTTAATTTTAAGCCAACATGGATATAAATCTTGGAAACCAATAATATTTTAAAAGCTTCCAGGAGGTCTGGCACATTTAAAACTGCAGTGAACTAATGCCCTGCTATTTTATTGAGCTTCGAAATAATATGACCTTTTAAAATTTTACTTGTGTTTTTTCTATCAAGAGCCTTAAAACTAAAATGTGGAAGTAACTGTGTATTTAATTATCCTGGTCTGTAGCTCCTAAGCATGGGATCATCCTAGAAGATTATATCAGATCTCTAACGACTTTATTAATCTAGACATGAAAAAGGTTCTTGGTGGTAATGCGTGAATCTATTTATGCAACACTAGCCAATGATACTTCTTTGGTATCAGAATGATCTAAAATTACAAACTGAGTCATAACTTTTCCCTGGGCATGGCAATGGTTGCAGTCATGTTACAGCTGTTAGTATGAGTTTGTCATATAATATAATTCCAAGAAAAACATGGAGGGCAAATTACGCTGGAATAACATGGTGTAATGGTTGGTAATTGAGATCAGACTCTGCCCAAGTAAATTCCCAATTTTATTTCTTATCTTTTACTGTATTCTGCTTCTATATTTCTTAGTCTTCTGGAAAAATGCTGCCCCTAATGGTAAAAGCGTTCAGTGTAATACACGTGTATATATACCATAGTGTATGTACTCTAATACTTTTGTTCTCTAGTCTTTGTAGATGTCAATAATCCCAAACCAAGAAGGTAATAAAACAAGAGGTCATAGTTCTGCTGACTTCCAGTGCAAGACAACTTGCTTTTCACAAAGTGCTGCTGGCAAAGAAGATTTTGGTTATTGACTTACAAGTGTAGGCCCCGATCATGCAAACACTTATGCACATGCTCAACTTCACACACGCTGAGTGGTATGTGAAGTTAAGCACATGCATAAGATTTTGCAGGGTCAGCTCTTTAGATGTTTAAACCTTTACAGATTTATCAAGGCAGCCCCTTACGGCCGTTCTGAGAGATTATACCTAGCAGATCAGTCAACGGCAATAGCTGTGAGGCTGCAGCTCTGTGTTCATATTTAGGAAGGTTTAACCTCCCTCCCTTCCCCCCAGTCCCCTAATCACGGTGTCCCTTGGATTACTCCTGTGTTTCATTTCCAGTCTATGCAAGAGTCTCCTTTCACAAGTAAATCAGGATGCAATGTTTTTTTTTTCTACTTTAAATTATTTGCTGACCATAAATTTCTAGACTCACGCACTAAAAATTCTTCAAGAGCCTCAAACTCTTCTACATTGACAACATGTCAAAACTTCTGAAAGAAGCCTTCCCCACAAAAAATAAAATAGAAGAGCTTTCACTGCTTCATCCAGCCCCTCTGGAAAAACCTGAGTAAACAGGCTTGGTAACATACTCTCAAACTTACAAACTCAGCTATCTCCGATCAAGGGGTGAAGCAAATTTCAAATGGGAGGTCCCTCCAGCAAGAATGTCCTCCTGTCTGGCCGTGGGGTATACAAACCTAAGAACCATTGCCTGAAGCAGCTGATGATTCCAAGTGGAATATGGTTGCTAGGGAGGAGAGAGGTAGCCTCGAAGGGCAAGACCCAATCCACAAAGCACTTTGTAGGTCAAAACCAATGCCATGCATTATAACTGGAATTTACTGTGCAAACTGATTAGTAGAGTGCATTACAGAAAGTTAGTCGGAAGGTGTCAAAGACACAGGTAAGGTGGGGATGTCCAGATCTGAAAAGAATAGTGGTAACCTATTAGCACTAGACAAAGATAGCTGTAGTATAAAAAATATGTTTTCTATCTGAAAATTCAGATGCAGCCGGGTATGCAACAGGACCTTTAAACTGCAAATCTCGTTAACAAAAGGTGGCTGTACCTTCCTCAAAGGAGCAGAAAAGGTGGTAGAACCGAGTTCCATGATTGTCCAAGTGGGACAGCGCTCAAAGCAGAACAGCAGTCATCTAATTCACATAATCATACTCCTCTCTGGATCAGTTCTTAGAAAAGCAAAGTGAACCACATGATCGATCATATCAAAGGCAGCTGATAAATTTGAAAGAACCAGGGTGAAATCATGACCCCACTGAAATCAATGGGAGTTTTGCCATTGAGTTCAGTGGGGCCAGAATTTCACCCTCTTATCTTTATTGCTTTAAGGATATTCTATAACCCACAAGACCAGCAATAGATTGTGTTGTACCCAATCCTGGAACCAAACGGAAAGGGTCAGAGAGCTCTGAGGACTCCAGTTAGTACCAAAACTAACTTGCCATAATCTCCTTTCTATCACGGATGCTAGGTCAAAAGCAAATCCTATTTGTCCTAATGAATTCTCCCGGAGATAGCTTGGAAATCTTAGCCAGGTGAGAGAAGCAAGCTCCTGAGATGCATCCAAGAAGCATGTGTGTATTCTGGAAGCCATGATCAGTGTTTGCAAGGCAGAGATCTCCCTAATGACTCTGGCCACATTGCTTTCTATTCTTATTCATAAAGGGAAGATTTGGAGACCTCCTATGTTTAGAAGAGGTAATCCTAGAAGACTAGTGTCTCAGATTTTGTAAGTGGTGCTGAAGATCAAGTATCAGGGTAGCTCCAACTACCTAGGAGGATGAATAACTATACTTCCCTTTTCCTCCTTACGATGAGATACACTAATGTGGTTTTGCAAACTCTATTCCCCTCACTGTCCACATGAACTGGGTATTTTCCATTGCGGCTTGCACTAATGTAGCATTTTTAAGCATTGCTTTTGAAATGTATTTTGTACTGCTTGAAAGCAAATATATGCTAGAAAAATGTTTTGTTTGGCTAAGTTTCTACATTCCTTGTAGGGTAAGTCATCATAATCATGTATAAAGAGATAATTGCCTTGCCTTGTCAGGATGACAACAATGACAAAGAAAAGAGATTTTTTTGATGGTATGGAGTTGACAAGCTGGCGGGGGTGCCAGAAACTGTAGTGGATAAGGGTAAGGGTCAGAGTTCTAGAAGGAAAGCATGGTCCCTTCTACAAATTGACCTAAAATATTTGTTACTGCTTTGGAAAAGTGTCAACAATCCTAGTAGGAGGAAACACCACATTTTCAAAATACTTATTTTGTCTAAATCCTGACACCAGTGAAATCCCTAGGAGTTTCAATATGATCGGAAGTAATATTATGAAGTGTTATTTTTCTCTTGGAATATTACAACTAAAATTGTCTAGGTAGTATTTTAAAAACTCCCTGAAAATAATACAGTATAAATTATTGGTTCTTTTCATGAGTTAGGACAAAACTAAAAAAACACTATTAGTTCAGTGTGCAGTATCTGAATCATAGAAGATTAGGGTTGGAAGAGACCTCAGGAGGTCATCTAGTCCAGGGGTAGGCAACCTATAGCACGCGTGCTGAAGGCGGTACGCGAGCTGGTTTTCAGTGGCACTCACCCTGCCCGGGTCCTGGCCACTGGTCCGGGGGGCTCTGCATTTTAATTGAATTTTAAATGAAGCTTAAACATTTTTAAAACCTTATTTACTTTACATACAACAATAGTTTAGTTATATATTATAGACGTATAGAAAGAGACCTTCTAAAAAGGTTAAAATGTATTACTGGCACACGAAACCTTAAATCAGAATGAATAAATGAAGACTCTGCACACTACTTCTGAAAGGTTGCCGACCCCTGATCTAGTCCAACCCCCTGCTCAAAGCAGGACCAATCCCAAATATATCATCCCAGCCAGGGCTTTGTCAAACCGGGCCTTAAAAACCGCTAAGGATGGAGATTCCACCAACTCCCTAGGTAACCCATTCCAGTGTTTCTCCACCCTCCTAGAGAAATAATTTTTCCTAATATCCAACCTAGACTTCCCCCACTGCAACTTGAGACTGTTGCTGCTTGTTCTGTCATCTGCCACCACTGAGAACAGCTGACCGTCCTCTTTGGAACCCCCCTTCAGGTAGTTGAAGGCTGCTATCAAACCCCTCCTCACTCTTCTCTTCTGCAGACTAAACAAGCCCCGTTCCCTCAGCCTCTCCTCCTGTGCCCCAGCCCCCTAATCATTTTTGTTGCCATCTGCTGGACTCTCTCCAATTTGTCCACATCCTTTCTGTAGTGTGGGGTCCAAAACTGGACGCAATACTCCAGATGTGGCCTCACCAGTGCTGAATAGAGGGAAGTAATCACTTCCCTCGATCTGCTGGTAGTGCTCCTACTAATGCAGCCCAATATGCTGTTAGCCTTCTTGGCAACAAGGGCACACAGCTGAGTCATATCCAGCTTCTTGTCCACTGTAATCCCCAGGTTCTGTTCTGCAGAACTGCTGCTTAGCCAGTCAGTCCCTAGCCTATAGCAGTGCATGGGATTCTTCCTTCCTAAGTGCAGGACTCTGCACTTGTCCTTGTTGAACCTCAACAGATTTCTTTTGGCCCAATCCTCCAATTTGTCTAGGTCACTCTGGACCCTATCCGTACCCTCCAGCGTATCTACCTCTCCCCCCAGTTTAGTGTCATACATGAACTTGCTGAGGGTTCAATCCATCCCATCATCCAGATTATGAATATTTATATGATACTTGTATGGAGACTTGTACACTTCCATAATTGTGTTTCCATAATGAAATGTAATTATTATACAAGACTATGGTGTGTACCAAAACTCAGAGAATTTGAACTGTCTTCCTGTTATTATTTTTGTTGTTCTGTGCCTAAGATGAAAAAAAGACCGTGCTCTAAAATCATTACAGAAATTTTACACAACTACACTCACAATTTATTATGAAAATTAACACAAACAAAACTGTGTTGTTGTTTTTTAAATCCTCCTTTCAGTTAAAGGAAGTGCTATTGTATATGTGGGCTGAGGAAGAAAGCTTAAATAAATTGTTTGAAAACAATATCTAGTTTACTAGATATGTTTAACAGTTTAATATAAGCAATGTACTGATGTGCTGTTAGCACTGACCCCCCCCCCACTTGGTAAGGCAACTCCCATCTTTTCATGTGCAGTGTATTTATACCTGCCTACTGTATTTTCCACTCCATGCATCTGATGAAGTGGGTTTTATCACACGAAAGCTTATGCCCAAATAAATCTGTTAGTCTCTAAGGTGCTACAAGGACTCCTCACTGTTTTTGCTAATTTAGGCTGAATTTGCCATAAATAGTTGGGGCTGTGCACATGTGACTCTTGCTGAGCTAACTTTAAAATGCAGTAGTTCTACTGAGTGCATTCTGAATGCTTAAACAGGTTTTTTTAGTTAGATCACTAACATCCCAATCTTGCATTGTTCTCCATATAGGCAGACACAGAGCATGGATGAAGTCACATGGGGCTCTGCACAGGTGCAGGGGTCTGACAGCAAAACACAGCACAGGATTGCTACTTAAATCAAATGCATTTACATTCATGTCTACCAACAAGGTGCCATGAACATAGCTATAAAATTCGAAAGGAAATACTCTTTTCTGCAGTAATATCAGGACCGTCAGTAGTCTTTTAATGTCAGACAGCTTACATCTTTCCTGGGTGGTGAATGTTTAAAGTAAAGAAAAACAGGAGGGCACTGTACTGGGAAAAGGAAAAGTTGTTAGCTTGCAGCAGGAGTAGGGGTAGGTTCTTCAAGAGTAATTCCTGCCTCTCTCCTCCCAAGAATTCTTTTCCACTTAAGAGTTTGCACTCCTGACATAATTGTATCGCCCTGCTGCTGGCCCCTCTCTCAAGCCGGGTACTAGCAGGGGAGGAGACATCAGTCCAGGAGCATGGAAGAGCTGAGAGCATGGAACAGCTAGGGTTGCCAGTTTTGCTTGAACATATTCCTGGAGCGGAGGTTTCATCACATGACAATCTTTAATTAAAGATTAATCTTTAGTTCCTGGACACTCCAGGACAATCCTGGAGGATTGGCAACCGTAGGGATAGCTAGGGAAACAGGAGGGGAGTCCCATGCACTTCAGGGGAGAGAGAATAGTAAATGGGAGGAAGGCAGAGCTCAAGTTGGCAAGGATGGAGTAGGGGTGGTAGGGGTGAAGCGTAAAGAATTAATATCTACAGAGGTTTAAAGAGGTTCTTGTTTTCTTTTCAGAATAAGAATCCTTTACCCCTTTTTCACTTTTATAAAGGAATATCCTGTGTTGATATGGGAAATGGTGTCTTGAGCCCCAGGCCTGTAATATTGTTCTACATAAGTGGACAACATGTCTGCAAGCTGTTGCCGTGGTTCCAGGATTGGGCTTACTTAAAATGGCTAAGGCCAGGTTGTTTCTGGCCCTTGTGTGTAGGAACAGAAAGTACGGCTTGAGGGGCTTTTCATATCCCCATCTTACATAACTGCAGACCCTGCATATAGGGAGCAGAGGGACTGGTCCCACTTAGGGATGCAAACTATCCCCACAAACGTGGGAAGAGGAGGAGTATGGCCCTGTCTCCTTCTCCACACAGGCCTCAAGAGCAGGCTAGTTGAAGCATCAGGAAGGTCCTGGAAGGACTGTGCCTCCCAGAGTGCACTCTGAGATTGTGTACACCCCGAAGTGGAGATACACAATCTAGAGCGCTCTTCATTATGAGAAGTGTAGTGACACGATGCACTAAAAAAACAGTGTAAACAGTTGAATAAAAATGTTACTGCATTTGGGGTTTGGTGTGTAGGGGTTGTATTGTTCATTATTTTTTTGTCTGTCATTAGAAGCAATAAAACTACTGCTATACTTTTTGATTTAGTTCATTCTGGAGGATAATTTTTAACAAACTGAGGCTTGCTTATTGGTTATGTCACAGGAATATTTGGACTGTTATTCTAATTACAGTCCTTAGCTCTTTCATATTTCAAACCATATGTAGGAGAATGTGCTGTACTGCATGTCTCTATCACAATTCAGCAGAACTGGGGTATACTCTCTAGCTACACTCCTTATTTTATTACAACACTGTTTTCAAAGGGGTGATTTCAGTTTTTTTAAATAATTACTTCAACTAATGCAGAAACATTTTAAACATTTCAGCATTGGATTGTGTGGGTTTGAAGACTGGGTTTGTGAGTGCTTTATAATAGTACTATAATGCTGGATCTTCCTTTTATATGGACTGCAAATATGAAATCTGAAGATATTTCCCTTCCCCAGTAGGTGCTTTTTTTTTTTTTTTTTTATAATGCAAACATCTTTAGAGTAATGCAAGTCCCTATCTATGAGTGATGGACAAAGATGCCCATCCAGACCTTAACACCAATTGCGTGCATGTATGTGTGTATTTAAATATGAAAAAAGAAGCTAAAAAAGATTTCATTTTGTGGCTATAATGAATATGATTTAAATTGAACAGCAGTAACACAGTTTACCCGCCCCCCCCTCCACCCCCCGCTGGGTAAATAGCCCAGTCAGCTTCCTATCATCCAATCACCTGTGGTTACTGTGCCTCCACCCCCAGGAGCCAGCAGCTCTCACCTAACCCACAGTTTTAAAGCAGATAGTTTGGTAAAATCATATAGAACTGTTGCTGCTCACATTTAACGATACAGAACTGCAGGACTCATTTATAAGAAAGGCAGAAGCTTGTCCAACAAAAAGTTGCATTGAACCAGAAGGTTAGTAATAAAGTTTCATGCTAAGAAACTCTTTTTTTTTTAAAAAAAAGTCAGTTTCAGTACACATGAAGATTTTTAATATCCTGAAAAGATTATGGATATCACATATATTAAAACAAATTACTAAAATTTTATATGCTTTTGAAAAGCAAGACCCATGATGAATATATCATACTTTAAAATATTAACCTTATTAATGCTTCTCTAACTAGATGCCATACTGATCTCCTTTCAAATGTGTTAATCAAATAGAGATGGTTTCCACATTAACCTAAACAAAGACCATTTCTGTTTGAAGGAGGCTAAGTATTTAGACATCTGTTCTGTTGTCTTGCTTTTCTTAAATATCATTACATTGTTTTTTCTTTTTTTTTAAATATTAAAACTTCTATGAAGTTCTTATTCATAGTATCAGCATTTATAATGCACAAAATCAAAAGTACAGTTCATATAAAAACATGCATTGATATGTTAGTCTCATGTATGTACATTTTGCAACTTTCAAATCTTTGTTCTCTTAATTTCATAGAGGATGAAGAAAACCAAAGTTAAACAGCCTCATGCCAGGAAAGACAAATCAATGCTAAAATTGAATTAGGCCAAATTAACTGAAGATGGTAGTAAGTTATAAGGAGAGCTGGTATTGTTGGAGAACATATTGGTACAATTTGTTTCAGGTTTTTTGAAGGAAATAGAGGCTGAGGAAGGATTACATTTTTATCTGGAGAAGGTTTCCATATTTCTTTCCATTTTGAATATTCTAGGGGCATTGGGGTCTGTAAAACAACATGTTTGATAGATATGAACACTACTTTCTTTTTAAAAAGTGGCCTATCAGATGCAGTACTGTAAAATAATATGAAGTCAGCAAAATATGCGTTAACAATAAAGGTACCAAAAAAAAGTCTTGAAAATAGCTTTCCCCTGGAATATTTAAGCATATATGTTAACAATAAAATCACATTTTGGATTGCATATAATGTTTGCTTTGTACAGTACATACTTTTGTCATTTATATTATAGTTTAAAAAAATGCAAAACTCAGGATGAAATATTTCAAGAGCCTACAACAAGACAGTAATTAAATTGAAAGGTGTGTCTTCTACCACTCCCAGAGTGGGGAGTGATTTGTAATTTTTATGTTATGTATTTAAAGCAAAATTTTATTTCTCAGAGTGAAGGCAGAGATTACAATGTAAAAGGTAGATTGAATTGTTTTTGTAGACATACAGACTCTGTCCATATACACGTATTGATTTTTTTTCAGTTATTTATGAAGTTTTGCAACAAAATTAAGACCAAGTCCTGAAACACTTTACATGTCTGTGGAAGGGTCAAACCTATTTAAGAGCTGTATGGAGACTTTGTGGAAGGGGACTCTGTATCCCATGAGTACTGTGACAGTTTAGGAGTCTGCCTTGGTACAAGTTATGAATTTTTTGATATTATGAACTCTGTGTACTCTCTATATATCAAATTACAAACTCCAGTTTGTATTCTGAGCACCATTTTGATTATAAGCTTGTTCTGTAGCCTCCATATTGAGCTGAAGCACACAGGAGGTGTCAGGAGAAAATCTTGCACCTAGCAGAGGACTAATAATGGATGGTTGTTAAACCTTAATGATCACTCATTCAGATGGAAGGGCCCTTGGACAAAGAGCAGGCTGTCACCCAGGGTAAACTAGTTTTTCAAGCCTGGACTCCACATGGATGACAACCAAGTAACAAAGCACCTGGTGGGCCACAATGATCACCTGATGGGGTTTGAGGCTGACCAGAGAGGTCATCTGATGGGGAGGGATTGGAAGCCTATAAAAGAAAGGGTCTTTCAACAGCCATTTTAGAAAAGACACCAGAAACATGCTCCCTCAGTGCTATCAGCAAAGCAACTATGCAGCCACCCACTCCTACCCCCAGGACCCTAGAAGATAATGCCTGGAAAGAAATGTGCATGACAGTCAGCAGCAAAGCATTTAAGAAGCTGTTTACCTCTTACAGCATATCCTTAGGCATACTTCAGACCAGTTATCCAAAAGGATAAAGACCGTCAGGTTGCAGTGTTTGAGGGTTTTTTTTCTTCTGATTCCTTTCTGATAGAAATCAATTGGAAAAGGAATCGGTGGGCCTCCTCCTAACCGCTCCTACATCACTAGGAAGAAGAGTGTTCTGGGATACATCCTGGTCTCATTCTCTCCCCTTCATGGCAGCTCTCCTCCCAGGGCTTCAATAATCTCCTTTGGTCCCTGCCTGAAGAAAGAGGGTAGGGAAAACAGGTTCCACAAAGGGCTGCTTATGGGAGCAGGGGTTGCTTTTTTGGGGGCTTAGAGCTCCCTAGTGTACTCTTCCACATCAAACCACCCATTCTCAAAATGGGTCAACCCAGTGTGGTGCTGGATAGGAGTGAATGATTGACTGATGTGCCCCTTACACCTGCCGGAGGCTTGGGATTTGGCTTTTACAGTATAACTCAATTGCATTTATGTGGCAAACATCTCTCTGTTGGAAAAATTCTTAAGTCACCCACAATCAGCTTGTCAAAATGCTGCCTCCAACTGTGATCTTATCCGCTCTTATATGCTAAGCAAGGGAAGGCTTAAGTAAGAATTTAGATGGGAGATACCCTTCAGCCAGGGTGCTGCAGAAGGTTGTATTAGTGATTCAGTAAGTGATAGTACTGAACAGGGTGGATTTGATTTAAATAAATCACTAGTCAGGAAGACTTGATTTAATCACTGATTTCTAATTAAAAGTGCATTCTTGTTCATTGTTATCTTAATACATATTCTTCACAACTCAGATGTAGATTTCATTTTTAGACGGTACACACTATATATTTTTTAAGTGATTTATTTTGAAAACGTTTCAGATTAGTTTTACAGCTGTATCAGAAAATGAATGATTGGTTATTTCATTTACCAAAGGTAATTGAAGCAGATATTTATGAAGTCATTGGGAGGTGAACTATCTCCATTTCAACAGGTTAATCATTAATATTTGGAGTATTTTCTTGCCATGCTGTATTAGGAGGAGAACATCACCAGACAGACATTTAAATTGTTTTATTTAACTAAAACAACAACGTTATATATTCTGGATATTTTTCTTCAACAGTAAACATAATATTTTAGCAAAACAAGCATATGAATTTTTGAATTTAGTTAAACATTCAAGTTTTTTAAAATCAGGTTTGTTTTTGTTAAAATTGTTTTTAACTGAAATAGTTAAAGGAAATATTTAAAAAAAAACAAACAAATTAAATCAATTTGTGTCAGCCAGGTCAACATGAGAAACTTAAAATATTGGCTTCTGCAGCTAACTCAGTTAGGGTGACCAGATGTCCTGATGTTATAGGGACAGACCCGATTTTTGGGGTCTTTTTCTTATATAGACTCCTATTACTCCCCACCCCCGTACTGATTTTTCACATTTGCTGTCTGGTCACCCTAAACCTTCATTTTCCTGTTTGTTCATAATCTGGAAAAGACAAACAAACTTTCCTGCTTTTTCAGGTCCCAACCGACTTCTCAATTTGGAATGAATTAGTCCAAAGGAAGAAAATACTCTTTCTACATCAGCAGAAGAAGTTACTGCTGTTAAAAGTGAGATTATCACTTCAACAGTCTCTGAATCCAAGTGCTTAAGTGACTTCCACCAGTTCACTGGTGTGACTTTCTTTAAAACATCATCAGCAAACATATATTTCTTGAATGGTTCTTATTCCCAAACTGGGTCTCTTTTACAGCCTGCTGCCATTATAGGTTTTCCCTTCTAGTCAGAGAATGGTATGATTAGGGTTACCATATCTCATAAATAAAAAAAGAGGACCCTCCACGGGCCCTGGCCCCGCCCATTTCCCCACCCCTAGCCCATTTCCCCACCCCAACTCCGCCCCTTCCCCACCCTAACCCACCCCCTCCTCGCTCCCACTCCCAGCCAGGGGGAAAGGGCTGCCCCAGCACTACCGGCTTCAGGGTTTGCCGGGAAGCCCCCAGACCCTGCGCCTCCAGCTGGCCCTTCCCCAGCGCAGCTGGAGCCCGGGAGGGGAAGCGCCCAGCCGGGGGCGCAGGGTCTGGAGGCTTCCCGGCAAACCGTGAAGCCGGTAGCGCTCGGGCGTTGGGCAGCCCCTATGTCTCCGGACCCTGCGCCCCAAGCCGGACACTTCCCCTCCCGGGCTCCGGAGGGTCTGGAGGCACAGGGCTGCCCGAAGCCGGTAGCGCTCGGGCAGCCCGGCTCTTAGACAGAGCCGAAGAGTCGGGGAGGAGCAGAGCCGCCATTTTCCCGGACATGTTCGGCTTTTTGGCAATTCCCCCCGGACGGGGGTTTGACTGCCGAAAAGCCGGACGTGTCCGGGAAAAAGAGGACGTATGGTAACCCTAGGTATGATGGATCTCAAATCAATGAAGGCTACACTCAAAAGACCTCAAAACTTCTTGAATATGCTGCTCAAACAGTTTCACTTTTGTTTCTACTGCCTGTCCTTCCCTTCTCACATTTATCTCCAGACTTTTTCTCCTTGTCCAGATCTATTCTGCCCCCAACAATCTTCTATTCATTGAACTTTTTGAAACTTTGCACTTTTAGAGAGAGGTAAGGGATTGACTCAGTGTACACAAATTTGCAGAGGGACAGAGGTGTTATTTCTCACCTCTATATATTATTTACTTATTTTAAAACACTTATTTTGCTGTTAACAAACATGTTATCTCTGGAGACCCAAATCCACAGTTTGAGAACTGCAAAACTAGGCATCTCTGATGGTATCTTCTAGACTGAGTCCCATTGGGTAGATAGAAAGAGTAACCTAAATAAACTATACAGAAGCCCCTGGAACTCCATAAAATTGGGTCCCTAATCCACGAACTATTGGAATTCATTTACAAAACTTTTCTTAAACATTACATGAATATATTGTCTCATACTATACAATTAGAATTTATAATCCCTATTCCATGATGAGATATCTGTGAGCTATAATGTATCTTAATTAAAACTATCTTTAGATAGAATTTTTTTATAAAATGCTTTTTGAGGAAAAAAACTATTTTTATTTTTTTTAAAAAAACATTGATTTTTATCCATCTTGGTACTGAATCAGTGCCTCAGTATGTTTTTTAAACTGGGCTGTTTGGAGGTGCTATATTAAGGCATATCTGTAGGAACAGTTAGTCCGCGGCAAGCTGTGGTGTAAATCTGTGTTCTGTTAGCCAGCTGCACGCTAACAGTCTGTGTCGACCTTGCTGCTATTCACTAAAAGTCCCATAATGTGCTTTGATCTACTCCACTTTGAAATGAGAATAGATCAAACTAAGTACACTACAGGACTTTTAATGCACAGCAGCAGTATTCCATAGCACTTTTTAGTCTATTTCCATTTCACAGCAAGGAAGATCAGAGCACACCACAGAACTTTTAGTGTGCACCAGGCTATGTGTGGTAGATTGACACCCCAGCTTGCTGCACACAAACAGTTCATATAGACAAGCCCTTCTGGATAACACTTAAAACCAAGCTTCTGACTACTTGTGACGAATGGTCACTAAAGATTCTTTGGCACTTTAGTCGTGATTGGGGGTGTTAGTTTCAATGTGAAGGCCAAACTTCAACTTGAGCAAGTGTATTCTCCCTACTATGCTTTGCCTAAAGTCATATGCATTTTTTCTTCACTTCTATCCTATACTTTTGTTGCTATATGCTGTTAAACAGCGTTTGTTTGCTGTCCCACATATAACTGCCTTTCAATGGTCGATGCAATAATGGACATATATACTGTAATTAGTTTGCAAAGCAATTTATGTTCATTTGAGTTGCAATGTTTTTTACAAATGTACATTTCTTCATTGAGTATATGTTAGTGTGGATCCCATCATGGGCTCACATTCATCTCATGCACAAGATTGGATTTTTTTGGAATAGCAGTGTCTGGAGATGTCCTCGGTACCAAAGAGGCAGCCAGTACCAGTCCCATTCCATCCCTTGGCACTGCCCTTCAAGGAGGAGATATATTCCTTCTTCTGAATACCGGTGTATTCCTTCTCAATGGTATTGCACAAAGATCGCTTCACCCAGGAGGGAGAGTGATCTTTGGAAGTTGGTAGCTGATCCCCCTATATTACATTCCAGAGGGACAAGGAAGTGCTGCAACCTCACCTGACATTCATTCCTAAGGGCGTCTCAGAATTTCATCTAAACCAGTCGACCAACCTGCCAGTTTTCTTCCTGAAGCCACAGTTGGCACAGGAAGTAAAGAAATTACACACACTACATATGCCCAGGATGCTGCTTTATTACATTGACAAAAACTGTCACCCCATCTGTTTATAGCCACATCCGGGCATTCTAAAGGTCAAGCCTTCTCCTTGCAGAGGATACCAAAATTGATATCACGATGTCTCTTGCCGAGTTACCAGTTGGTTGCTGAGTCTTGATGCTTGAACTCTGCTGTAACTTTCCTGTTCGACAACATCCTCTGCCTCCTTCAGAAATGTGCCAATTTCTGAGAGCTGCCAGGCAGCAACATGGAGTAATCTACTGACTTTGAATTTTGAGGGAATGGAGGGAGGCTTGGGGCTGCTCCACCTTTAATGCCCAGGCATAGGAGCATGAGGAGGAACAGGGCATGTGCATGGCACCAACGGACATTGCTATTCAAAGCAATCCAATCTCGTGCATGCAAACCTGCAGTGTGATCCATACTGACCACAACATCTTGAAGAACCACAGTTACTGTATGATAAATACATATTTTTGTGTTTTTTTTAATCTTCATTAGATAATTACAAGGTTAAATTCTTTGGTCATATTCCAGAATTAATTACTTTTTGGGATGCTGTTGATAGGAAACAAACCTTCCAAAAATTAACATTAAACCGCTTTCACTAAAGAGAACTTTTAAAAGCAAATTCAAATCATGAATTGCTTTGGCTCCATCAAAATAGTTTTTATAAAAGATTGCTATTTGTAGCCATGAATCTGAAAATACAAAATCCTTAGGAATATTGGTGCTGCTCCTGCTCCTATTTATGTCATTGGTAAAGCAGTTTACAGGCTGTATGATATGGTGGTGGCTTTCCGCTTTGATTCTGTTGTAGGGAAGGTTGAGGGCAAACCATCAATAATAAAGTATAAGTTGTAAAAAGCAACAGAGGGTCCTGTGGCACCTTTGAGACTAACAGAAGTACTGGGAGCATAAGCTTTCGTGGGTAAGAACCTCACTTCTTCAGATGCAAGATACATTTTTCAAAGTATAAGTTATTTGCTCTGGTTTTACCTTATGTTAAGTTTTAAATATGATGGAAATTTTCTGAAAAGAGCGTGTGAGCTGAAAACAAAAGTGGGGTAAGGTTGCTACCTCTTCTATTTTGTTGAGAAATCACTAATTCTGTTTACTTTCATGGAACAGTGTACATGCATGAATGTGATCTTATCTTGTAAGGAGGGTATGTTGAATCACATTCAGACAGTTCATATTTCTTTAACAATCTTTCTCCTTGTCTTTAGATACCCAAACCCCTGTAGCATCTTTTGTGTGTCATCACAAAATATTTCTAAAGTGTTTTTATTAGCTTGCAGACTCTCATCTTTTAGAGTTTTTTTTTAAAGTTAATTAAAACTGTAATCACAATCAGTTGTCATATAGTATATTTTACATTTCCAGTCAGTCAGCTAAGTCAGAAAGTAAACTGAATCTAACAAAGCAATGAAAAGAGGAGGTAGGAAGACATTTCTGTATAAACTATTTATTGCTAATGATCCACAATTTTGTTTAAATGCAAAATGTATTATCCATCAGCAAAGTGGCTTTTGGAAGGTTAAATTGTGACGGTTTGTTTATATTATACCTTCTGTTTTTTAATGACCTATTTTATTTTTCTAGTTTTACATCCAAAATGATACCCTGTGGACCTGTTCTGTCATTTGTTCGGTGTTTGTTGCGAAGAAAAATTGTCACTGTGGACAGTCTTGAAGATTCCAAGTTATGCCGATGTTTATCCACTCTGGACCTTATAGCTCTGGGAGTGGGAAGCACTCTTGGTGCTGGTGTTTACGTACTTGCTGGAGAAGTTGCAAAAGCAGATTCTGGACCTAGTATTGTTATTTCTTTCCTCATTGCTGCCTTGGCATCTGTGATGGCAGGTCTTTGCTATGCTGAGTTTGGTGCTCGTGTTCCCAAGACTGGTTCTGCATATTTGTATACTTATGTAACTGTTGGTGAACTGTGGGCTTTTATCACTGGCTGGAATCTCATTTTATCATACGTTATAGGTAAGTTTGGGAGACCAGTGTAAAACTAATGGGGTGACTGGGAAAACTAGAAATAAAATGTAGGTTTGGGCTCTTTCTTTCTTTTTTCTTAACTGCTGCTACTTCAGACACACCCTGGTATCTGATAGTCAGGCTGGGTTATTTCCTTCTCATGCATCATCCCCTGTAATAAAGCTTCTTCAAGCCAAAATAGATACTTTGTGAGGCCTTTGCAAACCAGTTCTCTTCAACAGCTTAAACAAGTGTACCTAATTGGAAAATAGTGGCAAACAATTCTATTGATGATGCAAAAGAAAAAATAGAACCTAATTCAGTTTCTCATTGTTGTGTTGGCTCAGCAGGGCTAGTTGGAGTAAAAGCAGTAAGTATAAATGTTTCTGGATACAAACAGTTAGTAGATCTAGGGACGGTGCCATCAGTGTAGAACTACACTTGAAAACAAATCATGAAATGTAAGTATCAATTGATGTAACTCCATCAATGATGTAGTGTCCTGCAGACATACCAGCTTTGGGCTGATATCCTATCATATATAAAGCTAATTAGGACAGTGCTTGGATGGGAGAGATTCAGAGAGACACCCTAGTAAGTCAGGAAAAATGGAAGAAGTGATATTTTGTGACTCAAGTATCATGTTTCCTTCCAGTACTGTGATCCTGCAACTGAGGCTTTGCACAGGCACAGAGTACTACCAGGACAGAGTCAATTAAGTTAATGATGTTCTGTATGGGTACACATATCCGCATGTGCAGGTTCAATTGCAGGACCATGGCTTATATCACAATTCACCCAGTACATTCAAGTATTATATTAGGGGACACTCTGCTGATGGGGATGTTGCTTTTTGAGAGTGATATAAAAATGTGGTCTTGATTGCATGTGGTCCTGTAGCATTTTTTTCAAGAGTTGGGGATTAACCTTTGCATGCTGGCTAAATTCAAACTCTGGCAATTTCATTCTGCCTACTAAAACTTCTGTAATTACAGCTGGAAAAATTATTCTTCAACTCCTGTCCTAAACTGTTGTGTGGTATTACTGTGCATTGCTAAAGCCATACCATGTTTCACCTTGTAAGTGGCTGCACTCCAGCACAGAGGGAAGTTATTTTATATCAGTTGTAATTTTCAGAATGTTTGGGGATTAAATAAAAGTATAATATAATGAAATAATATAATGAAAAGTACTCTAAATGAAAAATTATTATTGATTATTATGCTATCAAAGTTAGCTGTTATAGAAGAGTTTACTTGAACTTTTCTAATGCAGTAAATTAGGATATTGTTATTGTAGTTTAATATATTATACTATAATTTTGTACGTATGAATTGCTATAATAAAATCTATGGAGAAAAAGACCACTTGTTTAACAATAATTGTATCTTCCTAAATACAAATAGCAAAATGTTATTTCTATAGTACTAACTGTTGTACCATCATTATGTTTGTGCAAAATCCTATTTTTTTGTATTTTGTATTTTATGAAGGTACATCCAGTGTAGCAAGAGCGTGGAGTGGCACCTTTGATGAACTCCTTGGAAAACAAATTGGTCAGTTTTTCAGAACCTACTTCAGAATGGATTTTTCTGGTCTAGCAGAGTATCCAGACTTCTTTGCAGTATTTTTGATATTGCTTCTGGCAGGTAAGAAGTAGAAAGCTCTACGTTAGGAATGTCATGGGGACTAATAATAGAGAATGTATTGGAGGCAGGGAACAGATTCTGCACCTATCTTTATACAAGCAATAAAAAAGGATGAATTATAGTTCTAATGTTTTGTCTTATCAAGATACTGTTTATATTTTAGCGAAATATAAATGCATACAGAACATTGATATAGTCGCTCTATAAATCAGAAGCAAATATTTACACACATTTTTTTAACTTCATCTAAGTCATGAGGTAATCAGCTATGAGAACTTTTGTGTAAAATCCATAATGTAGAAAGGACAATAAAAGAATAACTAGACAGCATCTGTATTTTTTTTTTTGGTTGTTCTAAAGGTGGATATTTGACTTAACTTTTCATTTAATCTTTTCCTCACGAGCTATTTCTTTTGTACAACTTAACTTTTTCCCACTTCCAGTCTTCAAAAGAATTATACAGGCTAGAATTTGTGTCCACTAATAGGCAACTCCAAGACACAAGCACAGTCCATCCATCCATCCAATGTGAACCTTCAGCACTTCAAGTCTGGAGAATGGATAGGTTGTTTCTGCATGCTGTTAGGTTACTACTTTCCAATACTCCTTGATACCAATGAGCATTGGTAAAATTAACTGGATTTTTGCTTTTGACAACAATAAATAATTTTATTTCTATTACATCTTTACTAATGCATCACTTTACAATAGGAAATCCCAGCCACTGGCACCAGACAACTAAACTATTAACCATAGTTTGTTTCCAGGGGGGTCTGGTTCTCTCAGAAATGAAAATAAACATGGCTAGTTTTTACATTCAGAGTGGCTGTTCTGCATGAGAAAAAGTCACTCCTGTTTTGATGATGCAGCATATGAAACAGCATGCATATTTAGGATGATAGTATTTGTAATTATTTATTTGCATCAAAAGTATGCTAGATACTTGATCGATAGATGACTCAGCCCATGCCCTGAAGAGTTAACAATCAAAATAGATACCTGACCCAACCGGTAAACTAAGGGCTTGTCTGCACCGGAAAGTTAGACTGGCATAAGCTAACGTGAATTTAAACCAATGTAGTTATATTGCTATAATCCCCTGTGAGGACACTTTTATTCTCCGATTAGAATAAGAGTGTATGCACCAGGTGGCATGACTGGTGAAACTTTCTCATGTAGACCAGGCCCAAAAAAATAAGAATAAGGTAGAGGGAAGAGAGGATAAAGGTTACAGTAATGTCAGATTTTGCTTATGTGGGTAGGCATGCATTTTTGATGCATTAATGTTCTCTGTCTTAATTATTATTTACTTTTAATAAAAGATGGCAGAAGATAAAATTTTCAAAAGTGCCTAAGTCCTATGTTCAACAGAGACTTCGGCACTTAAAAGTTTAGGTCTCACTGAGCTTTGTCTCCTAAATCAATTAAGTATTTTTGGAAATTTTACTCAGAAGCTTTTGAGGTTGTTAACAAAAATGAACAGCAGTGTATTTGCCTCTGCTGTAAGCAAGCAGCAAAAAATGAACCAGAGTCCTGAGGAAAGGATAGTTTTCAGTTTGGAAACTAATTGGGACTAATTTTCAAGCAGCAGTAGTTTTGAGTCTCGTAAATGTTTTTCCTTTGATTGTGAATTACTGACATTATCAGCAGTTATTGGAACTGCAGCATTATGGAGTCAGACTGCAATGGAGGTAATAGGATGACAATCATTGTCTGAATATCATCAAGTGTCATTTAGCCATTTATTGGCACATTTACTATTTATATCACCCGGCCCTAAGAAATTCCCCTTTTATTTGTATATAAATTTTATAGGAATAATTTTCATTGCAAATTAAAATAAAACTTGGTCATCAGGAAGAAAACAGGGGTTTGGTCTGACAATGAGGCTAAGGAAATAAATAAAGACGAGTATTTACAGAACAGTAAATCATAAGGTTATTTCTTCCCACTCAGCTACCAGTACCTCTCACTGCCAGTTGTGTACAGTGAATTTATATAGGTTTAACAAGCTAATAATCTATTTTTTTGATTATATGGATCTCTTTTTGTTTCAAATTAGTTGTTACAATTGCTACAGTCCCTTGAAAATTCTTTTCCAGTTGAATTTCTATTTGGGAATAGCCAAGCACTTCATTTAGACACTGAAGCCCACTTAACATACTCAAAATCCCCCTATCAGATTTCATTTTTTGAGCCATGTTATATTGGGTGATGGAATCGGTTCAAAAGACATGCATGCTGCTGCTGAGAAGAGAACTGCTAGAGAATGCTTAGGCAGTGCTCTGTGGCCACTAGCAAAAAAGCTACTTTTCCCTTCTGAGCAGACACTAGCCATCATGGTTGCGGGTCTACGCAGGGCCAGCTCCAGGCACCAGCTTGCCAAGGAGGTGCTTAGGGCGGCCACTCCGGAGAGGGGCGGCACGTCCAGCTATTTGGCGGCAATTCGGTGGACGGTCCCTCACTCCCGCTCGGAGCGAATGACCTCCCGCCAAATTGCCGCCGCAGATCACGATCGCGGCTGGTTTTTTTTTTTTTTTTTGCGCCACCTGGGGCGGCAAAATCCCTGGAGCGTGTCCTGGGTCTACAGAATGGAAATCAGGGAGTTGCATTTACAGTTCAGTTTTTACTCTCTTACTAAGACATTGCCAAAGGAGTATGGCCTGGAGGAAAGATTACAGTTTGGGTCCTGGAAGAGGAAGAAGAAGATGAAGAAGAAGGGGCAGGGGAAGAGGGAGGGGGGGGAAAAAGACAAGCATATAAAAAAAATCTAGCGAGAAGTCTGGAGTAATAATTCCAGACTTTTAACCCTGGTAAATAAAATATTGTCTGCCTTTTATTTGTCCAGAGTAACAGGAAAGAGCAAAATGACAGGTTTCAGAGTAGCAGCCGTGTTAGTCTGTATCCGCAAAAAGAACAGGAGTACTTGTGGCACCTTAGAGACTAACAAATTTATTAGAGCATAAGCTTTCGTGGACTACAGCCCACTTCTTCGGATGCATATAGAATGGAACATATGAGGAGATATATATACACACATACAGAGAGCATAAACAGGTGGGAGTTGTCTTACCAACTCTGAGAGGCCAATTAAGTAAGAGAAAAAAACTTTTGAAGTGATAATCAAGATAGCCCAGTACAGACAGTTTGATAAGAAGTGTGAGAATACTTACAAGGGGAAATAAATTCAATGTTTGTAATAGCTTAGCCATCCCCAGTCCTTATTCAATCCTGAGTTGATTGTGTCTAGTTTGCATACCTAAAGCAAATACTCACCAGCAACCACACATCATTGAACAAAACCACTGACCCAGGAACCTATCCTTGTAACAAACCCCGATGCCAACTCTGTCCACATATCTATTCAAGTGACATCATCATAGGACCTAATCACATCAGCCATACCATCAGGGGCTCGTTCACCTGCACATCTACCAATGTGATATATGCCATCATGTGGCAGCAATGCCCCTCTGCCATGTACATTGGCCAAACCGGACAGTCTCTCTGCAAAAGAATTAATGGACACAAATCTGACATCAGGAATCATAATACTCAAAAACCAGTGGGAGAACACTTTAACCTGTCTGGTCATTCAATGACAGACCTGCGGGTGGCTATATTACAACAGAAAAACTTCAAAAACAGACTCCAATGAGAGACTGCTGAGCTGGAATTGATATGCAAACTAGACACAATCAACTCAGGATCGAATAAGGATTGGGAATGGCTGAGCCATTACAAACATTGAATCTATCTCCCCAGTAAGTATTCTCACACTTCTTATCAAACTGTCTGTACTGGGCTATCTTGATTATCACTTCAAAAGTTTTTTTTCTCTTACTTAATTGGCCTCTCAGAGTTGGTAAGACAACTCCCACCTGTTCATGCTCTCTGTATGTGTGTATATATATCTCCTCAATATTTATTCCACTCTGTATGCATCCGAAGAAGTGGGCTGTAGTCCACGAAAGCTTATGCTCTAATAAATTTGTTAGTCTCTAAGGTGCCACAAGTACTCCTGTTCTTTTTGAGGAAAGAGCAAAGTCACATTGTTTGTAACAGATAAAAATGTCAAGAATACCAATTTTATGTTTACCCAGTTTGTGACAGTCTTGGATAGCTTCCTCCTTCCTTCAATCTTCTAGTAACTGTTCATCTAGTGAACCTTAGTGATGAGAATCAGGGCTGTCTTGTGGTCAAACAGCTCTCAAGAAGACAAGAAATTGGGACTCCCTTTTAATACATACACAGTTCCAGCTGCTGGAAGTTGGCAGTCCCAGATTTGATGGCTCTAGTAGGAAGAAATTTCTAGAATCCATATTTTTGTGTGTTTTTTTTAAAGTTGGTCATCTTAGCATCTTAGGGAGTGCAGAGGAAATTAATCAGTACAACTGATTGAGCCTGAAATGGGGAAGACAAGAGAGTGTGAGAAATGCAAAGAGAAGAAATTTAATTAGTAGCAATAATAATTCTAACTTGGATGAGTTGCCATCTGCTGCCTAGAAAGACAAATTCTGGAAAAGTCTTTAATTTGAGAGAGTTTCAATGAAAGGAATGATGCCTTTTTTTGTTTGTTTGTTTGTTTTTTAATGTTTCTACTTATCTATATTTTCTTCTGTTTGCTTACCATTCTTCATCTGAAGTGTGCCTCCGAGTTGTTGTCTGTCAAACAATCAGAAAGCACTGCTTCTTAAAGTTAGGTAGTAGCTGCCAGACCACTGTTTTTCTTTCTGTCTATTCCCCTCTTCATTTGTGTTCTCTCTCTGTGTCTTCTGTTCTTCCAAACCCTGTTGTCATTCTCCTTGTCTTAAACATCACTTCTCTCCTTCCCTTTCCCTCTCCATTTGTTTCCTCTTCTGCCCTCAAATCACTTTCCCCAGTACAGTTGAACCAGCAATAAAATAACTTTGCATCTCTCTGCCACTGAGAGAGGAGGAGGAAGAGTCGAATCTGGGGGCATCTTGCAGTTCAGGTAGTGCCAGACACAGCTCACTGGTTTCAGTGCTAAGCAAAGCTACAGCAGTGGGAGTGGCAAAGTGACAGGTGTTTCATGGAGACTATCATACCCTACTTTATACCACACTAGCCAATTGCTCAGGTCTCTTATCTATGAGAATGGCCTTCAATGGGAGCAGGAGACGTTTGTGAAGATCCCCACTCACACATTTTTATTTTTATTGTCCAAATGAATAGTCCATGGTAACCTGTTCCTTCATGTTTTCTTTCTACAGATGGAGATTCATTTTAAAGACGTTTTGCATGCTGGATTTCATATCATTTTAGGTCCATTGAGAAACTTCTTTCTAGGAGGGTTGGGGAAGAGGGAGATGTAAAGGTCTACAAAACAATTTATTTCTTCTGCCAATAAAAATACCACCAACAAAGAAAACTTGAGCAGCTCATATGATAGTTCCTTAGTTTCTGAGAACGTGTCTTATGTTGCATTAACAGAATCAGAAATTTCATTTAGACATTATCTTGATAGGCTTAACATTTTCAGAATTAATCTCTAAATAATGAGGAAAAGCATATAGGTGTGGCATTATTGGAAATACTTTTTTTCACAGCGAAATGGTGTGAGATTTTTCTACTGTATTTCATGTTTCCCCATCCCAATTTGTCATCTTGTATTCTGCTAAACTACAGACCAGGCTTCAACTGTCCCCTGTCTAACTTCACAGCAGGGTCTCCCTTGGAAAATGTTCAGATTGTGCAAACAGAATAGTCTGCTATATAGAGATACATTTATTTTATATCCTGATTTGCCCAACAATACAAAAGATCAAGAAACTCTCTGATCCAAAGTTGTTTAGGAGCTAAATTGATAGGTGTCCTTTAATTATTTTAATAATCTGTATCAGTGGTTTTCAACCTGCAGTCCATGGATCCCTGAGGGTCTGCAGACTATGTCTGAGATTTCCAAAGGGGTCCGCACCTCCATTCGAAATGTTTTAGGGGTTCACAAATGAAAAAAAGATTGAAAACCACTGACCTACTGGATGGCCCCATTATTCTCGGAATTAGGGACAGCGCTGGGATGTGCACTGATAAAATTAGATTAGAACTGGTCAAAACATGGAAGAAAAAACATGCATTTGAAATGTTTGACTTTTATTTTATCAAAAATTCTAAATTTAATTTTTTTTTTACTATTCTACATGAGATTCTAAAAATCAGCGTGGTGCCAGGTCCTGAACCATATGTACTGTAGGCAGAGAATTCAAATAATTACAGAGAGAGAAAATGCCTCTCTTTTTTGCTAACTCACACACATTCTTGCAAGACTATATCCTATGCATAGACATATGGACTGGGCCCCAGCACAGTAAAGAAGTAAGCTACACTTCCCATATATATTTTTTGCCTGCTGGATAAGAAATGGAATTAATGTCATCAAGAAGACAGTCATCAACCTTTGGAGGGAGAGAGGATTAAAAATAATCTCCATTTTACAGTTTTTATACAGTGTCTATCATAGTATTGAAGTGCTCATTAAGCTAGTACTAACACCTAAAAGCCATAGATCTAGTATCATTATCTAAATACTAAAATTGGTGTTAGTCACATTAGCATGTATAGGTTGTTAAAGATACTATTTTACTCCCTAAAGGAGATGTTAATTATTTAAAATCCCCTCTTGTATTTCATAGGTCTTCTGTCTTTTGGAGTAAAAGAATCCGCATGGGTGAATAAGATTTTCACTGCTGTTAACATCTTGGTTCTCCTCTTTGTTATGATTTCTGGCTTTGTGAAAGGAGATACTGACAACTGGAAAATAAGTGAAGAATCTCTCATAAACCTCACAGCACAAACAGGGTAATTTTTCTTTTTCTTTTCATCTGTCAATTTTCTTCCATTTTTCTTGGTCCTACTTTAAGCAGCTTCTGATGACAGTTCCTGCTGTACGTGCATCTCTGGTATCCTATGCATTGTAGCAACAGGTTTAGATTTACTGTTTTGTTGGGAAATGTAGACTTGTGTCCTGAAACAGAATTAAATTTTATACTAATTACTTTTTTGCCTTTTAGTAATCTCTATCTTAGCTACCTGGGAAACTATCAGTGTATATTTTTAAAGATAGCTATTTAACTGCAGTACAGGATGTGATTAACAACAAGATATTGGACCTGATCCTGTACCATTAAAGTCAATGGGTGTTTTGCCATTAGTTCCAATGGGAGCAGGACCAGGATTTATAATGTTTATTTGATAATCCAGTTTTTTCTGTTAATGAATATCTGGTGATAGAAGATCTTTATCTCAAACTTCTTACAAAGATATTTTGTACTGAGAGCTTTGTAAAAAGATCCTTATCTTGTTCATGTAGAGTTACTGGGGATAAAAAACTATTAGATTTCTTCTACTGCAAATTAAAAATGTCTTTTATCTGTTGTATTTCAATTTTCTATAGAAATTATTCTTCCTATAAGAACGTGACAAGCATATTTGGGGCTGGTGGTTTTATGCCATATGGTTTTACAGGAACATTGGCTGGTGCTGCAACATGTTTTTATGCCTTTGTGGGATTTGATTGCATTGCAACAACTGGTAAGATGAGGTTTCTCTCTTTCTCTTTCTCTTTCTTTGTGTATGTGTATATATATATTTGAAGTAAAAAGTTTGTGGCCAAACTGTGTAACTATATATATCCTACTCTTCGTCCCTGTCTGCCTCTGTTTTTGTCTGTCTATCTCTACTCTTAAACTCTATCACCATGTCTAGAGAGAGAGTGAGATCACTCCTGAATGTGGCTTTCTCATTCCACAGAAAAACAACATTACAGTGTGAATAAAATTCTCTTTGCCTGCAGTTAGCTGCAATGGCAGAGTGTGAAACTGATCAGCACAAGCTCTTTCTGCTAAGCCCATATAGCAGGCATCTTGTCTTTTTTTTTTTTTTAAACTAGCTTCATTGTAGCTTTAGAAAAAACAAACTCAGAGGCTGCATATTCCTTAGAGCTTCTTTTAGACTAATGTGAAATTAATACTTATGAAGCTCAACACAGTAAAAGATCAACAACTTACTTATCCTCTGGAAAGGTATGGTGCAGGCAGTTCACAGAGAACATAAGAATGGCCACACTGGGTCAGACCAATGGTCAGTCTAGCCCAGTATCCTGTCTTCCAACAGTGGCCAATGCCAGGTGCCCCAGAGGGAATAAACAGAACAGGTAATCATCAAGTGATCCATCTCCTGTTGTCCATTCCCAACTTCTAGCAAACAGAGGCTAGGGACATTTCAGAGCAACTTTCCAAAGACTAATTGTATTGATAAGTGGAAAATTATAGATTTTGGCCTCTCTAAAGTAAAATATGTATTATATTTATATATATGACATTATATATGGAATTTTATATATATAGATAAAATTCCGTATATAATGTCATTTTGCTTAACTTAATTTTTTGTGCTATGGCTGGCCACAAAATCCTGGGTTACATACTGTATCATTGATTTTGCTCTATATGGAATATTAAAGCTGCTATTCTTAATATTTAGACTGCAAAACTTACCTTTTTCTGTGTGTTGATGCACATTAAAGTAAAAGATGCAAAAGCTTTCCTAGATGAGTAAGAATGTTTGTTTTTCCTCCATAGGGGAAGAAGTCAGGAATCCTCAGAAAGCTATACCTATTGGAATTGTGACTTCCCTGCTTGTCTGTTTTATGGCCTATTTTGGTGTTTCGGCAGCTTTGACTCTTATGATGCCATACTATCTTCTAGATGAGAAAAGTCCTCTTCCTGTAGCATTTGAATATGTTGGATGGGGTCCTGCAAAGTATATTGTAGCGGTGGGATCCCTCTGTGCTTTGTCCACAAGGTAAAGAAGAAAAAACGACTAATTTTATTGGAAAATAAGATAATTGAAATATACTGTATTTATTTCAATGTATGGTCACACTTTTTATATTGAGGGTACATTTTCTTAAGGGTTAACATTTAATAAATATTATAAGCATGTTACAGACATGAGTAGTATGTGATCATTATAAACTATCTGTAGGAGTTGTGATTGTAAGTCATAATTATAAACAACCTGTTGGACTCTATAACAATTGATGAAAACATCCATCAATAAATAATCATTGGTAAACTATAAATGTAATCTTAATATAAAATGTGACCAAATATATTATTTTAGTTAGAAGAGTTGACTAGATTGTGAGATGTATTAATATGTATGATCTTCCTATATATTATAGCCCACATGTAATGTGGTATAAGAGCCTATTTACTTACATTTAGGAACAGCCTTAATATTCTCCTTTTCTGCTAACTGAGCTCATGTACATTACTAGAGTGGTTTAAATGGCCTCAAGAAGTGGGAGATGTATGAGTTCAACAGCTGGCCTAAAAAAGAAGCAGGCTTGCCTATTTAAGGAGTACTGTTGATGTCATTGAGATAGTCCACGAGTAGTCATGTATAGAAGACAAGCATACTGATTGTGGAAAATAATTGAGTGAAAAACTCTGGGGTGGGAGATTATAAAAAAGAAAAGAGCTCTAAATGACAAGCTAAAAGAATCTTAGGCCTGTGTATATAGACTAAGTTGTGTTTGTACAGTTAGTTTTGGGACTATAATTTTCTCTAGTGATGCCTGAAGTGGATTCTAGCAGTTTTATGATTTTTATAATATTTTATAAAATAAAAAAGCAAATGTTTAAATAGAAACTAGAGCAAAGAAAATAGCAGCGGAGAAGAAAACTTTACATAGAAAGTAAAACCATTGGTTACTACATTTTAACTATTGATCTCCTAATTTTTCTTCCAAAGTATTTTAAAGTTTTTAACACCCAAGTTTATTCTGAGACGGGTAATATCTCACTTTTATGTTTTTAATTAAAAAAAATACCCTTTTACTTATAATTCCTTTACTTGGCGGTGTTGTAGGCTGATATGTTGGGAGTATTGCTTTGATCCGAACATTTACTTATTCCTGGGCCATGTAATTTGAGATTAAAACGTTTACAGTATTTATATATTTCCAATATTTACCAGAATGCAGTCTCAAGATGAGAAGAAGCATAATTAACTTATACAAAGACAATAAAAATATGTAGAGATTTTGGTGATACCAGTATGGAAATATTACTTATTCTTCAAGTTCAGATTTCTTGGCCCTGATTCAGGAAAGCATCTTTATTGGGCAAGGGCATTTAAGCACATGCTAACTTTAAGTAGGTACTTAAGTGCTTTCCTGAATCAGCACCAAAACCAGTTAAAGTGTGAATGATTGGTAGTGCTGCACATGTATTTAATTGTAATGGTACATTTCACAAGCAGTGCTAAAGTGCCTTAGCTTCTGTGGAACATAAAAGCTGCACATCCACTGAATATATGTAGGTGATGTATTCAATTCTCTGTAGCAAGAAAGGCAAACTGGCTGTATAGTAAAACCTCAGTTTCAGCTGGCTAAGAAGTTATATGGCTGTCGCAGAGGCTATACTGTGTGGGTTTTTTGTTTATTTGTTTGGGTGGGGGTTGTTAGTATGGTTATTTTGATGTGAAGGGAAGAAACACGACAAATTTTAAATGTGTTAAATACAAAAGGAGCTTTGAGTCATCTGTAGTTCAAAATGCTTTTCAAATTCTGAAAATATCAACGGTTTAAGATAAATAGTTTACCTTCAGTCCCTAAATAAAACCAGGAATAATAAGGTAGCTTGGCTCTGGGTGCTTTAACTGAAAGAAATAATAGGGTTAAGTGTAAACTGTGTGGTGCTTACTTTGAGTTACTATTGATTAACATTGTCAGAAGGAGCTGCAGAATGTGTTACTGCTTGTGTGATTCACTGTTGCTGACTGACAGAATCTTTCAAGGAACAATAATGCTTAATTGCATAGCTAGTGTTACCAGGGCCATCCTCCTGGTCCACTAGTATCCCAAGATCTACAGTGATGGCAAAAGTTGTTTAGCTATTTTTACTACTGTTTCCAGTGAAGCAATTGCATTACCACAGAATTGTGAACAAAACTTCTAGTGGTTTTCAGAAACAAAATAAATCTATTTGTGTCCAAACTGTAGTATCTTTGGTCTATGATATTTTTACCATCATAAATTTTGTTTTCAGTGAAACATGCCATTAATTAGCATTGTTTCTCTTTTCAATGATATAACCTTGCATGAATTGTGTTTTGCCATGTTGCATGTGTTTGCTTTTTACTCAGTCTTCTTGGATCCATTTTCCCAATGCCACGTGTAATCTATGCTATGGCGGAAGATGGGTTGCTTTTCAAATGTCTAGCTCAAATCAATTCCAAAACGAAGACTCCAGTTATTGCTACTTTGTCATCGGGTGCAGTAGCAGGTGAGACTGAGAGTTGATTATTGTAAGGAAAGGTGCACTGCTTCACACATTGCATATGTGGAAATCCAATACTGTCAGGCAAGTTTTGGTTTGCTTTTGACTGAAAGAATAAAATATGATTGTCTCAAGGTAAAATAACCTTTTTCCTACCACAGTGTGTATTTGTTTGTGTTAATCTCAAGTGCTTTGGAAGCACAGGTTCAAAAGAACAAAACAACATGAAAATAAGCTTTTCCTAGCTTCCCATTTTAGTTGACTTTACCAGTAGAACACAGTGCTTTTAATAATGTGTATTTGAACTATAAATTTTTCTGTTCTAGTCTTCTCGGCTCTATGTTCCCTCTGCCCCGAATTCTGTTTGCCATGGCACGAGATGGTTTACTGTTTAGGTTTCTTGCCAAAGTGAGTAAGAGGCAGACACCAGTTGCTGCCACATTGACAGCAGGGGTCATCTCTGGTAAGCTCTGAAAACATAGGTTTCTTCAAACTGGGATTTGAACCTTGTATGCACGTGCATGGATTATAAGAAGGGCCTGCTTGTTAACTTCTCATGCATGTAAGTTGGGAATAAAATTGCTGACTAATTGAAGGGCATATGAATTCCAAATCATGGCAATCGTGGTGGCGGTGATGTCCTTGATGTCAATGAACTTGCAACTTTTTGTGCGTTCTAAGTTTGGCTTCTCTTGCATTACAAACAAAACAGTTATTTACTTTGGGGCATCTGGAATAAAACTGTCTTTATAACTCAGCCATTGGACTATGCTCTGTTGTGAGGCTTGGGTATAGGAAATTTAAGTTCAAGATTAATGTATTTAATTGTTTAGAAATACTAGGGGAAATGTATTTTTGTTATAGGATACAAAAAAAGAAATCTTGAATAATCTTTAGTAAGGCAACTACAAAACAGTTTTTAAAAAGAGGAAATTTTACACATTCTTCACCCATAAAGGGCACGAATCCATTTTTGATACAGCTATTTTGCAAGGATCATTACGTATTTGTATACGTACGCACATACAGAATGCATCAAAACAATATTTCCAGGAACTGTTACAAGTGTAGTGTTCAAATTCCTACACTTCCAAGCAGAGATTTATTTCTTTTTTAACTCTTTCATTGTTGTCAAGATGCATATCTCTTGTATTGCTTAATGTACCTGGAACACAAATTATACCCTACTGATTTCAATGTAATGTCAGCTTTGCATGGAAAAGTGAGGGTAGACTGGCTCAAGATGATAAAGACCAAGAGATTCAGACAAGACTAAAACATGTATTATTTATCATACTGTAGCATCTACAAGCCATAGTCATGGTCGGGACCCTTTTGTTCAAAGAGCTTTACAAACATATAGGAAGCCATGGTCATGCCCCAAATAGTTCATAATCTAAAAAATGGCCTTAATTCATCTTTTTTGTATGTCAAAGTACAAATCTATAATACGGAATTACTCTTATAAAGAGACACTTAATAAAATTTTCCAGATTGCTTTCATGTTGCACCAGATCCCTTTTCTGTAATATTTTGGAAAAATGTGGAAATTTGGTATCAAAAGTGATTTTTCATTTTAGAGGAATAATGAACCAACGCAGAAGAAGAGAAGGAAAAATGTTTTTCCCAGTTGGGTAAACTGATGAATGCAAATATGCAGTCTTTGTAGCAGCAGCACAAGAGCAGTAATTCAAAGCCAGTTTTGGGGGTGTAATTGTGTGGGTGGGTGGTATATTCTAACAGAACAAAACTTTTTGATACAGCAGGTAACTTTTTTTTCTTTTTTCTTTAAGAAAATGTGTATCTAGTGACTTGTTGGTTTAAATTATGTTATGCAGTTTTGCTAGATCTGTTAAAATGAATGCAGCATGAAAGTAATCTGGCATTCCTACTAAATCTTAGTATGGATGATCTCACGGTTTTAAACAGTGTTAAGAAGATTAGATTTTGACCTTTTACTATGTTATCAAGTCAAAACTACAGTTGAGGCCAAACATAATTACATGTATTTGTTCTTTTTCCCATATAATAATTATGATAATGAAATTCTGCAGACAGCAAAATAGTTCGCTTACAGTCCAATCATATTTTATCAAAGGCAGCAGCCTAATGAGCCTAATGGATTTGTAGTGCTGCATACTTCCCTGAATTGTATTTGCACTTTAATGCAACAACGTGGGATGTGCACCTAAAATGAATCAACAAAGTTTAGCTTCTGGTTTCCAACTATTTTGTGACAGGTTTGGCTTCTCTTCTGATAAGTAATGGTTAGAAGTTGAGTAAGCATCAATTATATAAAAGATTTATAGTTGTTGCAATTTTTATATCTACTAAGGGGAAAAAATTCATCTGTATGAACTATATATATTAAAATTTTGAATACAATAAATATAAGCTTGTGTCCATTTTGATAGTATTTTTCTCCAAGCATATATTTGGTAGTTTTAACACTGTTTAAAGTGAGATTGTCTTTTTGTGGATGCTTTGTGTGCTTCAAAGCTCAGCATCCTTTAAACTCTGCATAAGCTTTTCATATATAAGGGAAAGGGAAATATGGAGATTGCATCAGATAATATAAATATATTTACTTACCTTGCCAAAATGAATATATGTTCTACATTCATGGTGCTAACAATATTAAAGATGTACTATTTTCTGTCTTGCCACTAGTGTATTCAGGAATTTGAGATGAACTGTATAAATACTAATGTGGCTAACCTTCAAAAGCAGATTCTTTTTCAAAAGTTTCTTGGCCGTAAAGTCACGCATCTTGTTGATCACAAATAATGCTATAATTAAAAAGAATACAAAGTAAAAAACTGTAATATTTTAAATATAATAATCATATGCTATAATTAGCTAGAGTATGATAAAATTAACTTGTAATGTACAGGAACACTTTAAGACTGGAAAGATTATAATTAACATATGCACATTCTGCTGTCCCTCAGCTTTGCCTGTCAGTTCTGGTCTCCGAGCACCCTTGGCAGTGAAATATATGAAAAATCTTCTCACAGAATGCTTCATAGCTTTTGTACAAACCTCCCTGTTCACAAGACTAGTGAATGTAGGGTACTTCCATGATCATTAAGGAAATTGTATTCCTTGGTTAGTTATTAGTCCAGCAGATTAACTGGTATCTTTGGTAATATTGCAGTCTTATTTTTGGGAATTAATCTTTTCTGTTTTTCTTCATGATCAAAAAGGTGTGTGTGTGTGTGTGTGTGTGTAATATATATAAAATCAAGAAGTTGGGGAGGGGTATATGCTTTTTATAGATCTATATCTGTATCTATCTATACACACACACACACACACACACACATATGTAATATAAAAATAATGCATGCATTAGCATATACACACACAATTTATTTACTGTGACTATGAAGAGAAGTAAAGATCAGTGACAGTCACTTTGGATTCATGCCAGGCAAGTCAGTAAAACAGTGGATGCTATCTTTGCTTGTGTAAAAATATAGAGAAAAGAGGAAAACTCCACACATAGTATTCATCAGTCTTGAGAAGGCTTATGATCACATTCTGAGAGAAGGCATCTGGTGTATGGGAATGAAACAGATGTCTAAGACTATATCAGACTCCTCCAGGACATGTACAAGGGTGTTTTTATCACAGTCAGAAACTGAACAGTATCTAGTAAGAGTTGGAGTACATCAAGACTTGGCACTAAGCACCTTTGTGTTCATGTTAGTGCTCAATGCACTTAGAGAGAACATCCAGAGTGGCACCCTGGCACATGCTTTTTGCAGATGATGAAGTGCTTGTGGAGGGAGCAAAGAGGAAGCGGAAGTAGATTTAGAGAGATGGAGGTGCATACTTGAAAGAAATGGCATGAAAATCAGCAGAAATAGAGTAACTTGCAGGAAGACAACGGGTTTATAAAGTGTGGAGGGCCAGCCACTACCAAAAGTACAGAAGTTCAAGTACCTAGGTTTGGTAGTACAGGATAATGGTGAACTCAGTGATTAACTTATACGCAGAACAGGAAAGGCATGGAGAGAACTGAGCAGAATGATCTGCAATAGGAGGAAGCCTATCAAATTGAAAAGTAAGATATATAAGATGGTAATTAGGCCATCTTCCAAAAAGGAAGGATTTTGAATACAAGGGAAATGAAAATGTTAAGAGGGATGCTTGGAGTTATTAGGATTGACCATATTTGGAATGAATTAATTAGGGGAGGTTTGAAGGTGATATCAATTATAGAACAGCTGACAGAATGCAGGTGTAGATGGTTTGGGCATATGAAAAGATAATAGGAAGAATATATTAAAAACAGGGTGTTACCCTCCACTTCTAAGTTTAAGAGGAGGATTAGAAGACCCAAAACTAGATGGATGCATGTCATACAGAAGGATCTGGTTAGCTCTGACGTTTCTGAGGTTCTGCTTCAAGCAAACTGGAAAAGAGAAGGAGGATTCAAGCAGTCAATCCCATCTACATGGGGCTAAGGCTAGAAGAAGAAACACATTGGAAGTTACAGTGAAGTTGCCTTGCCAAAGAAGGCGTAAAATAAGCCACTTTTAAAACAATGCTGTTTATTAAAAAGTCATGCAATCACCTGCAAAATACTAAGATTTTATTCAGCCTGATTTAACATTTAAATTGACTTACTCTTGTCTATTGGCTCCAATTCAGCAAAGCATTTAATGATGTGCTTAATGGGATTTAACCAGGTTCTCAAGTGGTTTGCTGAATTAGGGCCATAGTACACACAAATTACATGTACCGGTTATAGGTTAAAGTCCTGATCCAGTCTGTCTTGGATCCATGTGCATGTTAGTAGATTGGATCCCACTGTCAGCTTGTGGTTTCAGGCTCTGACCATGCAAGCCCTCAGCCTGTAGAATTTGAGTAGGAGTTCTATGCACAGCATGCTTGCAGGATCTGGCTCTTTGATAATTAAATATTCTCCAAAATTTTCTACAATACCTTAGTAAAAATAAAGTGTTATATTTTTAAGTGAGATGTTTTTACTAAAGGTTATGTTAAATATCAGTTTTCATAGTTGAAAATGATGACATTTTTACATGACAGCAGTGAGGGGCCTCCTAAAATGTATTTTTCATTAAGTTCCTTCCTAATTGTATTGTGTTTACCCCTTTGTCTTAAACTTAAGAACTATTCTTACTATACAACTAAATATCTGTCCAAAATAACCATATTAAAAATCACGCAGCAGGTATATAGAGAATTATGGCTGCAAGGTTTTCATTAGTGTTTCCTAGATGTTCTCCGGGTGTCTTATATTTTAAAACAAAAAAGTAGGCCAAAATTTGTTAACTTGGTTGCCTAAAGTTAGTAGGCACCTAAATCCCTGTTTAGGTACACAAATAAATGTGATTTTCAGGACGTGTTGAGCAACCACAGTGAGAGCTATAGGTGCTCAGGGTCACTGAAAAGAGACTAATTATTTCAGTGCCTACATATAGTGGTAGGTGTCTAACTCCAGGCAACCAAGTTTAAAAATGTGGGTCTTTACTTCGAAAATTCATTTGTATGCATTACCATGGTTTCCTTTGTATTACTATTAGTAAGTCAACTACATAAACTCCATACATAGCCTCTTAAGCTGCCTTAAAAATCTTAGCTCTCAATATGTAACTTTTCCTACAAACTCTGTATTTCTCTCTTCTTTTTTTTAGCTATAATGGCATTTCTTTTTGACCTAAAGGCTCTGGTGGATATGATGTCTATTGGTACACTTCTTGCTTACTCACTTGTAGCAGCCTGTGTTCTCATCCTCAGGTGAGCCCCACCTTCACCCCCCTGTTTGTTCTGCTGTATTTTATTTTGTCCTATGCAGAATACATTTAAAATACAATTTCTGTTTGTATAACTTTTTTATTCTTCTTCGAGTGCTTGCTCATATCCATTCCATTAGGGGGTGTGTGCGCGCCGCGTGCACGATCGTCGGAAGATTTTCTACCCTAGCAACACCGGCGGGTCGGCTGTGGAGCCCCCTAGAGTGGCGCCTTCATGGCGCTGAATATATACCCCAGCCGACCCGGCGCCCCCTCAGTTCCTTCTTACCGCCCCTGACGGTCGTTGGAACTGTGGAGCGCGGCATAGCTGTCCTCCACTCTCCCTAGCTTTGTTAGTTATTCGCAGTTGTAGTTATAGTTATAGTTCTAGTGTTTGTAGTTAAATAGTTAAATAGTTTTAAAGTTGTTATAGTTGTTATAGTAGTCCAGGGGACTAAGGGGGTCGTCTCCCCCTTTCTCCCCCGGCCGCGGGCCCGGGCTCATGCCCAAAGCTCCCGGCTTCAAGCAGTGCGCCTCCTGCGCTAAGCCTATGCCCACGAGCGACCCGCACGACTCCTGTCTGAAGTGCCTGGGAGAGTCCCACCAAACAGATAAGTGCAAGATCTGTAAGGCCTTCAGACCAAGGACCAAGAAAGAGCGGGACTTTCGGCTCCGGCAACTCCTGATGGAGGCGGCACTTAGTCCGGACACTCCCTCTACGAGCCAAGCCACGGCACCTAGTGCCTCGGTGCGCAGTGCCCCAGCAGCACCGGCAATGCCGACCGCGCGGGTGGTGTCGGACAAGCCTCCCCGGCACTGGACCTCGTCGGCACCGCAGCAAGTACCTCGACGCCGGTCATTATCCCCGGGGCATAAAAAAGCCCATAAGACGGGGACCTCCGTGCTGAAGGCGCCGGCTCCCCCAGTGCCGGGGGTAGAGCCGAATCCGCCGGTGGAGCACCGGAAACAGGTGCCTCCAGCACTGTCGACTCCGGCACCGAGGCCGTTGAGTCCGGTGCAGATAGCGTCTCCACCGAGACCGGAGATAATACAACTCCCGTCGACTCCGGAGACCTTCGTGGCGGCGAGAGACTTGATAGCTCTCACAGAGCCGGCACCGCCTCAACCACTGGCACCGACGGCACCGTTGACTCGCCCGGTCCAGTCAAGGGGGAAACCTGCCCTGATGCGCCCTCCATCGCAAGGGCTGGAACCTCAGCACCGGTCCAGGTCCCGAAGCAGGTCCCCACGCCGCTCGCAGTCCCGGCACCGAATATCACCTCGGCACCGGTCGTACTCGCGGCCAAGATCTTCGTCGCGGCACCGCTCTACGTCTCGGCACCGCTATGATCGTCGGCACCGATCAACGTCGAGACGTAGTTCTCGGCACCGCTACGGTCGACGCTCGACGTCGAGAGGCCGCTCCCGGCACCGGGCATACTCCAGGTCCTCGTCGAGGTCCAGATCCGGCTCCCGACACCGACGAGATCATCGGCACCGATCGCGGTCCAGGCACCGTTCGCCGGCACCGCGCAGAGATAGATCATCTCCGGACCGGCACCGTGTGGCACCGCAGCCCACGGGAATCGTCTCATCTCTCTCGGCACCGCCATGGCCATCAAGATTGGTGTCTCGCTCCTCGGAGGACCTGTCGAGATCGGCATACCCCCCTCAAGGGCAAGCCGAGGAACGGAACTTGGGCCACTGGCAGGAGATGGCAGAGGACCACTCTCATGGCCCATCTCACTGGTCGTTTTGGACCCCGTGGGCGTACCACCAGGAGCAAGGGGCTCCAATACCATCGACCTCTCGCTCTGGTCACTCAGTTAGAAGGGTCCCGGAATCCACCATCTCTCGGCCTCCGCCAGGGGGCATGGAGGCTTCCGTGTCCACGCCACCCGACACCATAGATCCAAGTACAGGTGATGCTCCGGCCCAGGAGCAGGGGGATCAGGACCCTTCATTGGATCCAGTACCACCGGAGGCATCTTCCTCTTCCTCTCCGGATGAGGCAGTGGCGGGCACGTCATGTACAGGTCCCCCTCCGATAGATCTTCGGGCTCACCAGGATCTCCTGCGTAGGATGGCCCGTAATATGGACCTGCAGGCGGAGGAGATAGTGGAAGTGCAGGACCCTATCGTTAACATCCTCGGAGCGGATGCCCCATCGAGGGTGGCGTTACCCCTGATCCGCACGATACAAACCAATGCGGATACGATATGGCAAACTCCTGCCTCTATCCCACCCACAGCGAGAGGGGTGGAAAGGAAATACTTTGTCCCGTCTAAGGACTATGGGTACTTGTACACCCACCCCCAACCGTGTTCACTGGTGGTGGCATCAGTGAACGCAAGAGAGCGCCACGGTCAGCAGGCTGCAGCGCCTAAATCAAAGGAGGCTAAGCGGCTCGATTTGTTTGGCCGTAAGGTTTACTCAGCCGGAGGGCTGCAACTTAGAGCGGCGAACCAGCAGGCGCTCCTGAGCCGCTACAACTTCAACTCCTGGAACTCTATGGGGAAGTTTAAGGAGTTGATTCCCCAAGAGTCCAGGGAGGAGTTTGGAGCCATGGTAGAGGAGGGTAAGAAGGTGGCTTGGACCTCCTTGCAAGCCTCCTTGGACATAGCGGACTCGGCTGCGAGGACCATGGCTTCGGGTATCGCTATGCGGAGGATCTCCTGGCTTCAGGTTTCGGGGTTGCCCCCGGAGCTGCAGCAAACCCTACAGGATCTGCCCTTTGAGGGACATGGATTGTTCTCGGACAAGACGGACTCTCGCCTGCAGAGCCTCAAGGACTCGAGAACAATCATGCGCTCCCTGGGGATGCATGTTGTGGGCCCTCAGCGCAGACCATTTAGGCCGCAGCCTCAGCGCTTCTACCCCCCCCCCCCCGCCTCGTCAGAGACAGGACTCGACCCGGAGGCGAGGGCGAGGTGGTAGAAGAAGGTGGACCGGCCCTCAACCCGGCCAAAACCAAGGGCCACCTAGACCACCTTCAGGCCCCAGGCAGAACTTTTGAAGGTGCGGTCGAGGACGGCGCCCCAGTCATCCCCCAGGATCCAGCCCCCTCCTTCCGGGATCGCCTCTCCCACTTCCACCGTGCTTGGTCCCTTATAACTTCGGACCGCTGGGTCCTCCGCACGGTGGAGAAGGGATACGCTATCCAGTTTTCTTCTATCCCCCCCTCCCACCCCCCTTCCCCGTCCCTCTTCAGGGACCCTTCTCACGAGCAACTTCTTATACAGGAGGTTTCTACGCTCCTGGCCATGGGGGCCATAGAGGAGGTTCCGATAGAGTTAAGGGGCAGGGGATTTTATTCCCGTTACTTCCTGATCCCCAAGTCCAAAGGAGGTCTGCGGCCCATCTTGGACTTGCGCGGACTCAACAAATTCGTAGTAAAGTTGAAGTTCCGCATGGTCTCTTTGGGGGCCATTATCCCTTCCCTCGATCCTGGAGACTGGTTCGCCGCCCTCGACATGAAAGACGCATACTTTCACATCTCAATTTACCCACCTCACAGACGCTTCCTGCGATTCGTGGTAAACACGGTGCACTACCAATTTGCAGTCCTTCCTTTCGGCCTATCCTCGGCCCCAAGAGTGTTCACGAAATGTATGGCTGTCGTGGCAGCGTACCTTCGTCGGCAGGAGATACAGGTGTTCCCGTACCTAGACGACTGGCTGGTACGCGGTCGCACCAAAGAGCAAGTTCAAGCTCACGTCCACAGAGTAGTGCACACATTCAACGAGTTGGGCATCCTACTCAACAAGGACAAATCCACTCTAGAACCTACCCAGAGAATAGATTTCATCGGCGCAGTTCTAGACTCCAGACGTGCACAAGCCATCCTGCCAGACAACCGCTTTGGCACCATCACGAGCCTCATTCAAGGGCTACAGGCCTTCCCAACTACCACGGTGAGGTCGTGCCTTACCCTGCTGGGTCACATGGCTTCCTGCACGTACGTAACCAGGCATGCCAGACTTCGGCTTCGCCCACTCCAGACCTGGGTGTCATCAATATACCGTCCACATCGGGACAGCCTGAACATGGTGGTCACGGTCCCGAACTCGGTCCTGACCTCCCTCACCTGGTGGCTAGATCACAATGTGGTCTGCGAAGGGATGCCATTTCATGCCCCACAACCCTCTCTGCATCTGGTCACAGACGCTTCATCTCTGGGTTGGGGCGCCCATCTCAACGAACACCATACCCAGGGCCTGTGGACTGCACCCCAGTTAGCCCTGCACATCAATGTTCGGGAGCTGATGGCGGTGCGCCTGGCGTGCCAGGCATTTCTCAATCAACTACGTGGCCGTTGTGTGTTAGTTCTCATCGACAACACCACGGCCATGTTTTACATCAACAAGCAAGGAGGAGCACGTTCGTCAGTTCTATGCCAAGAGGCCATTCGCCTGTGGGACTTCTGCATCGCCCACTCAATCCATCTCACGGCATCGTTCCTCCCTGGAGTCCAGAACACTCTAGCGGACCGACTCAGCAGGTCCTTCCAGACGCACGAGTGGTCTATCCGTCCGGACGTCATACATTCCATCTTCCAGAAGTGGGAGTTTCCCCAGATAGACCTGTTTGCATCGCGAGACAACAGGAAGTGCCACGTGTTCTGCTCCCTACAAGGTCGAGCTCCGGGCTCCCTCTCGGATGCATTTCTCCTTCCCTGGAAAGACCACCTGTTTTATGCCTTCCCTCCGTTTCCTCTGGTCCACAAGGTACTGCTCAAATTGCGCAGAGACCAGGCACACGTAATTCTGATCGCTCCAGCGTGGCCGAGACAACATTGGTACACCACACTGTTGGAACTCTCGGTTCAGACACCGATCCCGCTTCCATTATGTCCGGATCTCATCTCTCAGGACCACGGCCGGCTGCGTCACCCCGACCTGCAATCACTCCACCTCACAGCGTGGCTGCTCCATGGTTCACCCAGGCAGAGCGGCAATGCTCGCACTCTGTCCGACAGATTCTGCTGAGCAGTAGGAAGCCCTCAACACGAGCCACGTATTTGGCCAAGTGGAAGCGGTTCTCCTGTTGGTGCGAACAACGAGCCACGTCCCCGTTACAGGCACCTATTCCTCTCATATTGGAATATCTCCTCTCCCTAAAACAGCAAGGGTTGGCGATATCTTCAATTAGAGTTCACCTGGCCGCTATATCAGCCTTTCACCCAGGGGAACTCACGTCCTCGGTATTCTCTAACCCGATGGTCGTTAGATTCCTCAAGGGCTTAGACCGGACGTACCCACAACAGCGTCATCCCGTCCCGACGTGGGACCTCAATCTGGTTCTCTCCAAACTCACAGGTCCTCCATTCGAACCACTAGCCACCTGTTCACTTTTGTACCTGTCCTGGAAGACAGCCTTCCTCGTAGCCATCACCTCAGCAAGGCGCGTTTCCGAACTCAGGGCGCTTACATCCGAGCCCCCTTATACAGTTTTCCATAAGGATAAAGTGCAGCTTCGTCCACATCCTGCCTTTCTCCCTAAGGTGGTTTCTCCATTTCATATCAACCAGGACATATTTCTTCCGGTTTTTCACCCTAAACCACATGCTACTCGCCAGGATCAACGTTTGCATTCCCTGGACGTACGCAGGGCCCTGGCCTTCTATATTGACCGCACAAAGCACTTTAGAAAGACGACGCAACTCTTCGTTGCAGTGGCCGACCGAATGAAAGGCTCACCGGTCTCCTCACAACGCCTATCCTCCTGGATTACGTCTTGCATCCGGACTTGCTATGACCTGGCAGGTGTCTCTGCACCGCACCTCACCGCTCACTCCACGAGGGCCCAAGCTTCCTCGACTGCTTTCCTGGCACATGTTCCGATCCAGGACATTTGTAGAGCGGCGGTTTGGTCATCAGTCCACACGTTTACAGCTCACTATGCACTAGTGCAGCAGTCCAGGGACGATGCTGCATTCGGATCAGCGGTTTTGCACACAGCAATGTCTCACTCCGACCCCACCACCTAAGTTGGGCTTGGGAGTCACCTAATGGAATGGATATGAGCAAGCACTCGAAGAAGAAAAGACGGTTACTCACCGTTGTAACTGTTGTTCTTCGAGATGTGTTGCTCATATCCATTCCAAACCCGCCCCCCGTCCCCACTGTCGGAGTAGCCGGCAAGAAGGAACTGAGGGGGCGCCGGGTCGGCTGGGGTATATATTCAGCGCCATGAAGGCGCCACTCTAGGGGGCTCCACAGCCGACCCGCCGGTGTTGCTAGGGTAGAAAATCTTCCGACGATCGTGCACGCGGCGCGCACACACCCCCTAATGGAATGGATATGAGCAACACATCTCGAAGAACAACAGTTACAACGGTGAGTAACCGTCTTTTCTAGGTACATACATATTATAAAATTAGATTAACTCTTCTAAAATGTTAATCTGTGTGTGGTGTCTTAATTTAATGATTACCAGAAGTGGTGTCCTTTCAAAGTTGGATATACACTAGGAATAGACACAGTGTAATGCCAGTGTGGGCAGAGGTCAAATCCAAAACCTTATTTGAAATCTAGGAGGGTTTTACTTTCTGAAAGATAACTTACATGGTCTTCAACTTCAAATGGTGTAGTAGGACCTCATGTCAAAACATTGATACATTCAAAGCTAGAAACATATTTCTAATTTTACAATATAATTTATATTTTATCTCCTACTGTATACAGCAAGCACAGTAAATTGTGGGATCTATATGTGAATAGTGTAAATACTCTAATAAATTTTCTTTGTGGGCTAAATCCTGACCTTCTAGTGTATTTTCATCTTGTGAATCAGTAAGTTAGGAGACTGAAAACAGATGCTTGGGATTTGCCCAATCCAGAATCAGCAAGGTCTGGACAAATCTGAGGAACTGTCCCAGAATGAGGTGTCATTAGAGGAGGTTTTGGAACAAATTGATAAATTAAAGAGTAATAAGTCACCAGGACCAGATGGTATTCACCCAAGAGATCTGAAGGAACTCAAATATGAAATTGCAGAACTACTAACTGTAGTTTGTAACCTAGCATTTAAATCAGCTTCTGTACCAAATGACTGGAGGATAGCTAATATGACACCAATTTTTAAAAGGGGCTCCAGAGATGATCCAAGCAATTACATGCTGGTAAGCCTGACTTCAGTACCGGGCAAACTGGTTGAAACTATAGTAAAGAACAGAATTGTCAGACACATAGATGAACATAATTTGTTGAAGAGTCAACATGATTTTTGTAAAGGGAAACCGTGCCTCGCCAATCTCCTAGATTCTTTGAGAGGGTCAGCAAGCATGTGGACAAGAGGGGATCCAGTGGATATAGTGTACTTAGGTTTTCAGAAAGCCTTTGACTAGGTCCCTCACCAGAGGCTCTTAAGCAAAGTAAGCTGTCATGAGATAAGAGGGAAGATCCTCTCATGGATAGGAAACAAAGGGTAGGAATAAATTATCAGTTTTCAGAATGGAGAAAGGTAAATAGTGATGTCCCCCACGGGGTCTGTACTGGGACCAGTACTAGTCAACATATTAATGAATGATCTGGAAAAAGGGGTAAACAGTGAGGTGGCAAAATTTGCAGATGATACAAAACTACTAAAGATAGTTAAGCCCAGAGCAGAATGTGAAGGGCTACAAGGGGATCTCTCAAAACTGGGTCACTGGGCAACAAAATGGCAGATGAAATTCAGTGTTGATAAATGCAAAGTAATGCACATTGGAAAACATAATTCCAACTATACATATAAAATAATGGGGTCTAAAGTAGTTGTTACCACTCAAGAGAGAGATCTTGGAGTCATTGTGGATAGTTCTCTGAAAACATACACTCAATGTGTAGTGGCAGTCAAAAAAGCGAACAGAATATTGGGAATCATTAAGAAAGGGATAGATAATAAGACAGAAAACATCATATTGCTTCTATATAAATCCATGGTACACCCACATCTTGAATACTGCATGCAGATGTGGTTGCCCCATCTCAAAAAAAAATATATATATTAGACTTGGAAAAGGTTCCGAAAAGGGCAACAAAAGTGATTATTTGTATGGAACGGCCACCATATGAGGATAGATTAATAAGACTGGGACTTTTCAGCTTGGAAAAGAGTAGACTAAGGGGGAATATGATAGAGGTCTATAAAATCATGACTATTGTGAAGAAAGTAAATAAGGAAGTGTTATTTACCCCTTCTCATAACACAAGAACTAGGGGTCACCAAATGAAATTAATAGGCAGCAGGTTTAAAACAAACAAAAGGAAGTATTTCTTTACACAACGCACAGTCAGTGTGTGGAACTCTTGCCAGGGGATGTTGTGAAGGCCAAGACTATAACAGGGTTCAAAAAAGAATTAGATAAATACATGGAGGATAGGTCCATCAATGGCTATTAGCCAGGATGGGCAGGGATGGTGTCCATAGCCTCTGTTTGCCAGAAGCTGAGAATGGGTGACAGGGAATGGATCACTTGATGATGATCTGTTCTGTTCATTCCCTCTGGGGCATCTGGCATTGGCCGCTATTGGAAGACAGGATACTGGGCTAGGTGGACCTGGATACAGTGTACTTAGACTTTCAGAAAGCCTTTGACAAGGTCAGAGAAATGTCTCAAGGCAAGGCATCCTTATAAGCTATAAAATGGTGCTCCTTTTGTGTTCTAATACAGTGGTTCTCGACAAGGGTACGGACACCCTTGGGTGTACGCAGAGGTCTTCCAGGGAGTACATCAACTCATCTAGATATTTGGTTAGTTTTACAACAAGCTACATAAAAAGCACTAGTGAAGTCAGTACAAATTAAAATTTCATACAGACAATGACTTTTTTTATACTGCTCTATATACTATACACTGAAATGCAAGTACAATATTTATATTCCAATTGATTTATTTTATAATTATATGGTAAAAATGAGAAAGGAAGCAATTTTTCAGTAATAATGTGGCTGTGACACTTTTGTATTTTTGTCTGATTATGTAAGCAAGTAGTTCTTAAGTGAAGTGAAACTTGAGGGTACGCAAGACAAATCAGACTTCTGAAAGGGGTACAGTAGTCTGGAAAGGTTGAGAGCCACTGATCTAATAGGTGACACTTGTCTATAATTACAGCTAATCTAAAGGTATTTTTAATGTAAGGTAACTGAATAACAATGATACATTGGTATTACAATGCATAAGACAGGTTTTTTTAATTGTGTGTATTGCTGGTAGTTGGGGCAATAAATGAAGGTTAAAACTAATTAAGTAATCAGAGGAACTCAAACTGGTAATTTTGAAAAATGTAACAATAGTTCTGACAATAGTAACTTAAATTCATCTAGTTTATCACTCACAGGAGAATATGCTCTATCCCGTAGTAAGGTTGCATGTATATAAAAACGTTACATTCTTTCCAAAGTTGGTGTTAAATTTCAGCCTTATTCAATCGGTATGTTTCATAGTGTTTTTTTCTATAGACTGCCTCATGCTTATCTCAGTGAAAGTTTATTGAAAAGACCTACTGTATTTCAAGAAATCCTCTTCCATCTCTTTCCTTTATCTCATGAAGGGCTTTTGTGTTGTGTTTTGTTTTCTATTTAGATTATAAATATTTTTGCTGAAAAACAACTGCCTCCCACAGTATAGTTAAAAAATAAACAAAAAACCTCTTCTAGTTTATTATTATCGCAGAAAATCTTAGGAGACATGGTGTTAGCTTTGTAAAAATGGTGACCTGTAATTGTTAACTTTTTAAGAGAATATATTACCTTTAGTAGTATCCTCTATACCTGTGGTTCTCAGTCTTTTCCATTCCACGACTCCTTCAGGATTACCCTCCCATTTAGCAAAATGGAAAGGAAAGGGTGATTATGACCCCACTCTCCCACAACACCTGTCTGTGATTCCCAGTTTGAGAGCTCCTACTGCATAAAGTTCTTATGTGTTTCTCTTGTTCCATTCTAAACTGTGAAAGTCCAGGCTATGGGAAACCAGGTTACCAGGGTGTAATCTTCCTTTATTGTTTTATATATGTTAGTGCCCAGTATGGCAGGTGGTGTTGGACGATAGGCCTCTTTGCAGAGAATTTAGAGATTAAGTAGACTACCTAGAAATAAAAGAAGATAGAAGGGATGCCACATGAATTTTGAAAGGGCAGAATTTATTTTTTATTGTGGCTACTAGTGTAGAGTGGAACCATTGGAGATTGCTGTGGTATTTATAACCATCCTCCTTCAACCCCCACCACAAGCTTAACTTCTTTACTTGTTACAGTCTTGTATATAAATATCTATTTATTTGTGGATAGGTACCAACCCAATTTAACCTATGAGCAACCAAAATATTCTCCAGAGAAAGAGGCTCTGACAGGATCAGAGAGGAAATCTCAAATTAGTATGCTTCAAGGGCACCGCTTCAGTCTTCAGACATTGATGAATCCATCCAGTTTGCCTACAGAGCAGTCTGCCACTACCGTTAGCTTTTTGGTGGGTCTATTAGGTAAGTCTACAGATACCCAAATAAGTACAATACATTCAAATCAAGTTCCATAAATAGTGGAATTTAATTAAGCAGAACAAAAGTTCAAATCCAATGGTAACATCTTAGAGTACCTTCTCACAAATGTCAAATATGAAGTATTCTGGTAGGAAAACAGATTTTTATAGTTTGTTCCATAATCTTATTTATTTTCCTTCAGTCAAAAATAAGGCAAAATAAAGTGTTTTCTTGTCAAAACAGACTTTTTTCATTTTAACATCTGATAATGTCTCTATTGGTAAAGATCTGCTTTATCAGATTAAGTTGCGTGTTTATTTAAACAGTTTTGAAAGGTTTGACTTCCTTCCAATTCTTATTTTCTTTTTCACACAGCTTTTCTGGTGTGTGGGTTGAGTGTTCTGACCACATATGGGATTCATTTTATTGCTAATATGGAGCCTTGGAGCATTGGTCTTCTTGCTGTGTTGGTAGTACTCTTCATAGTCATAGTTCTCACCATATGGAGGCAGCCTCAGAGCCAGCAGAAAGTAGCCTTTATGGTGAGTAAGATAACATAAATAATGCAGAGTTTAAATTTGTTTTAATAAAACCGCGTGTGTGTGTGTCTGTGTCTATGCTTGTGTTTTTCAGACAATGGCTCACCATTGCACTATTGTACCTCCATTGGTGATAGTGACAGTGCTAGTGTAGACAGGTCAGAGGCATTTTTACCACCACATTGTCTAGACCATCTCAGATCAATTCTGGTATTATTTCACTGCAGACTGGATGAGGAGGCCTTGCATAGAGTGCACCGTCCATACCCCTTTCACACCACTGATTTGTTGGATATGGCTGGTAAATTGCCTAGTACATAGATCCACCAGCTATTCCCTACCACTTGGGGGTGCTGGGGCAAGCAGCAGAGAGGCTATTTCAGCCCTCAGGTTGGGATAGCAGTTGAAGAGTGGCTTCACTACTACAGAGCCTGTAACTTAGAGGGAAGAGTTCCTTCCTCCCAGCCCTGGAGGAGCAGTTTAGCACAAAAACCCAGTTGCTTGGACTGTGTGCCATGATTCCTTGGAGCATGAATAAGTCTTTCACATACACTATAAGGATTTTTTGGTA